>NW_004955404.1:49664212-50029265 GCF_000276665.1 Chinchilla lanigera | reverse complement strand
GTATTGTCTGTATTGTGCTTGTGATATGTTGTAAAATGTTGTATGTCTGTTAATGTTTCCCTCCTTTTATCCTTAAAATAAAAAAAAAAAAAGTCAGCAAAGCCCATATAGGATACATTCTCAGAAGTCCATGCTTAAGTATATCAAAATCAGACTGTTGGAAATAAAAGATAAAGAGAAAATCTTGACAGCAGGAGAGGGGAAAATGACACATATAGGAAAACAAAAAAAATAAATAAATAAATAAAAAATGTGATATTCAAAATGGTGTAATTAAAATTATTTGTTTTATGCTGCTGTATGGAAAAAAGATAATTTTATTTGAGGTTTATTATCATTTTATATTCTTATGACATTCTTTTAGATTTCACAAGTGGTATTGCAGAATTTCCAACTGGACAAATATATTTAGAAAGATTTAGAAAAAAGCACATGGGTTTTATTTTTCATAATTGAAGATTTATATTTTTAACTTAACTGATATTTTAATTGCTACTAGCATAGATTTGTCTGTGAAAATTTTGTTTCAGTTTTTATTAGGGCATGAATGCTACTCATTGTGATTTGTAAAAACCCTGTTTCCTAGATTGAAGAATCTCTTTTGATTTTATGTTTTCTAGATAATTGTGGCCTTAAAAAGAAACAAGAAGAAACTTGATGTTTCTTTTTTCATCATCTGTGGTATGTGAAATTAGTGCTAGAAAGACATCAAATTTCACAGAATTTCATTGACTATGGTGCTTTTTAAATGAATAAGATGACATTGAACTGACTGGCCCTGAACTGGCTCATAAATAGCACATTTAAATTTTATACATGGCAGGTATCTGGTAAAAAAAAAACATAGATCAAAGGTTACCCATTAGCCCGCAGTTCAAAAATTTCCCTATGCTTTATAGCATAGGCAGAGAGTAAATTATTTTAAATTCTGTAGCACTCTACATCACTTTAAACATCCTTAATCTTTCTCTAAGTTTCTCTTGTTCTATTGATGTGCCTTTCAGAGATAACTATGCTAAAAAAGTTTGAGAAATATTTATGAACTCTCTGAGGAGGGCAAAGGCTCAACACTATATTTTGAATTCTAGTCCAATTACTTTATGATAAGGGATTATCTTTATTCACAAATGAATGCTAGTGGTTGAAGGCAGAGTTCAGCTGTTTATATACTAACATGCAGCAATTATGATGAAACAAACTCTTCTAGAACTCCCTTGTAACTATGGCAACCAGAATTAAACGAATTCTACTAGAAATACAAAAAGCCACCCTAGCAGGATAGAGTAAATATTATCTTTTATTGATTTATGAAGGTTCCAGATGATGAAAACTGGTTAATATATTTCTGTCATGAAACACATTTGTTAAGGGTTCTTCTTATGGACAGAACCATTGTCTATTTAAATAATGTCAGCCAGACATCATTAATTTTTACATCTTTTTTTTTAAAACCTTTGCCTTTGTTGCAAGAAACCAACAGCCTTTCTATTGTCTTGTGTATTTTATTCAGGAGTAACAAGAAGGGTGCCAGGCTTATGGACCATTTCTGATTATGTTTGGCTAAAATATGACTTGATGAAAGATTGTTAGTGTAGGTGAGCTGCACATTTATTTTGAGGGAAAATTTGTTGATTTTTCTATAGTATTTTATTTCACTTGCATTTGGACAGAAAGCAAACAACTCACTTGATGTCAGGTGGCTGGTGCTTGCAGGGGGACTTGTGGGAAGAGGAAAATTAAACTTTTGGTAATTTGTTCCTTAAGTAGACTAATTTAAAATTTGATTCAAGTAATAATGTGAGGCTAAAATGGAACAGCATTATGTAGCAAGATTAGGGCTTTTGTGTCCCAGAGGATTTGGTGTGCAGGTGTGAGTGCCATTCTGCATGCAAAATGCCAGAACGTACTGTACCTACTTACGCCCTTTCCCTAGAATCAACTCAACACTTTGCATCTTGATTAAAATGAAAAGGTCACTGTGACTTTTTCCTCAAAAATGTTGACAACAGTCACAAGGATAGAATATTGGCAAACGAGGGTGAAGGAGATAACTAGGCGCTGGTCTTGGGACCTTTAGATGTTTAGGTTTTATCATATATATTTTCCTACAATTGCTTCCAATCACTTGTGTCTCACTGGGTTAAAATGCTGTTAGGTTAAATTAGGAAATATATTTTTCTAAGATCAAAAGGTCTCTGTCACAGAGACAAAGTGGAAAAGTACAAGAAAGATTAGAATTTCAGGGTCCTTACCTAATTTTCTGCTCCTGTGTGTTCCCTTATACTGCAATGAATTGTTTGCTTAAAGTTGAAGTGGGTTATATATAGTAATAGCAGGGATTTATTTCTGAATAGTAAAAACTTTGCTATAGTAAAACTTTCAGCTTTGTTTCTGGATAGTATTGGTCTGTTATTCTGGGTAGAGAAATTTCTGAAATGAGCTTTCATCAATGAACGCTTTTGCCAAGCAAGTGAGCAACAGAAACACCATCGGCTTTGACACTCCAGTCCACTTCTCCAAAGTCTCCACATTTTATCAGATCCACTCTGTCAGAGTACTCCTAAATGCCAGTGCAACCTGATCCTTTCTCCCTGCACTTCTAAGGATCATGGAACTTCAAGGCATTTTTATTACATTTCACAGCATTCCTATGTCAGGTTGACATTCTGCTTTAAATCACAACATATGAGAATTGGAAGGGATTACAGAGATCACCCGGTCTAAGCTGCTCATTTTTCAGATAAGAAATTGAGACTCAGAAGGGTGAAGTGAATGGTCTAGGGTCACACAGCTCATTAACATCACGGCTGGTGTAAGACCCAGTGGTCACCTAACTCCTAATCCTGAGCTCTTTCTTTACACTTCATAGCTGCATGCTTTCTGCTATGTCTACAGGAAGACACTTCCGACTTCCTGAGCATATGGAGCTACACAAGGAATACAGGATTAACCACTTCCAATCTAGTGCCCTGTCTATTACTGCCCATTACCCATCTTCTCAGTTCTAAAAGAAAATACATAGCCCGAACATTCAGCTTTTATATTCATTATCTACTCTGTGCCTGTTAGTTGCTTCATTTTTTGGTAATGCTTTCACTGATTAACTTGGTCCCTGCAATATAAAATGGTGAGATGCATTATCCTGGGTAAATGTGATGTTATTAATGTGTTTTATTCTAGTTATGGGTCATTATTTTCGATAGATGTAATCGTCCCAGCACTGAGACCTAGCAGGTGGTCTCACTAGAAGTTATAACAGTTTTCTTAATGGTCTGGTAAGAATGTCATTTGCAGGGCAGCAAGGGCAGAGAAAAATTGGTCCCATAGCTAGCTTACTTCTGCACTCATTCCCAAGCTTGAGCAAGTGAAAGTAAATACATATTTTTTTTACTGATCAGCTGGGCATTTTCCCTGCCTATGCATTTATGATAAAAATGACAAGGACCATGTATATTTATTTCCTATTTGCAGCCTTTCCCCAATAATACTACTAATGACCCTGCAGTGTTTTGCTTTTTCTAATTCTTAGAGGAAATAAGCTTTATTGCCTCCTGAGAGAAGCCAACATCCACTGAAGCAATGAGATATGATTAAATCCAGTTGGCTAGGCAAGACACAGAGACCACTGGGAAGCAGAAATCAAGAAATAAATTTTGCATCGTAGGCAACACATTCTTGTGTGAAAGGATGTTATCAGTGTGATGGGAGAGCTAAAAATCACGTATTTAAATGTTTATAGCTTATTATAGGCAGGAGGCATGCACACGAAAAGATACTACCTAAAATGATGATGATGGTGATGTAGATATTGATTATCCTTCCAAATTTCTCCTTGCATCAGGGCATAACTGTGGTTGAATGATTTAATGTTTAATTGAATACATTAATAATGTAATGAAATAAGATACATAAATTTGAAAAATTCCTCTCAATATTATGAGTATTATTTGCACAGACTCTGACGGTTTATTTCAAGGATATTTGCACTCAAGTAAGAAGAGGAAGCAAGAGAAGAGAGAGAACTAGAGAAAAGGAGAGGGAGAGAGATTAAGGGAGGAGGGAGAAAGAAGGGAGACTGACAAATGATGCAAAGGTTTATGTCCTGATCCACTGTTGATGTAATTAGTACAGCTGCTCTAAAGGACCAGGTTAGTCATTTATTTACTTCACTGGCTCTTTATTACTATTGTTGTAGCCTATCACGTCTCAGATGAATGTGTTATCCCCCTGCTATAGTCATCCAGATTTAACTTGTCTGAAATCACAGCACTTTCTAGCTAAGCTGAGTGGGAAATATTTTACAATGGTTGTCACTGCCTGTGCATACCCAAACGGGCATAAGTGAAAAAGTACAAATCCTTAACGTATCAGTCAACCTATCATTTAAGGGCCACTTAAGAGAAAAACATTATGAGATGATTAGTCTGAAACCCTAACAAGAAATCTTAAAGGATAGGTACAAGCTGCTTGGAAGAAAATCCTGGAAACAATAGTAAATGGCTCTTTCAAGAAATCCTGCTTATGAAGATCTTGGAGGAAAATAAAAGAAGTAGTCCGGAAGAGTCAAGTTCTGAATATCAAGTTTTTAAACATGGAACTCACTTACTCTTCCTATTTAAATGTATGAACAAGAATACTGTGTGAAGAAGAGCTAGATCTACATGAATGGATTGAAAAATATAGTGAATAGTTACACGTTTTTACAATTATTAAAATAAAACACATTGCCACTAATCTCTGTCAAAGTATTCCCCATTCCCCAAAGCACACTTTTCCCATTATTCCTGCAATTTCCCAAAGCAGTTCTGATGTCCCCTTCCATGAGTGTCTTTACAAGTTATGATTAAAAAATACAGTGAATTCTGCTACTGTTATCCAATGGAAAGGCAGGCTATTAAAAACACAATGGTTTGTTGTCATCCACCTTATTCTCCAGATCAGGCGCTGTATGTGTTAGCTCTTTCCCCAATTTAGGATGACCATGAAATGTAAATATTTTGAATCAATTCAGTACATCATGACAGCCACAACAGCACAACTAAAGATACTCAAGAAAGGATTTCCAGAACTGCTTTAGAAAGAAACAAGAAGAGTGGGATAAATGTGCTGGAAGTGAGAGGGATATTTTGGAGGTTAATCACAATGTCTATTTTATATTTTTTTATGTTTAAGTATGCATTATTTTTATTAGACCTTCTAAATAAGTTTTTTAAATGTTATTTCCATAAATTTAAAATGAAAATTCTGAAAGAAAACATTACATTTGCAATATTTTCCTTTTCTTTATGGTAAATAAGATACCTTGCAATCAATAACATTTTAGATCCCATGAAACAAATCATTTAATCATCATATCACAGAACTAAATATGTCTAAAGCTGAGCCAGACATGGTCACACATGCTTATAATCCCAGCATTCAGGAGGCTGGAAAGGAGGACTGTCATACATCTCAGGTCATCCTTTGCTATATAGAAAGACTCTGTCTAAACAAAAGAGCAAACAAAAAACTATATATAATGTAACTATTCCAACTTTTCCCTTTTATATTTTAGAAATTAGGGCTCAAAAACTTAAATGAGTAGCCAATGGTAACCCAGCTCCCTGGTATATGGGAGCGACAGTCAGATATTTTAGAGGTCACCACTGAAAAATATGGTGAACTATACTCATATAGTTTTAATAAGATGCTATCTTCTTTGTCCACACACTGAGCTTAATTCTTTTTTTTTAATGTCTAAAGGAATTGTGTGACCTAATGAAAGAAAATAGTGAAATATTTCTCGTATTTGAGGAGTTCCCAAGAAGTACACAGATACGGTTTTTCTACCAATTTATTGAAAGTTCTTTAGGGATAATGGGGATTCCATAATGTTTTAGGAATAATTATTTTTAGGGAAAAAAAAACCAGTCTAGTAGCTCTTGAATACTGCAATAAACAAAAGAGGAAATAATCAATACCCTGAGAGTAAAACAACCCAGTTTAACTTCTTTTACACAATGGTACCCACTATTTATCAATATTATTGTGGACATTATCCTGATAAAGTGGCTTTACATCTTTGTAGTGCATAAGAATTCCTTGTCTGGAACATTTCAGAATTTTAATGAAAATCAGAATTTTCCATTTTTAAATAGATATTTTATTTTCACAAAGCCAATGTACTATATATGGAGGTGTGAAATCAAAAAATATAAGAGAATTTGAAAGAGATTAGTCTCTTTGTTCTCTCTTAAACTCCAGTTCCATTTTCTTGAGACACTGAGCTCTTCTAGTTACTTTTCCCCAGGCATTTCTAAGGGGCATGTATATCAAGCAATAATGTAAGACATGTGCAACCTTGTGTTTTTAAATAGCTCTACTGCAGTATAATTGACCTACATTAAATTGTACAAATTTTAAGTGTTTAGTGCCATAAACTTTGGCAGATGTTCTGGCTTATAAAACCATCATTGCCATCCCAATGATGGGCATATTATTTTCACTGAAAGTTTCTTTGTACTTTTGTCATCTCAGCCTCCTATAATCCCTGCAACCCCTCCTTACAGCACCAGGAAATCTCTGATGGACATGCTGTCATTGTAGGCCTACTGGCATTTTCTTCATTTTATATAAACAGAATCACAATAGATACTACAGAAAGCAAAATTAAGATGGCCACAAGTCAATCAAATGAAAGAGAAAAATTTTCTGTGAATCTCAGTTATCACATCTGACAAGCTGTAGTCTGCCTCACCAGTCCTTCAATCTTTAACTTCCAGACAAAGAATGCTATTTGAACAAGAACTTGCTTGCAAAACTAGACTATACATTACAACAGTTCCCAAACATGGAACTTCTACTGACTCACCCTTTCAAAAGACCTATTGTTTATAGATAACTCCCGGTGATTGTCTTCTGACCAGCAGATGTATACCCTAATGTCTAAAGAAACACTCAAAACCAATCAAACTGCATTCCAAACAACTTGTGTTACTAATATGCCAATCAAAAAAGTTTTCAAAATAGGTTCCTGGACCTTTTTCTACTTCTCCCTTTAAAATCCCTGTCCTTCTTACCATTGATGGAATTCTTTTATTGTTTGTACTAAAACTAGTTTCTCCCAATTTGTAAATCTATTCTATATTTAGATAAAAAACTGTCTTTGCACTTATTTCAACTTTATTTATGTTTTTCTCCTTTATCCTACTCTATTTCCTTTCTATGTTTTTCAAACGACATAGTTATTTGAGAATCTTCCACATTTTTACATACATCACATAAATTGAGTTTATTGTTTTATTGCTGAGTAATATTTCATTTTAGGGAACACTAATTTATTAGTATATTTACCTCTTGCTGGGCATTTGGACTTTTAGTTTTGGGCTATTTATAATACAGCCTTTAAAATGTGTGTAGAGGTCTTTCTAAGGCAATATTTCAGAGTGGAACAATTCAGTCATAGGGGAATGATGTGTTTAACTTTCAAAAAAACTACCAAGCTGCTTATTGAAGCAGTTGAATCTTGTGTCTTCCCAGATCCAAAGCTTGACAATTCCAACATTAAAATAAAGTTAACGTGTTTCAAAATACTCTAATATGTATGTAGATATAGTTAATTCTGGTTTTAATTTCCTTTTATCTAGTAACAAATGGTATATACAGTTAAAACTATGATGACATGAGTGGGGCACTCTGCATAAATTCTATAATCAAGATAAATAACATTTTAGTATTATATATTCAAATCACAAAATATTGGATAATACATGCGCTAAGCAAAATATCAAATCTGAAGTAAAATAATATTAAGATTATTTATTTATTCTATTGTTTCAAGTTCTAGTGTGGCTTGAGTTTGCGCTGATCTTTTTGTTTGTGACCATTTTCTTTATTAAGTATCTATTCAAATTGCTTGCTTCTTTATGGAATTTGTCTTGCTATTGAATTTTGAGAATATTTGTTCTTCATTTGATATGTGATTTGCAATACTTTTGCCTAGTTTATGGCTTGCCATTTCTTTTTATTAACAGTATTAAGCAAAAGAGGAGTTTCTTAATTTTAAGAATCAAGTTATTGATGTTTTAAAATGTTAAATTTAGTCTTGTTGCCAAGAAAGTTTTATTTTACTAAAGATCTTAGTCATTTACTACTTTCAAAATAGGTTTTATAGCTTTGGCTTTTAAAATTAAGTGTGATGCATTTTGAGAATTAATATATATGTGGATCAGAGTTCCACATTTGTAATTATTCTAGCACCATTTGTTGAAAAGATTACCCTTTCATAATTCAAGTGCTCTTGAAATTTGTTCTCTTTCATAGAATTTTGCTGTTCCCTTTATAAGATGTTTTGTCTACTTCATGTTCTTTGCCATTCCCTGTGAAGCTTAGAGTCAGCTTGTCAATCTGTATAAAAATGATGCCCAGTCTCCACTGCTTGATTGAGCTAGCACTGACTCTACAGTCTAACTGGGAATGAACAAGACCTTCATTATGACAACTCTCCTGATCCATGAACATGGTTTCTCCTTCCATTTGTACATGTGTTTTTAAATTTCTCTTGGAAATGTCTTGCAGTTTAGTGTGTAGGTCTCTTATGTCTTTTGTCAATTTATCTGTGTAAAGTTAATACTGTGTGATGAGACTGTAAATGATATTTTTGTTACTTCAATTCCTGACTACTACTACAAAATAGAAAGGCAGCTGACTCATGCATTTACCTTAAATCCTATAATTCCATGAAATTTATCAATCTAGTATCTTTTTGTCACTCAATAGATTTTTTTTCTATAGGTGGTTATGTTGTTTTCAGATAAAGAGCATCTTTTCCATTGATGGTTATTAAAGTTTCTTTTGATTGACCTCTTCTACTGAGGAGGGCCTACAATGCAGTAATGAATGAATGTGATGAGGGGAAAAATTCTTGTCTTCTTAATATTCCTAATTATTCATAGGTTTATTGTTACCTAAGATTATGGGGAGATACCATCTCTTATTTTTTTAGTTTACTAAGAGTTTTTAATTAGAAATGCATGTTGCAGTTTCTCAAATTACTTTTCTGTTTGGATTTATTGAAATTATTACATACTTCTTTACTTTTAGGTTTGTCAATATGCTCAGCTGTATTGATTTATATTAAAATATTCAACTGATCTTCCATTTCTGGGATAAAATCACCTTGGTTTTAATGCATTATATTTTCTAAATATAGTTGCATTAAATTTTCTAAACTTTTAAAAAACATTTCTTCATCTGTGTTCATGGGAATTATAGGCCTTTGGATTTCCTTTAATACCTTTGCCTCAATTTGTGTATTTTTTTGTTTTTTTTCCAATACCGGGAATTGAACTCATGATCTCACGCTTGCCAGGCAGGCACTGTGCCGCTGAGCTAAATCCTCAGCCCCTTTTACCTCATTTTGGAATTACAATATGCTGGCCTTAGAGTGGATTGGAAAATGTTCCCTCCTGCTTTATTTTCTTGGAAAAGCTTATATAAAATGGTTATTATTTTACTTAAAAATTTGTTAAAATTCACCAGTGAGGGCAGGTTATATAAACCTAAAGTTTTCTGTATGGGATTTTTTTACTACCAGTTTAACTGTTTAACAAAAGATATGGAATTATATTATATCAATGATTTATTTCTTCTTGTGTGAGCTTCTAGAGTTTTTGTCTTTTAAGTGTATTTAAAATTTCTTACAAACTGTCAAAATTATGATCATATATCTTTATACTGCTTCATTATTTTAAGTATCTATTATATGTATTGTCACTTCTCTCATTTTTCACATTGGTAGTTTAAGTCTATTGTTCATTTCCTGCCAGTGTATTTATTAATTTCATGGTCTCCCTTTGGTATGTAGATTTTGTTGCTCTTCTGTCTTTGTTTTCCTGTTTTCTCTTTCACTGATTTTTGATGTAGTTTTATTTAATTTTTTTTACTCTCTTTTACTTAAAATTGCTGTTTTATTCATTTCAGTTTTTAGGGTCAAAACTAACACCCTTGGTTTGAGAACATTATGCTATTGTAATATAGTTATTCAATGCTACTAAATATTACAAGTGCCATGTATTACTTGTCTGCCTTCCACAAATTTTTGATATAATGTACCTTCATCTTCATTTAGTTCAAAATACTTCTAAATTTCATGTACTTCCTAAATTTTATTTTTTCTACTGTTTGTTTAGAATTATATTGTTTAGTCTATAAATATTTAGAGATTGGCATATTTTGGCCCTCATGAGTGGTTTGTCTATTTGAAAGTATAACTCATATCTTTACTGCTTTAAAGAAATCTTCCGCATATGAAGTATCATCCTGTCTTAAGGAATAGTATGGCATTTAAAATACTTGTGCCATTATGTGCTAGTTTGATAATTGTAAATGTAAATAATTTTATTTACTCTCTTTGGAAACTATTCTTAGACAAAAACATTGAAGTATAGAGATAAAAATAATGTATATGTGGACAAATAGATAAAAAGTGGGCAGAGCTGTTCTTTAGAACTTGATGCTGAGTCTGTCCTATGCTGAGGTCCTTTCTCTAAGCAGTCAATGTAAATACTAAGGTAATTTGTTAAGTGGATTTATGGGGAAGAAGAAAACATGGTATAATATGAGTGACAGCTACGTTTAATTGATTACTGATAAAATACTGTAATATATTACTAAAGTGTCCTAAGAAATAACTATAAAGTTATATGTAGTGTTCTAGACATCATATGTTAGCTATCTGCAATTCTTTAGGGGACTGTCATAAAGGAAAAGGGTTATGTTAATAATATGTGGGTCACTATGAGGCCATATGTGATGTTCATATAGCAACAGATTGAAACCAGCTGTATATACCTCTATATATGTATTTACATTATGTCAAATATAACAAATGGATTATGGTATAATATATATGTACATTGCGCCTTTCTATATGTAAACATGCTATTTATCTACATCTATCTATAGCTAGCTACTTGTGTGCATGTTTGTGTGTGTTTTTCATGCTCAGATGATTCTTGGATTCGTCAATCTCCAAACTCCTAAGTGGAAAAAAAAGCATCCCCTTGAAGAAAAAGCATCTTGAAGGTTTAAGAGATGCTTCTTGTAGCCTCTAGTAGTGAATATTTTGCTAAGAGGAATTGACACCTCTATTGGCATTCCCAATCACAGAGTGCCTCCCCTGTAAAGTATGGTCATAATGTTTCTGTCATGAAGGTGAAAAACCCTAAATTCCAAAAGCCCCAGGCATGAGGGAGTTACTAAGATTTTTCATAGAAGTGACAGAAACATAATTATCACTCTTTGAAGGTGAGGCTCAATTTATTTTTATGTTTTGAAAGTAGTGAGTAAAGAGAGTGATGTAATATGAGACACAAATTAACCTTGTCAACCTGAATGAAAAAATCAGGAGGGATGAATTAGGTGCTATTCTATATTGAACTGAAATCTGTTTCCAGTGTTTAGTAAAGTTTTGTCTAACTTTTTTTTCATTTTTAAATAATGAACTCTCAAGATTCCGTGTATTTGAGAAGTTTAAAGTAGTAATATAGTATTTATAACATTATAGGTCATGTCCAAACAAGGCAACAAATGCTACAAATTACAGGAAAAATGATCTGTCTTCATATACATTTCAGTTTCATTTTTAAACTGTGTATCACATATATCATTTGATGTATTTTAATTTCCTTTTGCCCTATGACTTGACAGTTTGCTCTCTTCTTCATAGCCTGTGTAGATATTCTCTCTTGTTTGTGCTCTATGCAATTAATACCTGAGCAAGTGCGGTATTCTGCAGTCTTCATACTCATAAATAGAAGAAAATCTGCTCTTTCAAGCTCTACTAGTTTACACTTGATTTTAAAGCTTGATGACCACCTCTCAGCAATTTTGTTTTCTAAAGACAATTCCAAACAAATACTAAACCTAGATTAGAATGTACAATACATGCTATATAGAGTAGTAGGCAATTAAAAGTGATTTTAGGGACTTTTGAAAATAATATCAAAATATTTAATTAATAGGACATTTATGATCTTCTGGAAAACTCTTCTGCTGTGACAAATATATAAAATAATATAAGGCTATATTGCATTTCTTTTTAATAATATCTATTTTTAGTTTCTATCTCATCTCCATTTCATCTCTATTTCTATATTATCTTTTGAAAATATGTTGACATATAATGGCTTTGGATGTAAACTAAAACCAGTTAAATAGCTGCAGTCATATTAACAAATAAAGGATATGAAATGTGGCTATAACTATAACCTGTGCACAACTGACATTTTCAAAGGGCTGAAGTTCAGGTCCAAATTAATATATCTGTGGAGAAAATGCATACACTGTAGCCACAGGGAATATTCTATGTTATTTGGTAATGCTTATTTAATGCAGTTAGGCTCATATATTCTGTAATATCGGGTTGCTTTTCTAACATTAGTAAGTTAGATGAAAGGCAATGGTGATGTCATTATTTTTCAAAGAAGGAAATTTCATACTCCAAGAATATAAAATTCCTAAAGATTTGCCAGCTTTAGAAAAACAAAAGTAGCAAATAAAACTACAGCTTGTAAGACAGAATTAATGACTAACAGAAGTCATGCTTCTGTGGAGTTATTCCTCAGTATCTGTGAAGGATTGGTTCCATGACCCTCATGAATAACAAAATCTGTAGAAGCTCAAGTTCTTCAAATAAAATGACATCTTATTTGCATATAATCTATGCACATCCTCATCTATACTTTAAATCATCTTCAGATTACTGAATGCAATGTAAGTGGTGTATAAGTTGTGGTATTGTACTTTTAGGGAATAGTTAATAGAAAGAGAAGACTGTACATATTCCATAAAAGTGAATTTTTCCACATATTTTCCATACATAATTAGTCAAATCTGCAGACTCAGAATGTGTGGATGTGTATAACCAACTGCTTTCATTTTTGCTGCTTGTCTGCTATGAGCAGTAACTTTAAGGGGATATATCTGCCTAGTAGCTTGCTTTTCATAAAGAGATACCACAATATCTATCCTTCATTTGTGGATATACCAGTGTTTTACATGAATATATTATGTGAATTATTCATGGTGTTATTTTATGCTTGCTTGTTTCCTCTTCCACCCCTCACCAGGCCCTGTAACGACTGTAGTGCAGTTTAATTGCTTCCGTAACCTTCTTGTCTTGCTTAAAGGTTGACCCATATTTTCTTCTCTACCAGCCAGGGCTTGGACTGTTGGCCTGATCACAGGAGACTCTGTCCAGTGTTTTGTCAACAGCTTCACATTCATTCCAGACTTTGGGAAAAAATGGTAGCAATTGACCCCTTGTTTACACAGAGCATTATGGTGCAAACTATAAGAAGTGCTCAGATTGACCAGGTTTGGATATAACATTGACACCTTGAGGAAGGTAAAGATTCTGTGATATATTTTTTTTTTAATTTGAAAAAAGCAAAATAATCTGACATATCTCACAATTCCTCCGAAGGGACCATAGGTAATAAGAACCAAAGCTCTGACTGATCCCTGAGATTTGAACAAAATGATGAGAGCTAACTCACAAAAGGTTCTCAAGAAGAAGCCAGGCTAAACTGGGAAAAACCCCAGGAGTCTTTGTAAATTTATGGTGCTTATATTTTCAGGCAAGATTGGACTCAGAATTAAGCAGCTTCTGATAAATCACTTTAAAATATTCATTTATAAATGGGAATAAAACTTGGACAGAGAAATGCAAGATGTTGGCAGCAAGAATTCTGAGTAAGATTAGTAGAGATGGCACTTCCAAAGACAGAATTTCTTCTTTTAGTCTGAAGGATTACCATACATCAATATGCTTTTGGAAATTATGCATCCAGATTTTTAAAAATGGTATTATGAGCACAGTGTTTTCCTTCAGTGACTTTGTTAGTGCCAGACATGAGCATTGGAGGAGACATGGTGCCAGGAGAGCTCATTTTAATACAATTGGAGTAGTGTGATGAGTAGAGTAGGCCATGCTTTAGTTTTATCTTGTTTAAACACAGAGTATCTACCTTATGTTTGCAAGTGAAACCTTATAAATTTTATGAGTGAGCAATTTAATATTTTTATAAACCAAAACTTTGAATTCAAAAGTAATGATACCCTAAAGAATGCAGACTGTAGCATCCTGATGTTCTAAAGATCAAAGTAGGGTTATGAGGCTGTTGGTTTTTAATGAAGTGGGTTTGATATGATTTTTACTTCTAGTTAAGTACTGTAT
The DNA here is from genome assembly GCF_000276665.1 of Chinchilla lanigera. Classification (NCBI taxonomy): domain Eukaryota; kingdom Metazoa; phylum Chordata; class Mammalia; order Rodentia; family Chinchillidae; genus Chinchilla; species Chinchilla lanigera. The sequence goes on along the minus strand of NW_004955404.1, from coordinate 50,015,047 downwards.
AAACAGCACGTCATTCTTATATGTTGCCTCTAACTGAAATGGAGGTATCCAGGGTAGAAATCCTGGGATATAAAAGCTAGAGTCTGGCAAGCTGGTTTGCTCTGTGATTTTTCCCCACTTCCATTAGCACCTGGGCCTTGTTCCCAGCTGGGAGCTGCTCAGCATTGGTTCAGTGGCGTGTTCCTCTTGACTTCCTATGAAACACCAGAGATGAGCTGCTTAAATTAAAGTGGGTTGGATGTGTGGAAAGGCAGAAGTAATAACCTAGCCAAATCTCATCCTTTTCTTAAAAATTTGAATTTATTCTGTCTGTTTTATGTTCCTGGCATTGGCACACCCCTCTCATTTCAAATAGAGTGTGCCTAACTGCGGAGGAGGCTGGAGTTCTGGCTTTCCTTTCCTTTTGCTTGTCTTGGAGAAAAGAAAATCCTCCCTTTTGGCTGTTTCAATATTCTTCTTTCTGAATATTTGGCTAACTCAAGAATAGATTAGTCAAATGCAATGAGCCTCTCCTCTTGCTACTGACTGTGCAGACACTTCACTCCACACATCTCTGAGATGCATGCAAATGATGAAGTGGTTCTTTCATCCTAAGAGTTACCAGATATAGTAATTTTAGGTTTCTAAAGTCTGCTTATATTGGAGGAGAATAAGAGTGCAAAGAAGTGGACTAGAGCCTATGGTTTTATTTTGCTTTTTTGTTTGTTTTTAGGAATCAAACTCACAACCTTGCACTTGCCAGGCAGGTGCTGTGTTGCTGAGCTAAATCCCCAGCCCCTAGAGCCTATGGTTTCAGAAGAAGCAGGAGCCTGAGGAATGGACAGCTGCTTCCCTTCTCTGTTCAAAATCCATGGAGGCTTCTGTGAAAACCTTTGTTTGATAGGCGGCTAGGTCAGGCATGTGAATAGAGGTGAAGTTGGCTCAAAACACTTGTGTTTGTTCCCCATTTATGACTTGCCTAGGGGATATTTCCACCTGCATAATTGAGTGCTGATACTGTAGGAGTTTGTCTTCTCGATGTTTCCATTTGTTTGCAATTTCCTCACTCTGGAATTGTAACACAATAGACTAAAACATTCCAGCAAGATGAAACAATGTAGAAGTTTTAATGAAACTATTTCATGGGAGATGAGAAGCTTTTTCCTGTTACTAGGAAAGGAAGAGAAAATGTGGTCAATTAGTAAGTCTCACCTACTTGGGGAGCCTACAGTTTAGTTATTGTTGTCATTTTTATTTATTTCACTAACCATTACAATTATAAAATTATCTTGAATTTCGAAAGAAGTTGAAAAGTTACAAAGAAATCTCATGAACATTTGCTCATTTTGTACATGCATATTCATACAAATATATAAGGAAATATACTCATGGTAATAACTCTTAGGAGAATTAAGATGTCTATGAAGTAGTATCAATTAGTATTCTTAGAAATTACAGTAATTTGAAAGAGCTGGTTAAATTGACTAATGGAATCCGTCTCAGATGCCAAATGATTCCCTAGCTATGTTGCACATAATTACCTGGCATTTTAGTTTAACCAGGGATAAGAATATATATAAGGGTTCAAGAGTGAGAGAATCAAAGAAAAGTTTCAGCCTATGGAGAGTTGGAATAGGTGTTGAGGAGAGAATTGGACTCTGGTATAATGGATAACAAAAATGTAATGCTTTTTGTATTTATTTTTCTCTTTGGCAAGACAAGACAGAAAGAAAATAATGTTTGGACTAAACCAGAGTCTCTATAAAAGCCACAGTAACAATAAATTGGAAGGCGAGTTTAATTATTGTTTTTCTCTACTCGATTCACTTTCTGCCTTCTTTGCAATCTTCCTAGTGCTTGGATTTGATTCTTCTTTTATCCTTCATCTGTTGATGTTATTTACATACAGAATTGCAATGTGTTTACCATATTATTAAAACAGAACTGTGTTTTAATTAAATGTCAAATCAAGATCACAGCTTCAAGCTACTTGCCAACACTGATGATCAATAGAAGACTGAACAAAGAAGTCAAACAGACTTTTTGAGTAGCAAATATTTTCTTGTTTCTCTGTCTTTCATCTCTAGTTTCCCTACTTTCCTAAGCCTGTATAATTATTCACATGGTCCCTTTCTTCATTGCTCCACCTGCCTAATTTTTCATATGATACATGCATTTAATTTCCTGTGCATATTTTTCATAGCTTACATTTAAACCCTGGAAAATGGAGATGCTGACTGCCAGATTACCTTATTTGCTACTCACAAATCTACTTCCAGTTGCCAGTTTCCTTAGACTAGGCATTTTCAAAAGGCTTTTTATCATATGCTTGTTTCAGAATTATACAATGTTATTTGCTTGATTGTGTATTTATTTTACAATAATTAATTCACCCTGGGCTTTTATTTGGCAAATCCATTGCTTACACGAATAAACAGTTCTAAGTGTTCCAGAATATTATATCTAATTATGCTTTTTTAAATAACAATACATTTTCTTTCAAGTTAAGCAATCTGATTTATTGATTTTCTACAGAAATAAACATCTTTGTGAATAATGTTTCTCAGAAAAATTCAGAATTGTGGATTTGAAAGATCTATGCCAAATTACACATGTGCTTCATGGAATTAGATATTTGCTTGTACATTGTAAAACAGGATCATGATGAATTTTTTCATCATATATACTTTGCTTCTTTTACTTATAAAGTCACATATTTTTACAACATTATACAATTATAAATGTATGTTAAAGCAAGTCAATATCACATATCTCAGGACTAAACTATTATTCCGTCAAGCCACTAACATGAACTCACTTAAAGCCTGAGTGTTAAAGTTCCACAAAATTCATTGAAAAACTGTTCCCAAGTATGTATATAATGATTAAGAAATTTGTACATTCTTACCACCCTCTCTGAATGTATACATGAAAACATCTAAGTGCATATGTGTACAAGAAAGACTGGTAATATGGTTCTGGATTTTTATTTTTTTCTTTTTGCTTAACAACATGTGTCCTTTAAAGTTTCCTGAATTTATCCTCCTTTGTTTTCGTCGGATTGAACCTTCTTTAATCTCTCATTTCTTCTTTGCTTGCTTACTAAAATTCATATAGACCATTGCTTTTATGCCAATGATTATCCAGACAAATTATTGGCTGATTATGCATACTTCTTTTGCTGGTGTCCATCCTCTTGGCTCTTAGGACACATGCATTATTCCTGTAGGAAATGCACATTCTGCACATTCTTCACTCTCCAGCTGTACTTGCTCATGGTAAGCATTTTCACTCCATAAGCAATGAACACTTACTTAATTACATTTATGATTTCTACTCTTTATTAGTCCATGTCTGAATCTGCCATTTTGCTTCACCACTACTCTAACATACACTGACTGATTACATGGTTTCTTCCATCTCATGTTATTACGTTCTTTTAGTGGGGATGACAGATGCTCCATTGATGTGGACTGCAGTGCTATGTGGACTGTAGCACATGTGCTTGGGTAGGAATTATTCATGAACTCTCTTGGTAAGTTACATGTAACCTGCATCCCCACTGGCCAACATAGCTCTAGTCTGTTATAACAGTTTGTGGAATGAATGAAAGTATGAATGAAACATATATGTAATTTTGTGGTACTGGATTGGTGTATCACTAATAGCCAGAGGCTAAATTTAACAAGGAAAAGCAGTGTGATACCCAGGGGAAACTGAGAACATACATGAAGAGAAGAAAAATGTCTTTGATACAAGCAAGCCCTGAAAGTGTAGAAAACTACAGAAACAGGCAAACTAACTGACTGAGAACATCCAAAAAATATAATGCTTTGAAGCCAGACATAGAGGATGATCTTGGAAGTACTGGGGACAACTTTTCCTGCTACTGCCACTTTTGAAATCAAAATTAAATACAGAGGTAGAAAGGCAGAAGAGATGATGCAGGGAATGTGGAACAGAACTTTCCAACAACATTAACGAAACAGATGGTCAAGCAATAGAAATGATCTACTTGCTGCCTAGAAGAATTCTGGTGTACAAGGAATTATTTTAACAGATCTGTTGTCATCCTTTGCTTTTCTTTGGTGGCCTGAGATTTGGACCTTCTGAAATCCTAAACTTTCTGTGTCTAGCCATCTTAATGAGTTATCGAATTCCTAGTTGTCGTAGTTACTTTCTTATTGCTGAAACATGACACATGACACTCACAACTTAATGGAGAAAATGATTACTTTCATTCAGGGTTTCAGTCCATGATAAGCTGTTCTAAGGCAGAAACGGCATGGTGGAACAGCCTAGGTGGAGGGTAGCAGCTTATTTTGTGGTAGCCAGGAAGCAGAGAAAGAAAGGAAGAAACGGGGAGGGAGATACACCCTCCCAGATCACCACCCCAGGGACCCTACTCTTCCATCAAACTCTACCTACTAACTCATCAGCGGATGCTCCTGAGGAATATAGAAACCCCATGATTCAATTGCCTTCCAAACATGTGAGAATAGGGGAAGCATTTTAGATGAGAACCATAGCACCAGTTATCTGCCTCCTGCACACTGTTCTGAGGATGCAAAGGGAGAGGTAAGTGACCCAAACTGTACCACAAAAAAGTTTTGCAACACTTGAGAAACTGGGACCCTGTGGAACAGTGATTATTAAATTTTAAGTAAAAGTAGATATCCTCACACTTTACTTCTTTAATGAAATAACTATTGCCAAAGGCAGTAGGAAAACCCTAAGAAAGTACTTAGGGAAAATGCTCCTAGTTTATGAATTCATGCCAAAATTCCTATACCAATCAGTATTCATTTGTTTCACAGTTCATTTTAAGGTTGATGGCCCACAATGGCCACTTTAGCGTGGATTATTTCATACACAAAACACAACTTGTGCGAATGCTGCTAGAATTTTTTGTTAAAAATGAAAATGAAATGTAAAATAAATTGGAAAGTAGCAGATTAACTAACACTGACACTTAACATGGGAGAATATTTAAATATATGTAGCCTCTCTCCTACTTTCCACACTTGGGGAACACCATCCAGGCATGCACTTGTACACACCCTTCCCCTGCACTTCCAAAGACAGGAGGATACATTTCCTAGGTAAGAACTGACTTTCATTATTTGACATTTTAGTTTTTTTTTTTTTTTTTTTTTTAGGGAATAAGAAAATAATTCTTCAATGAAACAGTAGAGATAATACAGAGTTTCACTAGACAAGATGGTAGGAGTTCACCATTGTGATTCCGTTGCATATTGTTACCTTCAAATCAGTTGCTCAGACCACCAGACACAAGCATGCGCAATCGATCAGAACATAAAAAATTGTAATCATTAACTGTTCATTTCAATACACCATCAGACAACAGCAATACAGTTATCGTAGCTATTCATATATATATTTATATTTTGCCTTTCTTCTTTTATCTTCTTTCCCTCATCCCAGTCATTCCTTCCTTTGAGAAATTTCTTTCTCTTTCCTATCATCTATTGTACATTTTGAGTTTTACCTAGTCTTTCAGGTTCCTACATCAAGGAGACAATATGATGTTTACCCATCTGGGTCTGATTTATTTCACTTATGAGTATGGTCTCTAGTTGCATCCATTTACCTACAAAAACCTCGAGATTATCTTTTTAAAAAACTGAGTAATACTCCATTGTATAAAAATACCACATCATTTTATCCATTCCTCTGTGGATGGGCATCTGGGTTGTTTCCAAGATATAGCTATAACAAATTGTGCTTTAGAGGCTTACTTTAGAGATAGTGTTCCTAAGTAGTAGTGCTTTGTCTGGTAGTTGATTAAGCCATGTTTGCCTGCTTAGAAAATGTATTTTCCCTTCTTTTTGCAACAGAAATTATAAAACTATTTCCTACATAAAATCTCTTCTCCCATTTCTTTATAGTTTTAGATTTAAGTGAAGTTAATTACTGGATTGACTATGGATGTTTATCTACAAACATCAGGAAGCAAACAAATCATGGAATCATGAACTTCTGAGAGTCATCCACTACCTTGGGTTGAGTTGATGCCAAAGGATTTTCAAATACTTACTTATTAACCTCTTTTCAGAGAGTGGAGTTCTTTTCCAGAGAAAGAGAGACAGAGACAGAGACAGAGACAGACAGAGAGAAAACAGTGAACAGAGAAGAGAGAAGAAAGAGAAAAGAGAATGAATATGAATAGATAAACTTTATTCATATAAGAAAATTCAATTTTTTCACACTTGAAATATTCTGTTTTCAGGAAAAGTAATTGTCTTACTTTATGCAAATCAAAATGAAGTAAAGTATTGATGGATCAATATTCTAGATATACATATTGCAGATAAATTGGCATGTCAAATCTTCCCAAAATTAGGGTTATCCTCTTTCTACCAGTGAGAAATAATACAATCCAAAAATATATAGTTTGTGTTTCTGAGAAAATCCTATTATAAACTACTGAGGATCATTGAGATTGAGGATACTTGTCTCTAAATGAATATGTTTACACTTCACATAGGAAGTGAAATCACACAGCTCCGCAGGCTTGCCCTATGTGTGGGATAATCCTTCCTTAAAATATTGTCCTTGAAACTTCGAATTGCTACTTGAAATGCTTATCATGAGAGTTACTCCTTTTTGCATTAAAACTCTAGAGAGCTCCTTCTTAAATGCAAAACGCATTCTATGGTTTACTATTATGCCTATATTACAGATGAAGAAAATATGAGATATATACCTTGCCTAGGATCACATGGCCAGAAGGTCTACTTTTCTCCTTTCATATTTCTATTCAATGAGTATTAAAAGGACAGCTTGAGGTATTATAAAATTTTATGGCCATGCTAATACTCTATGAGAAGAACTCAGCTGAGAATGCTACATTTGGTTTAAGTCGTATTTGGAGCTGCACTCTAGGGACTGCTGAAGGACCTGCTCCTCCTGTTTTCTCTTTTTAGAATGTGAGGGGGTGGAGTAGAGTGGAAGTGACTGGGAGGTACGAGTCACATAATTTTACCTAAGAGCTGTTACTAAGTGTTCGTGAGAGATTAATGGTGAACCCAGGTTCACTGCTAATGTTATGTGGGAAAGAGGATAGGGCCACACAGCTGGAACGCACATTTATCAAGACAGTATTCTTCCTTTGCTTCTGGAGTAGGGGTATTTACAGAAACAAGAGGAGTTTACAGAGAAAGTCTATGTAACAACAATTTTTCATCCACGGCTGTGGCAATTTTTTGATAATTTGTGTTAAACAGGAATTTCAGTATCTTGAAAAGAGAAGGCTGAGAGGATGACTTAATTACTATCTTCAAATATATGAGGAATTGTTCCAGCATTTGGAAGATGACAGCCAGCTGTTCCCTGTCTCCAAAGAGGAAAACAAGAGAAAATGAATTTGCAAAGTGGCAAGGACTTAACTGAAGACAAGAACATGGTTATTTTATATTGTCTTAACCATGGTCATGTTAACTTCTGAAAAGAGGTAACTTGGGGAGGAGGGGAGGCTGCTAGTGTCTCTACACTGATGTTTAGGGTGAATGCCACTTGGTCCTATACCTTCCTTCTGGGCCAAGGCATACAGTATCAAGGACAAAATTAATAGTATTTCATTTAAGACGCTTGACACCCCAAAGGGTTTTTCCCTACCCTTTTTAAAAATGAGTTTCATTTTGGCAGATTTGGACATGCACATAACACACTTCAATCTATTGACCTCCCCGCTGCCCGGGTCACTCTCCTAGGTTCCCATTTGAGAAGACTTTGACAGGCTGTCATGGTTTGTGTCTGGATGTCCCCCCGCAAAGAGTCATGCAGTCATGGGGAGGGCTTCTAGTGTGTATAATTGATCCGTGGTCCAATGCTGGGATTATGGATGTGAGAGCTACACTTGCCCTCAGGCGGGCAACCTGTATAGAATGTAAGGGAGGGAAAGAGCCTTGCACTCTGCTGCTCCCCTCTTTTGCTCTTGCTGCTTTTCTGTCTTCTGCTTCCATGAACTGTTGCCCTCTGCCATGCACCACGCTGCCTTACAGGCAGCCAAGGAAGGACTGAAACTTCCACAAACTATAAGTTAAATAAACCTTTCCTTCCTTAATTTTGGGCATTGGGTATTTTGTCTCAGTGAGAGAAATGTAACCAAGACAGAGGCTTTCTTTTAGAGCCTTTTAAATATTTAGATATGTATTTAAAATACTAATTTTTCCAAATCTGATTATGATATGGATAACATAATTTAGTACCTACTTTTTCTTTAAGGTGCATTTTTGAATATTTACAAGTACAAAAGAATGCAATAGAAATCTTAAAGTGTTAGTGAAAATTCTGGACACGTCTTCTCTTCCTCCTGCTCATCAACACCACAGAGTTAATGTATTTAAAAAGATTCTTATACTAATAGGTCTATTTTCTGTTTTACTATAGCTATTAAAAATTGTTAGCACAAGATACTCTTTGTGAGTTGAAATCTACAGTTGTAATTCTTCTACATAGAGCAGAAAAGCTTCTGGAAGATGTTTGATCTTTTTGTAGACATGTTTGTATTTTTAAACAATGATGAACTGATCAAGGTAATGTGGAACCAGCCGGGTGTGGTGGCAAACACCTATAATTCCAGCACTCGGGAGGCTGAGGCAGGAGGATTATTGCAAGTTCAGGTCCAGCCTGGGCTACAAAGTGAGCTCAAAGCCAGATTGAATTGCATGGTGAGACCCTTTCTCAAAAAAGACAAAAATAATCAAACAAACAAACAAACAAAACCAAGGTAATGTGGAACAATCTGAGGAGAGTGCACAAACTGAGGAGTCACTTTGACACATAGTCAAAGTAACAAAAATGGGTTAAATGGGTCTTTTTAAAGAAGGTAAGAATTTGAAACTGCATTGAAATAAAACCCATTATCTTAAACTATTATTTTCCTGATAAATATTTTATACCTTCATGGTTTCTTTTTAAATAAATATATATGTGAAGTTTATGATACTTTAGTCAAAGTAATAAAAATGGGTTAAACAGGACTTTGTAAAAAATTATATTTTAAAAAGAAAAAAGTAAACCAAATTTCAAAATAAGATAACAGGAGAATAACAATGGTTAATATATTATGTACTGTTATCTTTAAATTAGTTACTCAGAGTAAAAGATACAGGCATTTAATTGTCCAAACAATATTAGCACAAACCTTTCTTTTCAATGATCTAAGAGAAATTAGTAGTATAACTACTTAAATATCATATATATATTTTTTTTTTTTTTTTTTTTGCTTTTTCTTTCCTTCTTTTCTCCTTGCCCCAATCCTAGTTTCTCTTTCCTTTTGAACAGTTTCTTCCCATTTTATACTATCTATTGTACCTTTTGGATCTTATTTACTATTTCAGCTTATCACTAGGGAAACAATATGATGTTTAATCATGTGAGTAAGGTTTATTTCACTTATGAGTATGGTCTCAAATTCTATCCATTTATTTGTAAAAGTCTCCAGTTTAACCTTATTTATGGCTGAGTAGTACTCAATTGTATAAAAAGGCTACATCTTTATCTATTCCTCAGTTGATGGGCTTTTGGGTTGTTTCCAAGATCTGGCTATTACAAATTGTGCTGCTATAAACATGGGTGTACATATATTGCTGTGGTATGATGCTTTTCATTATTGTGGGAAGATACTCAGGGGAATAGCTGGGTGAAATGGGACCTCCAATTCTAGTTTTTTGAGGAATCTCTACCTTGATTTCCATAGTGATTGCACCAGTCTACATTCCTACCAACAGTGGAGAAGGGTTCCTTTTTCCCCACTACCCCTCCAGCATTTGTTATTGCTTGATTTCTTGGTAGTAGTCATTATTTCTGGGAGGAGATGGAATCTTAGTGTCATTTTAATTTGATTCTCTCAAATGACCAGTGATATTGAATATTTTTCATATATTTATTTGCTGTTTGTGTTTCTTCTTCTGAGAAGTATGTATTCACTTCAGATGCCATTTTTTGGTTGGGTCTTTAAATTTGGAAGGTCTGATAGTTTTGAGTTCTTTGTATGTTCTTGGTAGTAATCCTTTGTCTGAGGAACAGCTGGCAAACTTTTTTGCCCACATTGTAGGTTGTCCCTTTACTCTACTGGTGCTTTCTCTTGCCTCACAAAGGCTTTTTAGTAACATGAGATCCCAGTTGTTGATTCTTTGTGATTGCTCCTGTGCAATTGGGATTTTATTCATAAAGTCTTTGCCTACACCAGTGCCTTCAAGAGTTTTACCTATTCTATCTTCCAGGGATTTAATCTTTCTGTTTTAATATTTAGATCTTTGATCCACTTCAGATTAGTTTAGTACATGGTGAAAGATATGGTTTGAATTTTAATCTTTGGCATATACAGAACTAGTTTTTCCAGCATCATTTATTAAAGAGGCTATCTTTGTTTCAGTAAATGTGTTTGGCCCCTTTGTCAAGGATAAGGTGACTGAGTACGTCTGGAGTTTTTTCCACATCTTCTCCTCTGTTTCATTGATTTTAGAGTCTGTTTTGTTGCCAGATCATGCTGTTTTTACCACAGTAACTTTATAGATGATTTGTGTCTTTTCCCTAACAGCTTTTAAGATTCTATTCTTGTGGTAAACTTATGGAATATTGACAGTAAATATTTTTTTGATCATGGCTAATTGTAAATCTATATTCCTCATCTAACTGTATGTCAAATTTTTTTCCCTACCTGGAAAGATTTCTGCCATGATGTCTGTGAACATTTTTTTATATCATTTTGCTATCTCCTACATTTTCATTGATTCTAATCAATTTTAAATTATTCATCTTTGCCTCATCTAGCAGCTGCTGTGTTGATTTTTCATGGTCCTTTGCTACTTTTAAGGAATTTTTCTTTCCATGATCACTAACTACAAGCCTCTCTCTTCTATATCTGAAATCCTGTCCTCACATTGGCTTTATCTGTTGTGGATACCTGGATCTTTTGTACTGGGAATTGAACTCAGAACCTTGTGTTTACCAGGCAGGCATGTGGCACTAAGCTGTATCACTGGCTGGAATTTTTATTCTCCTGGATATATGCTTAAATCTGCCTTATGAATTCCATTTCTTTCCCATCCTGAGAATGCAGGGTTTCAGTAATTTTCTTACCTCTATTGTCTGTATCTGCTCTAGAATCACTAAGCATTAGAATAACTAAGCTCTAGAATCACTGTGATTTTCATTGTGGACACCATCTGTGCAGTTCTCTGAGAAAATATTTCTGATTTGATTTTTTCTAGAGCCTCATTCAATTGCTTTATTGTTACCTCTTCAGTGAGGTCAGGTGGGTACCTTTCAGATTGTCCCACCTGATTTCCCCCTGGGTTTGCCTTTGGATGACCTGGATATCTGGGATCATAGCTTGTTTAAGTGTCCTCTCATTTTCTTTTCTTTTTTTAGTTTAATTCCTGAAGTAATGCTTGTAAATTGCCTATGGTTGATAGCATTATTGCTAGTATTTAGAATCCTTAGGAAATGACTACTTCTCCAAGGTATCTTCCAGGTGTAGTTGTGGGGTTTTGAGTCTGTTGCAAGATCCTACCTCTTCAGTTTGTTGGGGGTGAGAAGTTGCTGCCTGCTTAGCCCCGGCCCTGGTTCTCTGGCACTGTGCAACAGTATTTTCTTTGACCCTTAGTCAATTTCAGTCTTGGAATATAACGAAGAGTAGTTGTTTAGAACAATTATGTCACTTTTGGCTAAAGTGTACCATCAGTTACAACAATAACATCAAACACAGCCTAAAAAATAACAAACTGAGCTAACCATTAATTTGCCACTTTTAACCAGATGAACTAGATTTGTGGTTAAATGACAAAATCTGAAACAAATATGTCAGTTAATGTTAATTTTTCCCACAGGGGTTATAATATAAAAGGGGTTAGGGAGACAATAGAGAAGAAGAAGAGGAAGATATTACAGGTAAAAGTGGAGGACAAAGGGGGAACATGCTAACTTTGGGAAACTGGTGCAGAAGCCTGGAGGGAAGGTAGTGGAAGAAGAGGGACCTCATCTTGTGACTAAAGTCCATTGGTAGAATAGAGGAGGCAGGTTGAGAGAGTGCTTTTCCTGAAGGATATTGGAAAGATTACCCATGAGATTCTTCCTCTTAGCATGCAGATTTTGCAGGCCTGTGCATTTCCTAATGCACTGACCAATACAAAAAACATTTGTTTGGACAATTGGGGCATTGTTATGGTTTATGTCTGTGTGTGCCCCCAAAGCCTCCTGCGGCCCTGGGGCAGGCTATTAGAGTTTGAATATGGGTGTGAGAGCTATACCCGCCCTGGGGTGGGTAGTTTGCATACTTAAGGGAGAGGAAGAAGCTGCTTGAGGCCATTCCTCCCCATTCTGCCCTGGTGGGTGCTTGGGGCTTAGCTGTGTGCTGCCACCCTGAGATGCAGCCCTCTGCCACGTGCCACTCTGCCTTATAATCTACCAAGTACGGGTTGAAACTTCCATGAACTGTAAGCGAAATAAACCTTTCCTTCCTTAATTTTGGGCATCAGGTATTTTGTCCCAGCAGTGAGAAAAAAGTAACTAAGACAGGCATACGGACAGCTTTTATTAGAAATTGCATGCTGCCTTCTAAACATTTGAATTTACAAAATACATTTTCACTGTGCAAAATCCACATTTCCTAAATAAATACACACATATGTACAAGCTAACGCAAATACATGCACATGCACATGCTTATATATGTACATTTTTTAATATATGTTAATGTACATAGGGATTTAGAATTTCTAAGGACATGGGTTATATTTTCAGAACTTAACAAGAAAATTTCTCCTTTTCTGTAGTGAATAAAACAATAAGTTTTCCTGAGCCCTCTCAAGGTCTGATTTCCATACAGAATAAATTGTTTAAAACTTTTCTGCCCTTTAACTTTATTAAATGCTTGACATTTAACAACATTAGCTGATGGCACAAGATGAGTCCTGCTCTGTGTGCTATATTCTGGAACATGATGCAATATATAAAAAATAAATCTGGATGAAAATGTTGTCATTAGTTTGGAAGTCACTGTTTAATTTGAGTTATTTTGGGGAGAGGAAAATGACTCATAGGAGCTAAGTGTTCATACGATTGTGATATTGTAGGAGGTTGGCATGACTCTTCATTAATCTTATTTCAATTAGAACTCTTCACAACTTATAATTAGAATGTTGGTGCTGCAATGAATCCATACTGTACATGTACCAGCCACTCTTTTCTTATAAAATAGGGTTACTCACTGGGTATTTTAAAGTTTTGATTAATTAAATAAATGCTTATGCTTGTTTGTGCTCTCTATACCCTTGGTATCATCATTCAAACCAGGAAAAAGTTTTCAATAAATTTTAATTGTATCAAATATAACTGTTGCAAACATAACTCTTCCAGAATGTGTCTTGTGATGGAACACCTTTGTTCTCCTTTGATATTTATATAGCGTTTAAACTAATGATCTGCCATTTTCAAAGATCTGTGTAGCATATTTACATTTGTGGGTCACCTGGTCTCCATTGCAAAAACTCAACTATGACCTTCTGTCTCAAAACAGCCATACACCAAGTGGAAGCATGTGGGAGTATTTATTTTTCAATAAATCTTTATTTACAAAAACAAGTAGCTGTCCTGGTAGACATAGTTTTTAACTCCTCAGTTATTCACTACCATAGAATGTGGAAAAAATTATCAATTTCATATATTCTACTTAAATTATTTCTATTTTTTAGTCAAATTTATCATGTTGATCACATTTAGTATCCCTATATTCTGAGTGATTACAGAATTATGCATGCATTTGTATCTTAATACATATATTCCTTTATCCTTCATCACACAGGTGTGAAAAGCCCAATTAGACACATTACCACCCTCAATTCTCTTTTGTAATTTCCTTCACCACAGTGTGACATTTGTGAGGTGTCAAAATGTCAAGATGTAGCTGCGTAAGCATTGCTTTCTTCTTTAAAAGCCCCAGTGGTCTGAGAGTCAGTCACGTTCATTTGATGGCACACTCACCCAGGTATTCTTACGATAGGCACATGTTTATGGTGCAGATAACATGGTCAGTCTCACAGATGAAAATTCATCTTAGTTCTTGAATAGCAACAGAGAATAAGACACTTAAGGAAAGCACCACACAGAGATCATGTATTCTGGCTTCTCACTCTAGACTTGCCATATTTTTGAGAATGTTAGACTTACAATTGTTAAACAGTCAATACACTATATAAAGCTATTTGCAAACAGGTATTACATATTGACATCCAGGTTCTCAGTACTACAGAAATTCTGAAAAGCTTATGAAGACACCAAATCAACAAGTGCAAAAGACCTGCAGTATAATGAGTAGAGCTCAGGGAATTCCAACAGATTTTAAAGATGCCATTCTTTAAAAAAAATGTGATTAGTACATAGTTGAAGTCCATAATGTTCACGTTCCCACTATGGAGTCAGTGCATGTACATAGAACAGCTTAAATCCTTTCTTCTCACCGTTCCCTTCTCTCTCTTCCTCCTCCTTCCACGTCTTGATCCCCTTCCTATTTGAGAAACATCCCTTTCCCTCCTGTCTTTAATTTTAAATATTTCTTTCTTAAAATGTAAACTATTTCAAATCTCTCTCTCTCTCTCTGCTGAAAAGATCCACCTAAATTAATTCACTTATGTCCTATGCTTTTATCCAAGGGAAAAACACTCTGCAAGGTGCTGAGGAAGCATCATCAGAGAACGAAGATCCCAAACTTGAGGAATTTTTGGCCTATGAGAGAAGCATCTGTACACAACTTAACACAAGGCAGAATGCAGTGTAGTAAGAGGGAAATAAAATGTTTTTGAGACAAAGGATGGGGTACAGCAGTGTCAAGGTACCCATTTAGAAATTTAATAGGGCTAGAATAGAAAGCAAGAAGCTTCTGGGAACTCATCTTCACTACAATGCAAGCATGTAAAATCACCTCTCTTTTCCTTTGCAGTACTGTTCTTACTGCAACAATGTCTAGGATTGCCTTGACTGTTTGAAATCTTGGTCACCCTTACTGGTGCCCCCAGAGAATGCAACGTTCTGAAGCCATCATTTGCCACCTTAGAGCCATTGTGTCGTTATATTAACCTAAAACAGCCTCAGTGATAGAGTTACTTCTTCTCGCTAGATTTTGTTACATTTTACTAATTAGAAGTGGTCGCTGGGCGTGGTGGCACATGCCTGTAATCCCAGCACTCTGGAGGCTGAAGCAGGAGGATCGTCGTGAGTTCGAGATCAACCTGGGCTACAAAGTGAGCTCAAGTCCAGCCTGAACTGCATAGCGAAACCCTGTCTCAAAAAGACAAAAAAAAAAAAAAAAAAAAAAAAAAAGAAGTGGTTACTTGACCATTACTAAACTACTTATTGTCAAGAAAAAGCAGATAGACCTGGAGGCACTCAGTGCAGCTGCAGGTATGTGAGGATCACCTGAGGTGTGGGGAGGGGATGGGAACTTACGCAGAAACAGAAACCCAGTAGGAAAGAATGGATATAAAACTGATGGGGTCATTGCTCTATTTCCTTTCTAGATTCTAGTACTGTAGGGGAATAATATGATGCAATTCTGGTATTTTCTTGCTATTTTTTTCTTTCCCTTTTTTTCTTTTTATGCTTTCAATTTTCTTTACTGGTTTGTTTCCTTGTCCCACTGATTTGGAAGGCATGCACTTTCTCCTCATCTATTTATTATTAGCTTTAAGTGAAAAGCGTGTCTAAACCTATTTAATTATAAATGGTAAAATTGCTCTTCATCCATCATAAGGTGCAAAGTCGTTATACTTTATTTCATCTCTTATCCTAATTTTTATGCCCTGCTCCTTATCCTTTAGTATAAGTTTCTTAGGTTTTTTTTTTTTTTTAACGTTGCTGGCTTTAAAAATACACTTATACTCAAAATGTTTACTAAGATCGAGAAATGAATTCTCTCTTGAGTTCTTCTTGGTAAGATCTTTTTAAATTTGTAAAGTCCAATTATTACTTTTCCAGGTAGATTTTTTTCTTGTATAACATATTGCTTTTCATAAAAAAATTATATGTATGCAGGATCTTCTCCTCTAAGCTTTTTACCTTAGAAGAAGCAAACACCAGTTTTGTGATCACTTTTCCATAATTTTATTTAAGAATTTTTTAACTTGATTTTTGTGCTTTGATTTGTGTGTGTGTGTGTGTGTGTGTGTGTGCAAGTGTGTGGATCTATGCGTGTTTCAGAGCATGGGTAGTATGGCCCTTACTTAAGCTTAAGTGGGATCTTTCCTTCCTCTGATTGCATGCAGTACCCTGCATTCCTAGAGGAACCCAAGACTTCTTGGGTGATGATTTGGTGTGTTTGTATTAGCCTAATAATCATGTTACATATTTTTGGCTGACCTTTTAAACCCTCATCCTAAATTATTGTTAAGTTATAAGCATCGATTTCAGTGAAAAGATATGTAGACACAAGAGACTATTCTCAGGAACCTATAGCATCGGCTTGCATATTATTCATGTCTCTTTCCTTGTGGTCAGCACAGTAGTTTCCGTTATGAATCACCTTATATGAATATTCAAATACTTATGCTCATTTTACTGTAACTGCTCTACTGCCACCGGGTTTTATGATCAAAAAATGTTACTTGGGGCAGGACATTTTCTTTCTTTCATTTAACAGAGGAACAGGATATTCTTCAGAGGTTCGATGACTAACCTAAAGTTGTACATCAGTTAAACAAGGAGTTCCATTTAGAACTCAGCTTTCTGACAGTCACTACTTGAGGTTCATACTGCCTTTTAATATAGCTCTTAAATACTTGTGGCATAATTCTTAGCTTGCTATGCTGTGTTGCTTGTCCAGAGCCTCCATTTATCTCAATCTCTTATGCATCTGATTGTCTATCATTCCTGCTCTAAGTTACTGTTTAAAATTTTAAGCAGAAAAGGATTGCAGATATTAAACAAAATATACAACAGATTTGATAAAATCCTAATTTAATCCAGTTTTTTTTTCTCTTTACTTTGGGCATCTGCGGTAGCATTTTGCACTGTTTAGTCTTTGGGACATTGGCTTGTTTGCTTTGAATATTTGCTCCCCCACACTGTACTGTGAATACCTTCTTATTATTTACTTGTGACTAAAATCATCAAGAGAATAATTGACTTATATTTTTAGAATTTTAATAGGCAAATGATATTCCCACACATCATAAAGCTATTTTCTATTCTGAATCAATAATTTTAGTACTAATTGCCACAAATAAGTTTACTCCAAACACTTTCTAATTGGAATCTAACTCATAACAAATGAGTTTGTGTTCTAACAGAGAGGAAAGGGAGTGGGGCTTTGGCGTGTGTGAGGTGGGAGCTGGAATTGGGATTCATAGGCAAAAATGGGCTTGGGAAGTGCTGCCAGCTCAGAAATTCATTGTGCTCTGTCTGAAGCTCTGGAGGTGGGATTCTCCCACAAGCAATCACAGCCACGAGTTCTACCATGTTTGATTATGTGACCAAATTTATGTTCTGGCATGGTACAGACATCCCCAAGCCAATACATTAATTATAAATATTATTCCTACACAAGTAAAACCCACGGAGCCTCTTGTAGAAATAAGCACATCACTACCTTGTTGCAAATCTACATCCCAGGCTACACAGAACTCCCAGAGTTAAAACAAACCCTGATAAAAACTGTGAACCACAGAGGGAAGCAGTCCACTGTGGCAAGTTAGAAGTGGCCTAGCAAGGACTTGGGGAAAATAAAGATGCATATGCTTAAAAAATTAAAGAGATAAAGGAAGCAATATAAACCAAAATGAAGAAAAGGTATAATGAGATTAAAAAGGAAGAAAGGACTTATACATTAAAATGTTTTATTTTCTTCCTTCTATTTTATCATGTAGTATTATATTCTGCAACTATTTTGTATCACTGCCCTTTGATTATAAATGTATATATAACACATACATTTATACATTGCATCATGTCATGTTCCTTATAGAATAAATAACAGTATGGTAATCCCTATATAACAAAGTGATTTCAATTCTATCCAAAAATTAAAAATAATCCAATGAATAAAGTTAAAATTTTTCTTGTAAAGTTGGTTGTTACTTGTATTTATAAAAAATTCTTTAAAAGCTAATTTCTTTAAAGCTTCAAGTTTTTACATTTATATTTTATATATATTTACTCTCTTGCATAAATTCATTTCATATAAAGAAGTGTTTAACCAGAAACTACATTTTTATATTTTAAATACTGCAATGTGATAACATATTTACCTCATTACAAATTCAATATGATATCTTTGGTATTTTATGATAGTCTGTGTCATGCATAAGGTGATTTTTCAAGCCCCTCCCAAGCTATAAACTCTGTGCTGTAGTGAGCATTTTTGTATTTTGTTTCATATTCAACTCTTTCACTCTAAATTCAGTGCAGTGATTACTGCTTGTCTCAGTTGAATTTCAATGCTAGCCTTTCCAATTGTTTCCTAAATGCTCAGTTCCTTGCTTATGTGCACTAAGTTTCTAGTACCTCACAGAATTCCAATCAGCATTCCTCAGGGCACTTTGCATCTTTTCAAAACCTTCTTTTCCAAAGTGAAAAATGCTTGCATTGTTTCCTTCATAAGCAGCATATACTCTTGAGCATTTCAAATCAAATAATAAGTTGATAACTAGATTTGAGATGCTCCCAAGCTTCAGTCTGATTTATCATACTTGGCTTAATTTTTAGGAAAAGTTCCAGGCAATAAATAAATCAACAGAAACTTCTTCCATTTAAAGGCTAGCCTAGGAATCTCTCAGAAACAGAGAACAGTGTGGCATGAGGATAGAACTTTTCTCTATAATTAAGCTGCCATTATCCCAATCAATATCAGTGTAATTAAAATCTTTCATGGTCGATACTTCAGCTTTTCTGAGATGGTTTGCTGTTGGTCTTAAGAAGTTACTCTTTTCTGTTTCTCTACAGGTTGTTTTTATGTCCAAAGTGCCATGTTCCAGACGGAGTGAATCCAAGCTTTTGAGACAGATGAAAGAGAAGGGTAGGAGAGAGAGAGGTAAAAAAGAGGAGGGAGGGAATGGAAATAAATCACAGTTAGTAGATTGATTTGATCACTAATTGCATTCTGTGGATACTTGCTTAATTCGCAGCATATTTTTTCTAAATAATATGAAAAAGGAGAGAAAGTCAGTCTGTATTTAGAGTATTTTGTGCAACACAGTTAATACTTAAAAGCACCGAAGGCTGTGTTCAGGGACAGGAAGGAAACTACATCTAGTGCCTCTTGACACCTACGCTCTCGACTGAAGTCACAATAAAACATCCATGGGGAGAGGAAAGCATTATACTGGTTCATAATTTTGTCTGTAGGATGTTGGACTTTGCAGGTCACATATGTGTTGTTAATATGTTCAGAGGACACAAATTTGTGGCCCGGAGGTATGTTTTTGAGAAATTTACAGAATAATACTTACATTTTTGGGGGCTGGGGATTTAGCTCAGCGGCAAAAGCGCCTGCCTGGCAAGCGCAAAGTCGTGAGTTCGGTTCCCGGTACCGGAAAAAAAACAAAAAAAAAAACCAAACAAACAAAAAAAACTTACATTTTGGAATGTGCTGTGAATACTTAAAATCTGGAGAAGCTTGTCAAAACCCCCAGATTTCTGAAGCTTTTCAAACATACCAATGATCTTAGAACTACTCAGAGATTTCTGGACATCTCTCGTACCTTCACCACAATTTATGTCCTGTATGCCTGACTGAATGGGGATTTCCTTGGTTTCTTCAAGTTTACATTTGCGGATGATGTTTAGCTTGAACTTTCTAACCCAAGATGCATTTCATCATTTGGCATGCAAGTTTACTAATTCAATTTCAGATGTAAAATCTGCTTTTAAATTCTGTAGGGCTCTCACTATAAAGCTCTATGAATGATCCTTTCATGAATGGATAACTGTAATTCTTTCCTTAAGTGAAAGTTCCTTAAGGGTAAAATAAAACATGATGGTGTCCTTGAGAGTCCCTGTAGTTTTTTCACCCACTCTCCTTCAGCCTTGCTGGCAGAACATAGTTGCACACAGCGAAAGGAATAAGTATTCCTCAGCAGTTATCATGGACGCCACAGCATCTCATTTATAGGTTATCTATTTCTACATGGAATATCTTCTGCTATTATCCCATTTCATAGGTGAGTAATTAAAGCTGAGAAAGTAAAATAAATTCTTCAAGTTTGCAACTAATATATCAGCAGACTCTGGAGTTAAATGTATGCCCCTTTGAGCTTAAATTCTGTGTGTTTCTGTGTGTATAGAATGTGAAGGATAAATCACATCAAGTTGCCTTCTGGTATACATGCCATGCTACCTCATCTAATATGTGATTAATAAATATTTTAGTTGTTTGATTTATGGCTAAGAGTAATATTTATTAACCAGTTTTTCACAGCTTTGTATATTTTTATTTTCTGTTTGTAGAGATTTGGAAAATGAGGTGAATTTTAATTGTTTGAATTGCTTAATGCTTGGCAGCCTGAGCACTTAGTAACTGCTCAATAAATATTCTTTGTGAGAACTAAAGAGAACTACAGGGCAATTTCTACCCTATAACTAGACTTGTGTGGTATAAATAATTAAACATGGGTTCAATCTCTCTTTACAATGCAAATAGTACAAAATCATATTTAATAAAAGTTATTACCACATGGATCTAGAAAAAACATTCGTTATTTAAAATGATTCATCATAAAGGGATTAGAAAACTTGAAACTGTGTAAAAAAACATCAACCCTGCAATAGAATGAAACTTTTTCCTTATGAATGGAGTGGTGGACATAAACCCCTGTATCACTCTGAGCATTTTCAAATAAGGCAATTCAGAAAGCGCAAGGTGGACAGATTTGGGCTTGAAACACCATTCCATCTGAGACAGTGCTCTATAGCTTCGCAGTACTGCTAGCTAAGGGTGCTGAGAGCAGAGAGAAGTAAACAGTAGGTTCTTCTGCTGTATAGCAAACTGGTCCTTAATAACTGGAGGGACTGCTTAGAAAAGCGTTTCTGTTCCTGGTCTAGCTGACACCCTACAGACAGCCTTTCTGCTCTCAAGGCCGTCTGCTTGTATTGACTTGTGTACATCCACTCAGATGCTCCCTGATGGTGCCAGGTACGGCTGGAAACTGAGCCAACGTCTCCTAATATATCTTTGCACACTGAATTTCTTGGAACAATGTGCACCATCCCCCCAAAGCTCCACTCTGGCATTTTAGCAGTTATTTCAAATTTTCTTTGAATAATGAAAATAGTGACCCAATACATTCACATTACTCATTAGTTCTCATTTTTAATAGAAGTTAATTTTCCACAAATTTTGTCTATTACAAAGTTTTGCTTTACATGGGACAAAGTGACATATTTCATTACCTCCATTCAATGATACAATGTCCCCTTTTAAAGTCTTTTTTTCTTAGTTCCTAAGGCTGTTGATTCATTGCTAAGGATTATTCTCAAGTATTGTGATCTAGTTCTTGAATTTTTATTCTGTTCATCTTTCTATTAAGTTTAACAAAGAACATCATTTAAAAATATTCTGCTCTCTCTATAGAGTGAATAAGGCTGATTATAGAACTTTACTATTTACACTGTGATCTACCTAGTTCCAATCATTCTTACCCTTATAATACAAACCCCCACCAATTCTTTTGCAATTACCCCATGCCTGCAAGGGCTATATGGACTAAGGCAGGATCCACAAACTAGTATTTTTAATTCAGTAAATTGGCTATTTAATCTACCTACTAATGTTGAAGGATTTATACCTTTAAATTAGAGAGAGAACAACTACTACACACACTGGCATATTATGCATTGCTCACACATTCCATTGTCTAAAACAGGTCGAGTTCTGTGAAGCACGTGTTAATATCCTCATTTTCTGGACAAGGACAGGAAACAAAATAATTCATAGCCTTGCCGAGGCAGGAGTCTGACTCTACCGTCAGTGCGATTGCCACTACTCTTTCCTATTTTGCTAAATATTTTTATGTGTGATTTAAAAATTATTTACAAAATAACCATAATAGATATTTTGTAGATATAAATACTTCTCTGTTTTTGCCTTTATGTTTTATGGATTTGTGATATTTTGATGTCTCGTGCAATCACCTGACTTTTTTGAATATATTCAGCATCCACAGTTGTTGTTAAATTGTCATTGTAAATATATCTCAAATATATCTGTATTATTTTATTTATAACAGTCCATTTCCTGGGGCCGGATACTTAGCTCAGTGGCACACGGCCTGCCTGGCAAGCACAAGTTCGTGAGTTCGATTCCCGGACTGGAGAAAAACCAAAACCAAAACAAAAACAGTCCATTTCCCTTAGTTAGACTATCTTTATATATTTTTACATCTAATTTTCTTTCCTGAAAGGATTCAAGAAAAACTTGGACTAGTGGTTTTGAACCATTTTTCTTTTTTTTTATTTTAAAGATAAAAGAATGAAAACATCTTTTTTTTTTTTGCTTTTTTTTTTGTTTTTTTGTTTTTTTGTTTTTCTCCGGTACCGGGAATCGAACTCACGACCTTGCGCTTGCCAGGCAGGCGCTTTGCCACTGAGCTAAATCCCCAGCCCCAAGAATGAAAACATCTTAACAAACACACATACATTTACAAAATAACACAAAAGCATTACAAGCAATACTGAATATCAGACAAAGTGATAGGAACTTAACAATGGTTGGTGTATTACACATTAATATCTTCAAATTTGTTACTCAGGTAACAAGTATAGGCATGTAAGATTTATCAAACAATTAAATATTAACTGTTCCTTTCAATAACGTGATAGAAATAAGCAGTACATCTATCTTAGCTATCCTGTGTATACATCTTTTTTCTTACTTTCTTTCCTCTTTCCCCTCATCCCAGTTTTCTTTCCTTTTGAGCAATTTGAAGCATTTTTAGCTCACAGGTTGATATTATTTACCATCCCCACTTCCTTCCTACTAGTATTCTTCTTTTTTAATTTTTCAGCTGCATGGCTGAGAATGAATTCTATAAATAAAGCTACTTTTATTTTGTAGGTGATCTAAATTCTGCTTATATCATACTGTTCTTGGGTAAGAATGTCTTATTGATAACTTAGCCTGAGCTTATGATGATGTATTGTTTAATATAACAATGGCTTTAATAGTTTAAAATCAAGAAGAAGGGGGGACACTAGCCCCATGACTACCACCATTAACTTCACAAGGAAGACCACTACCATTTATTAGGTACTCTCAGTGTGCTAATTATTTTTATTCTAATTTTAGAATTAGGAAGATGGGTTCATAAAGATTGGCTTATTTGCCTGTTTAAAAAATGACAAAGGTTAAATTTAGATGCAGGTGTAGTTAATTTCTATGACATTTTTTTCTGTTTGGTTACACTGTGTCCCATGGGTAGGTAAGAATGGCCACCTAAAAATGAGTGCCTTTGACTTTGACCAGGTGTGCAATTCTGCCTCTCTTCTCTGGGGAGCATGTCATACGAGTAATCCAGAAACCATGCCTGACGTTTTCATTGCATGGAGTACTGTTCAGAGATGTCCCTGAGGCCTTGAGGTAGAAGTGGCTGGGTCCTAGGGGATTCTCTGGATGTCTAAAATGTTTTGATTGTCCCAGGAAAGATAACTACTAACTCTTATTTTCCCCTGGGCACTTCTGATTTTCCACATAGAACCAGACTCTGGTTCTATAAATGCTCATCTTGTCCGCCCCTTTGTCCCCTGTCATCACTTCTTCTGACTCCTGACACCAGCTGTGTGCCATCTATTAACCTGTCATATTCATTGATCTCCCTAAGAAATCAAACTGTCCCTCTAATTCCCTGTCTGATCTTTGCTTGCCAGAACATA
The DNA here is from genome assembly GCF_000276665.1 of Chinchilla lanigera. Lineage (NCBI taxonomy): Eukaryota > Metazoa > Chordata > Mammalia > Rodentia > Chinchillidae > Chinchilla > Chinchilla lanigera. The sequence continues at coordinate 49,991,185 of NW_004955404.1, read as the reverse complement.
CTGACAAAATCATCCCCTAGCAAAAGAAATCTAGTCTATTCGTTTTAGCTCTAATAGCCTCAAATGCTATATAGTCAATATATTATTTTTGCACATTTTAAACTTTATGGCCTTATTGAAAATAAAAACTGTTTGCAGATAACTCTGATTTGATCTCCAAGGGCTGCATGAAATACAAGTAAAGTAAACACATGAATTAAGAAAGCAGATAAAGAAAAGTACAAAATCTTTCCATTGGCATTTTCATTTTTCAGCAGAAAAGAGTGTACTTTGTAACTTGGATCCGAAGTCAAACTGATTACTATTTTTCTCTCCTCTTATTATTGGAGAATAAAGATGAAGGATGATGAAATCCCCAATACAGCTTCATATACTTACCATGAAGATCTGGTCATTCCCCTTTTTTAAAATACAAGACTATTGGGAAATTCTCCATTCCTCAGTGAACCTGTTCTTCACCTCCGTGATGTTATACCACTGTAAGATTTCTTTACCAAACTTGGGCCATAATTTCAGAAGTCCACCCTATCTCTTTACTATTTATTGGTTCATCTATAAAATTGTTCAGTATTAGGAGCTAACTATGTGCTAGGAGTTTGCTTTAGTCAATGTCCAATCAAGATAACATAAGCTATTCTGGCAATCACAAGCATAGAGAATTCAATTTGGGGAATTAGTTAAAAACATATTGGAAAGGCCAAAGTACCAGAGAGAAAACAAATGGTTACTTGGAATCAGAAGTAGCTACCTCCTTTAGGCTGAAGGTAAGGGACCAGTGTGCAGAGGTGATGTCAGGATCTTAGCTACCACTGCAACTTGTTGCGGCTTTTGAGCTAGAAACGAGGAGCCTTTTCTGGGGATGTTATCGAAACTGCCCCCAAGAGTGCTGGGGATGGAAATAGATGTTACTCTAGCTACAGAGCTTTAGAATTCCCTGTGCCTGGAAGTCATCCTTTCTAGAGAGCTGTCAAATGCCTTGATCTTTGTTTCGTTAACTTGTCTATTTGTAAAAGGAATCATTTTGCTTTTTAACATGTAGTACAAGATTGCTACCGTGGGGAGTATCCAAATTTATTATTTGCTTCTCTGTCCCTTGTACAAAATCCATTAGTGCATGTGTTATTGTGTATTTCAGTTTTTTGCACACCTTAGTCTACCCTATTAAGGTGAGAACTTCTCAGGCTTGGGTCTTCCTTTGTTTATATCCTCTTGACTAGCACTGATCCTATCAATTCCCAACTAGAATTTGTCAAATTTATTTAAATTGCTTTGATTTGAAATATGCAAAGGGACAAAACCAGTATATTTTGAAGGGTTGAATATGCTGGGTGAAGAACTGAAACTTTATCTTTCAAGTATTGTTGAACCATTGATACTTTGGAAGATGTGTCATGACACAATGTAATTTAGCGAGTCTGAGCTGGAAGAAGTTAGAGAAAGGTAGTGTAGAGTGCAACTCCATGTCTGAAGGAGGCAACAGGAGCTAAGCATATTGATGCTAGCCTGACTTTTAGGAACCTCTGCTCTTTTCTCATTTGGGACATGGGAGTGTTATTTTACCTTACTTTATTGTGGAGGTGGGACTTTTTTGAGATTAAAAAATTATTCTTTTTAGAACTTTCAAAGTATCTGGCTGACAGGCTGGCTGAGGTTTTATAATCAACCATCTCTAATCATGAAATGTTCTAATTATAAAAGTAATGTAGTCAGACATTCAAAATTATGTTCCCATTCACTTTGCCAAGTACCTTTCCAAAACCTTTTTGCTCTGGCGCCCTACCTTTTTAAAATAATCTTTTTACAACAGAGAAAACTAGGAAAGTTTAACTTCATAAATGACATAACTTAGAACAAACTTAACATTAAAAATGCCAGCAGTCTAAGAGAAATCACAGTGCATTTCTTCTGCCTCTCAAGTCTAAACTCGTTTGATTCTACGAGACCCTCCCAGACAGCAGAGCCAGATGGTCATTTAACTGAAAGTAAAATGACAGCGATATCCCAGTAATTCTTCCTGACTTGCAAAATGGGCTTTTTGTTCCTTTTGTGAAGCCTTATTCTTGACACAGAAGCAAATATGATCTGGACCATTGGATATCAAACCAGATCCCACAGCTTCTTGGGGAGGCTGAAAGGTCTTCCAGGGTGAGGAAAAGAGAGACAAAATAGGTGCGCTCCATTTGCTAGGACCCATTCGTCTTTCCTCTTGGCAGATTCATTCTTATCCTTTAAAAATATTTCAAATCTGGTAATCTAAACAACTAATTTGAAGACAGCAATGTGCAATACAACAACCATTGGTGGATTCCTACCATTTTGTTTAGTGAAGCTCTATATTGTTCCCTTTAATGATTTGATCAATCTCGCATTCTTCTCTTTTTTTTTTTTTATCTTTTTGAGACAGCATCTCGCTATGCAGTCCAGGCTGGCCTTGAGCTCACTTTGTAGCCCAGACAGGTCTCGAACTCACAACAATCCTCTTGCCTCAGCCTGCCGAGTGCTGGGATTACAGGTGTGCACCACCATGCCCGGCCAATCTTGCATTCTTATATCTGGTAATCTAAGCAACTTCACTGAAGATAGCAATATGTTATATAACAACCCCTGTTAATTCCTATCATTTTGTTTTGGAACCCTGTATCATTTTTATTATTTTTGTGTTGTTTTGTTTTTGTCTATGTTGGTGTTATTTTGTTATTGTTTTTTATTATTTCTTTAAAATAAAATTTTAAAAGTAAAATATTTCAAAATATAGAATTTAATTTCTAATACAGAATTTCATTTGCAAAAGGAATTTGCTGTAAACGTAGTACAAAACAGTGAAATTGCACCACAAATGTTAAGAAAATCTACAATTGCTGGAAAAGTAGTATAAAGGAAATTTCCATTGCTCCATACTCTGAGAACCTCTTCTCTGATTATTTTGTTTTGCTTTTTAAATCAACTGTTCTTAAAATTAAGTCAAGCAATTTAATCTCTCTGAAGTTGAGTTTTCTCATAATGCATGTTGTAAAATTTAAATGTAATAAAGCTTTTAGAAAAATGGTCAGCCAATTGTAATTTTCCATTCAAACATATGGTTTTGTTTTCCAGAGACAGAACCAGTAAATTAGCAAAATTCTAAAGGAACAACACAAATATTTCATTACTGATAAACTTTTTGAACATTTATTGTGACTGCTAATTTCATATATCAGATTGACTGGACCCCAGACAATTAGGCAAACATTCTGGATATCTCTCTGAGGGCGTTTTTGGGTAAAATGAACATTAAAATCAGTGAACTTGAGTAAAGTATTGTCTTTCACACTATAAGATTAATCTAATCAGTTGGAAGCCTGAACAGAGGTCAGCAAAGGTTGTTCTTCCCCTGCAAAAAAGAATTCTTCTGGCTGCTAGTGATAGCATTTTAGCTGGAACACTGGTTCTTCCTGTTTCTATTATAGTTCCAGCCTTCTAACTGGACCTGGGATGTGCTCAGCAGATTTTGCATTCATCAGTATCCATACTCATGTGAGCAATTACTTATAATAAATCTATATCTAGATTCTAGGCTATTTCTACATTCTATATTTATATTTATTTATAATCAGTGATATCTATCTATCATCTATCTTCTATACTGTTGTTCTATTTATCTATCAAACCCTGACTAATATATTTACCAAAGTGGTTTTGAGATAGGCTCATGTTTGACATTATTTCCTGCAAAGGTGGAGGCTAGTTCACTTTTCCTTCCTTATAGGTTGGACTTAATAACTCGCTCCAAATGAATAGGATGTAGTTCAAGTTGCACTGTATGGTAAGATTGTAAAAAAGGTATTGTGGTTTCATCCTGTTTCCATTCTTAGACAATTTTCTTGACAGGAAACTAACTGCCATGTCCTGTGAACATTTAAGCAGCCCCATAAAGAAGTCCATGTGATGAAGAATTGGGGCCTCCAGCAACAACAATCTTGGAAAGTACATGCGCTATCCCCTGTGAAACCTTTGAAGACTGGGGCCATGGTGGACATCTTCACTGCATTTTGAAGAGAGATCCTGAGCCAGAAGAAGCTGCTTCCAGATTCTTCACACATAGGAACTACGTGAGACAGTCAATATTTATTGCTTTAGCAACTATATTTTGGTATACATTTTTGCAGCAATATTGGATTAATATATCTACTGTGTTGAAAGCATTTACCTGGGGCCTCCAGTACTAGAAGCAGGATTGTGAATAACTACTGGACAAGAGGACAATTAGTAAGGAACTTTTTTGTTATATTTTCTATTTGCATAAGATACAGAAAAGTGGCTAGGATCCAGAAAACCTGAATCAAAATTTGAAGAACTCTTGTAGATCTGGGAAGAAAGTCAAGACAACCCAAATGAGGGTCAATGAGGGCAAGGGCAAAGTAGTGCGCCTTGGAGGGAAAAGCAAACCCTTCATCAGCACAATGGGGAAAAATTGGCTGTGTAAGCACAGAGGTCAGACTCCCTGTACACTTAAAATAGGTATTCAATACATATGTATTGATTGCTGTTGGTTGATTTCTTTTGACTGCCAGACAGACTGTGAGTCATCAATGTTGCAGCATACTTTAAGTAAATCTGAGCTGTGCCTGTATAATAGAAAAATACACAGTAAAAACCCAAAAGAAAGCATTTTTGCCTCTCACTATACAGGTCTATTGGTCCCACCTGCCTCAAAACTTTGATTATAGAGAGGAAAGAGTTTCCCCATTGGATGACTAGTAATGCTCAGGTGGGGAGTGAATTAGGATTTTGAATGGGAAGGAATTTGGCAGTGGAGTCTGACCAACTGGTTTCAGTGAGGACCTGGATGGATTTCTCTATAGATGGAAAAGTGGTGAAATTTCCAAAGATGGCTCAAAAGACCTTCTGTGGATTAATGGTGGAGAGATGCAGGGTGATTATCAGTGGGTAGTATAAGAGAAATCTGATGTAAAATTTGGACATAGTAAATAAAAGGATATGGCTTAATTTTGTTTTGTTAGTTTTTTGGTGAAAACTTTACCATATTTAGTCTTCACTGGGACAAATAGAATTGTGGATTATGTTCTGCGTTATGTTGAATTTTCTCCCACATTTTGGAGATTGGAATGAAGGTGTTCTTACGTTCAGCTTTTCTTGGGACAATGTCCATTTACACATCAGGTCTCTGTGTTATTAGAGTATGACACCTTTACTCAAAAGGATCCTGACTTGGACCATGAATTGTATGACTACTTAGTGATAGAACCTTTAGAAAAAGTTGACAGAGGAATTAAAAATATAGATTCTGGCACAAAACTCCCAAGGAAAATATCCAAAAATTATCAGTTAATAGTTATGTGATGCTGAATAATTTTCTTAGTATCTCTATACATATACTGTGGTCACTATCAGAAAGGAATGAAAATAATATCTATTAATATGTTTGGGCTGAGGAATGAGTTATTGTTTATAAAGCCCTTCAAACAGTACCTGACATATTAAAGCACTATGAAAACTTTAGTGCTTACAAAATTCTTATAATAAGGTGTTTCGACGACCCTTTGGAAATGAGGCTACTGGAGTATTAAGAGGTTGAACAATTTTTGTAGCCAAATCAGGATAGCTGCTGGCTTTGGTATCCGCTAGGACTTCAAAGCTGGCAATTGTTCCAAGAGTCCAAAGGTCAGTTAGCCTCAAAAACTCTGTGCACCTCTGTATTTTGGACCTCGTATGTCTCTCAAAGGTGTGTGTTAAAGGCTTGATCCCCAGGGTGGCAGTATTGGATGTGGTGGAACCTTCAGAAGATGGAGTCTAGTTGGAGGTCCTTAGGTCAGTGGTGTTTGAAAGGAATTTTGAGACTACCAACTACTTTGCTCTTGCCCTTTGCTTCCTGACTAGTGTAAATGGTTTTGCTTTGCACTGTGCTCCTGGTCATTGACACAGAGCTTTTCAAAACAATGGATCCCCCTAGTCTTGGACTGGAATCTCCCAAACTGTGAATCAAAATAAACCTTTCCTCTTAATAAGTTAATTTTCTTAGGTATTTTGTTATAATTATGCTAAATTAACTGATACAGTGCCCCTTCTTCATTTTTAAAAATAAGCCAATATGCTTGGGTTGTTATTTGCATCCAATTCCATACCAAGTCAGAGAGCCAACAAATTTGGCTACACAGGTCAGTAAGTAGACTCATTTTCCTGTGTCTTAGCATGTGCCACCTTGGATGTGTGACTTGTGACTTCGAGGCTTAGGTGCTTCCCTTCCCAGAAAGGCCTGCTCAACTCAACTCTTAGATGAACCTCTGCCCAGTCAACAGTGTGAAATAATGTTTCTCCCCTTTTAAAAAGGCTCAGTTTTGAAGAAATACGATTCCAATGCTTGTGCTCACTTATGTGTCCAAACAGAAATGCACACATTTACAGATTTATAGCTGTATCCCAGCTGTTTCAGCCCAGGAGACAGCCTTGTTCCAGTTGTCCCAGCTCAACTCCCTCCTGGTTTAGTTTTCTCCCCGTGAAGCTTTATTCCTCCAGTTGAACTTTTAATTCTTGTTTAAACTCTGGATCCCAACTTGCAAGGTGATAATAATCAAAGATATAAGAGTTATTGTAATGATTGGAAATATTTTATGTAATGTGACTATCATATAAGGTCTGAGACACCATGGACCCCAGTACTATTAGTACTGTAATCACAACTAATGATAGTAATAATTAAGGTACGAGTAGCAGCCCGACTTGTTCTAATAGCATAGTAACTTGAAATTGTCAGGCTGGTATATTGTGCTGTGTGGGTATGTATCTTATTTTTATTCAGTTATTGAGGTGATCAAGGTTAGTACAGCCTGTGTACTTGGCACACCTAGTGTTCTCCTTACTGTGCTCATTCCCTACCTTGTGCGAGGAGAGTTTGCCTTGTTCTTTGCTGAAAGGGTGTGTTTCTCTTGTACAGACAAGCATGCAGAGAACATTTTACTTTTTAAAAGAGCACATTTCCATACCTATCAAGGAAATGAAAGCTTTTCAAGAAAATCCCTGTGAAAAGTCTAAGAGTATTGAAGAATAACTGTTGAAGTAAAAAGAAACAAAACGTTTAACCTTTTTCCTGTAAAAGTCAAAAACTCTACTTCTCACAAAAGCCTCTGCAACCTCCAATTTTATTCAACAGTTAAAGAAGCTAGCAGTCCCAAAGACTCCAATATTCAATTTACAACACACAGAATGCCCCTCACATCAGAACTAATCGGGCTTCCTTTCCACTGTTTCTTTTTCCTTCAGGGATCCAGCTGCATAAGCCTCAAAGGCAAACACAAACTTGCGTCTGCTCAACTTGCCTTGAAGAGACAAACATTCAGGACATAAGTCATTGGCAGTGAGTGTGGGCACTGACTTGGGCACAGTTTATCTCCTCTAAGTACACAGGGTTCCCTGGAGGCTCCCTCATGCTTGCAAGACTGAGTGCTTTGCTCCAAGTTATCAAGCCAAATAATCAGATATTTATGGATTTTGCTACCCATAAGCAAATGGAACATATCCTGATTTTGTTTCTCTTTTTAAGAGGGGAAAAAAAAAGATATGTGAAATAGCTTTTAGCATTTCAACTTGCTGTTTGTAGATTAGGCAACATTATCTGGGTATTTAGTTCTGCTATTTCTACAAATCTTCATCATTTGGTATTTATACAAATTTTCATCATTGTAACTTAGAGATAAAAGAAAATCACTTCTGCAGTTCTAAAGCGATTCCTTCATAACGATTGGAACACTTGTGGCCCTGCCTCTTTGGTTAGCTCTTTTTTGGTAGAAGATTCAGGTATCCTTAAAAGCAAAATAAATGTCAGCCCCAGCTAGAGGACTGTGACATGTTTACAGATCAGGGAAGTAGTTTGTTTGTGGAAGGATGAGCTTTGTGTTGTATATCCATGGTGACTCAGATTTAGTCTGTAAGTATATTTTCATTTCCCGAGCTTGCAGTTGTACATGTGGGGATGAAGGATGGGGCTTCCCAGAGTGGCTTTTGTAGCAATAAAGGACTTAATGGTCTGTTTATCCCTTTTCTGTTTCTTGCTATTTCAACCCTTCAGAAACTCCAGAGGTTTGCCAGTTCAAAAAGTGGACAAAGGACAGGGCAGCGCTCATTTTCAAATCTCTCTTTTATGAGAGATTGTAGGAAAGCAGAAAGGATGAATGTGGCTTTAGAACGTTTCCTTCCCCAAGGTAATTAGCATTCTCTTGAAACACATTGGTGTCTGGAGGAATATTTCTACCTTTGGGTTGGTTCCAAAGCGTTTTCAGGTATTACAGGCAGAAAAGCTCAGGGGAGTTAGAGATGTGCCTCCAGAGCATAATAAGTAGCTTAAACTATCTTACTTACAGCGTGTTTGCTTAGTCCTAAAGGATTCAGGAAGTTTTTGAAGTCAGAAGTTGCTTTACTTCAAGTTTAATTGTACGGGGAATACATTCCTTAAAGATATTTTTTAAGAATTCTTTTTAGATGTATAGATAACAATTTAGGAATAATAGCATAGTTTGTCTTTTCATTCTTGAGAGTTGACAGACCTAGGGAGGAATATATCTCATTTGGTTCTTTGCTGGAGAGTAGTTTCAAGAGGAATTGAAACTAGTGACAGAATGTTATTGTGACTTAATATCAGACAATAGGACTCCAAATGTGCTGATGCTGCTGGCTTGTGTTGATGTTGCTGTTTTTGGCTGTGAATGTTTTAAGTCTGTGAATGTCTAGGACAGTAATCCTGACAGCAAACAGAGACTACTTTGGAACATGATATCATATTTAGGAACTACACAACTCCCCTCAGTAAAATGAAACCAAAGGGGAGAATGTCTCGATAGGAAGAGTCCCCTCTTGCAGGTAGGTATACTTTGTGTGTCCTTAGACAGCATTTTTTTTTTGTTTTTTGGTACTGGGAATCAAACTCAGGACCTTGCACTTACCAGGCAGGTGCTGTGCCACTGATGTATATGTCCGGCCTGACAGCACTTTTATTAAGTTCATCCAAACTTGTCTTATTCTATTGCTATGAAATCACCTGTGTTCTTGCTGGTCTCCAATTAGAGGGAGTTCCCTGAGAGTTTTTTTTTTTTTTTTAACCTTGTAAATGTGCAGGACACAATATTTCAACTTTAGAATGGCAGTAAGCATTTTAAAGATGTTTTCTGAATTAATGAATTAGACTTCTTTTGTTAAGAAAAAATACCTGACTCTCAGATTTAGCTCATATTTTTTTAGCTTATGAAAGCTATCAATAAGAATAGTATTAGTTATTTAAATGTCTAATATTGTATTAAGTACTTTACATATCATCATTTCAAATCTTCACAACTCTATGGATGATTTACTAAAAAAACTCAGACTCATAAGGTTTCGGAATCAGAGAAACTTGGGCTTAAGTTAAATTCTGCTCCTCATTAGCTTTTTGGGTTTAGTAAATCTGTCTGAGGTGCCAACCTTCATTTGCAACATGGGTTAATAATAACTTTCTCAACAATGATGCAAAAATTATCTTTGCCTACCATGTTGGGACCATTTATTTATTATTGTTTAAAATCATTTTATTATGAATAATACATTCTGGAGACAACTTATTAGTTTGAACAGAAAAATAAAGAAAACCTTCTTTTAGCCCAACAGTTTCTTATTCTTATGTTTTGCTAAATATGGACCAGTTCTTCCCCATATTGATATAATTCAGCAGCTTTTAACCATTTCAGTGCACCTCATATGATGTTTCACTCTAAGTAGTAATTTCCCTTGAACAAAAGTCCTTCTGATTCTTGCCAGCTGTTCATTCCACTCAAGATCTTTGGCTGTATTTTGATACCTCCTGTTCTTCCATACTGTTATGGTTTATGTCTGTGTGTCCCCCCAAAGCCTCATGTGGCCATGGGGCAGGGTTTTAGAGTTTGATTATGGGTGTGAAAGCTGCACCCGCCCTGGGGTGGATAGTTTGCATATGTAAGGGAGAGGAAAAGAATGCTTGAGGCCATTCCTCCTCCATTCCGCCCTGGTGTGTGCTTGTTGCTTTTGCTGTGTTCTGCCACCATGAGCTGTAGCTCTCTGCCATGTGCCACTCTGCTTTGTAATTTGCCAAGTACGGACTGAAACCTGCACAAACTGTAAGCGAAATAAACCTTTCCTTCCTTAATTTTGGGCGTCAGGTATTTTGTCCCAGCAGCGAGAAAAAAGTAACCAAGACACATACACTGTGGAAAGTGTTTCTCTAGATAAAATATTGTTGCAAAAGTTCTTGATATCATGCGTATTTAACCTTGACTGTCCTACCCAAAATCAGAAAAAACTGCACTTATGGCAGAGACAAAAACAGTTTGGACGAATGACCAGCCAGAGGAGTTGCCATCCATTCACACCCGACCTCTCTGATGAAAAGGATGCACAGGAGATGCATTATGTTTGTGTAGGCCCGGGTATTCATCCAGTGGTTGGCTATCTCTTGCACTTCTCTGGCCTAGTTTTAAATGGGAAGAGCTCACTAACAACTATGACAAACTCTACCCAAACACTTTTCCCACAGGGGTTTCTTTTGGGTATCTTTTAAGAAACCAATTTATGTCTCTTTTGCTAGGAACCATAAAGCTATTACAAAAGTTTCCCAAAACTAAAGGTTTTGTACCATTACAAAGTCCCCATTAGTGTTTTATATGTGAATTATACAATATGACCCATTGATAAATAATGAATCTTGTGCCCCAAACATTTTTCCTTAACACCTCTGTATGAACAGATTTTAAATAAAATAGCACCTTGCTTCACAAACTCAATTATCTCCACAATTCTGGTCACAAACTGAACTGGAGGAGAACTGAATCAAATACCTCCATAAGGCCAACATTGATCCTAACCGTTGAATTTGATCTCGTTCTCTTCCAAGCTGGTTTGCAACCAGAATCATGGGAAGAATCACAATGGTGAACTGAGACACCACTCTCTCTGTGAGCCCGGAGAAAAGCAGATGAGTTGGATGTTCAGAAATGGCCGCAGCTTGCCATCAAGAACTGGGAAAGGCCTCAGGTTTTACTTTGCTTGCCAGCTGACAAGTTAGCCTACCACAGCATTGTCTCATGGTAAAATCATGAAACTCCTGGGTCAAACACAAAAGACTTTACTGCTCATGTCACAATAGGCAGCATAAAATTTCATGCTCCCATTGGTTCCTATAATCTACAGACACCACATGGTACAACAGGAAGGTATAGATAAATTCTGTGCAGACAATGTGTTTATGTGTTAGCTGAAAAATGCCAAGCTTGCAAAAACTGAATCTTTTCCAAAAAAACCACCAGCAAATCTGCTTAAACTTTGCCACAGAGGAAAACATGATCTTTATTATACTTCAGCGTAAGCAAACTTATCTCTGCTCTGGAGGAACACAATTCTCAATTTCCCATGACTATCCTCTATACAGTGTCCTTGGAAGACAGTCTACTTTAAAGGTCATCAGTGTGTCTGCTTGCAAGATGTGCAGAAATGAGAGATCCATGGAGGATTTTCACCCAAAATAAGAAAGCCTAGGGGATCATCTGTCTGTGAACTAATATTGAAGCATGGAACTTTTCCTTATCCATCCAGCTCATTTAGTAAACTCTTTCTCTTCTTTTCTCTCTCTTTTAGTTAATATCCTGATGATTTATTTTCATTTCTGGAAAGAATCAGTGCCAACAATCCTTGTGATGAAAACTGAACCACTGAGATGCCAATTAACATTGCATTGCTGAGACTAGTCAATTTTTTATTTGTTTCTGCAGCCATGGCTGTGCATTTGAACTTTAAAGATTTTGTTTTATGGTCTATAGCACAGGGGAAAGTGACAAAACCAGCTAAATCCTCTATAAACAGCAGAAAAAGGAAGGCAACGGGCTTGCTTTTTAACCAATTTGATCTTCTTTTTCTTGTTTTTCAAGCCCTGCTTATTTTCAGCTTTTGTAGAAATCTGAAGAAGAAAGATGAGGGAGACTAAGAGTAGGTACAAAAGTGGAATGACACCAATGGGTTAAAAAGAAAAATGAATTATGTCGATGCAAACTGTATTTAGAAAGAACTTCAGAGAATCAAGTAGAGAAAAGGTCAGGAGATGATATTTCTAAGAGACTAAAAGAGTGTCATTGATGTATCTTTATTACATTTCTATTGGTGAAACACTTCTCACTATTTTTTAATTATTTGTTTTTCACTTAGAAACTTGGTTTATTTCAGCAAACTTTTATGTCATACTGCTCTTTCAAATGAGCAATATATTCATCTTAACTGTAGGCTTTTGCAAAATAGCTCATCTCTCAAATGAGAAATATATTAATTTTAAATGTAAGCTTTAGCAAAGGAGCTCATTATATTTGAGCCATGTCAAATGTTAACCTGAAGTAGGAGAAAAACATCTTGGGGTGACCAGTTAAATTTAACTAACCAATTTTTTTCAGTTAAATTTAAATAACCAATTTTTTTTTTCTTGGATTTGGCAATCCCTACGAAAACATATAACCCTGTCTATACACTGTGGAGATTTTAGTATCTAAATTATTTAAGATATATAAAAAACAATGGCTATAATGTTAATATACCAGGAGTCATTTTCAAAAATTACAAAAATTGCTATTTTAACTTTTAATATATGAAACAGAAAAATATACTTCATAAGGATCTTATATACCATTCTACAATGATAAAAGCATAAAACCATAATGCATCAATAATTCCAATATAAATTTTAGGTAAGTTTTTACTTAGATATGAGTAAACAATTTTTATTATTAACCATTTCATCCTTCCACAGTGAGCTCTTACAGTACAGCTTGCTTTCATATAGAGAAATTATAGGTAACATACTGCTTTCATACATGTGGGCAGGAGACACTGACAGTCTCATTTGTTTTTATGCTTAAGATAAACAATTAAGTGTGTATTATTTCTGATTTTGCTATTTTCTTTATTCTTTTTCCTTTTAGTCCCATATGGCTTTAAAGAAAGACAAAAAAGGAATAAGGATTCTTCTATTATTTAATTTATTTTCTAGTTGCATGGCATGTATAGTACATTGACTATTAAAGGCACTGATATACACTTTAATTTAGGATGTATATTTTTCAAGAGCTTTTTTTTTTTTTTTTTTTTGGTACCGGGAATTGAACTCATGACCTTGGGCTTGCCTAGCAAGCACTTATGGCACTGAGCTACATCCCTAGCCCTCAAGTGCTCTGAAATGACCACCATTGTACTATACATGAAATAAATAACTTCATAATTTCATATCAAAGCATGTTTATGGTACATATAAATGATTTCCTTGTTGTGTTAATAGGGATCAGAGCAGAGTTGTTTTATAGATAAGAACAGTTTCAAAAATTAGAGTAAAATTTGTTAGTCTGCTAAAGAAAGTATTTAGGTGTAAACAGTAATTATTCATTGTAAATTATACACCTAAAAAGCCTATGTTTGGAGGGTGGAGATCTCAGTTTAAAGTAAGCAGGCATGCAAGTAATGAAGTGATTCACCACTGATGAGGAGAGATGACAGTCCTTGGGGTTAGAATGGCATCCAAAGGGCAAGTAGGATTTTGATAGATTTCTTCTCTTGCCATAATTCAAAAGGAAAAGAGAGACATATATATACATTTCTGAAAATACCACCCAGTAGGCAAAGACTCAGAGACCTCTTCTTAGAATTAAAAATATTCATGAGTGAAATTCTTTAGTTGGAATGTAAGAAATTAGAGATACAGTATTTTAAACCATATAAAACAGACTAGGAATTTCAAGACAAGCTCTGAGCAGCTAGGCAGGTTCCATCTTGGAAAATGATTCTGTTAATATCAATTTGTGTTTGAGTTACTTAGGAACATTTTTTTAGTTACAGACTTTGATTCAGTTTGTTCCAGGATGGGACTTAGTATGCCTTTCTGACAAGCTTTGATGCAGTGATGTTGGTTTGAGGAACCACTCTGAATAGAAGGAAAATAGACACCTGTGGAGGAAAGGTAGTTAGTTATACTAGTGCTTATGTATCGGTTTACCAGTTATCTTACTCTTTAATTATACTTTGAGTGTTTAATAATGTGAATCATCTTTTATTACTATACACATACATAATAATATATATACTTAAACAGATGCATATATAATCTCATGGTAAGTCCATTATCAAAATGAGTTTCATAGATAAGTGCTCCCAGTGTATGTTTTACCTTTTAATTATCTCCTTTTCATTGTAAAGGGAACTGAAAAAAAGTAACAATAGCAAAATGCCAACAACATAGACAAAAACAAAACAAAGCAAACACAATAAGAATGATAGAGGGTTTCAGAGCAAAATGATAAGGATAAAGAGTGGTTGTTATATCTTCATCAAAATTGGTCAGATTACCAGATGTAAGAATGCAAGAATAATCAAACCATTAAAGGCAATAAAAAACCAAAAAATTGTAAAAGATACAGAGTTTCACCAAAAAAGATGATAGGAATTCAACAATGGTTGTTATATTGCATACTGTTGTCTTCAAATTAGTCATTCAGATTACCAGCTATAAGCATGCAAAACTGGTCAAAAAATAAAAATAAACAAAGCATTAACTGTTCCTTTCAATAAACCATTAGACATCAGCAGTACAGTTATCCCAGCCATCTTTCTGTATGTATACATATATATATATATTTTTTTTTCCCTTCCTTTCTTTCATTTTCTCCATCCCTAATCCCCCAAAAGAAAGTTAAACAAATCGCATAAGGTAAACATTTTCATTCCCAAAGGATACATAGGGAAATAGACAGAAATTAGGCCAAGGCAAGCCTGAAATGCAGCAGGGTGGACATTAAATCCTGTAGCTGCCTGTCTAGTACCTAGGGCAGCTTGTGGTCAGATGTGCCTGCAAGAATTTAGTCAGCCCCACCCCTACTGCCTTGTTTTCAGCCCATCTAGTCTTTCTCTTGGGCTCACTTTGTCACTGTCAATTGCTTTCCTCAGCAGAAGTTCCACATTCCTGCCATTTCCAACTTCTTTTGGCTTAACTTTCACAGCTTCACACACTGTCCTCTTTCACACACTGGGCTCCTGGCATGTATGTGATCAAATCACATATCTTTGCCTGGCTTCCCAGGTCTTCCTCTGAAGTCTTGTTGGAAGCTTCTGTGCCTCCATAATACTTGCATTCTGCACACGTGAAAAACTAGCACCACATCGATGATACCAAGATCAGCTATCAATGTGACCAGCAGTTAGGCCTCCATGGACCATGGATGCAGTGGCCTCTGAATATCTGCATAACTGAATTTGGAGAGATAATTCCCCAGGTGTCTCTGAAGGAGCAGATCCTAGGGAAATTCTTCTTAAATGGAAGATTTAGAGTTTTGCGCTTTTGAATATGGGATGCAGGGTGACTTATTGATTTCTGAGATGCCCTAATTCTCACTATAGATCCAGATAAAAGCAGCCAGTAATACTCATTCAGCACCCTAAACATTAGGCTGTCTTGAAATTTTCTCTGCCAGCTTAATTTGTGTGGGACCCTTAACCTTAGCCTACCAGTCTATATCTCAAGATCTACTAGTGAAAAATCTGGTACATTTGAAATTATCAAAATTAAAAGTTCTGCTTTTCAAAACACAAAATTAAGAGAATAAAAAAAGATACAGGCTCTGGAAAGCTATTTGGAAAACATCTATCTCATAAAGATATAAAAATATATATAAATAACTCTCAAAGCACGGTAATAAGAAAATAAACAATCCAGTAAAATAGACAAGATATTTGAATAACTACTTCATCAAGGAAGAGATAATTATGACAAATAACGAACATACAGACTTTTAGAATTCCCTAGTTGTTAAAGTATTGAAATGAAAAACATAAAGAAATATTATGAACATGAGCACCGGACAGCTTCAGAAACTTTGGTTAGCAACTCCCTCCCAACCCCCACTAATGTGGGAGCCATGTTGAGCCCCAAACAGCTTCACGAGCCTCCAAGGCTGCCTCCTACCACCCACCATCGCAGGAGTCATGCTGAGCACTGGGGTGCTTCAGGAGTCTTGCCCCACCACTTCCACACCATCATGGGAGTGATGCTGAGCTCCAGGGAACATCTGGATCTTTGAAAATGACAAAATGAAGAAGCAAAATGCAACTCAGACTTTCATCCCACTCAGAACAAGTCCAGGAGACACTGACATAGAAGAGCTTGGAAGTTACACAACTGAAATTTCTTAAATGACAGCAACTGCAGTAAAGAAACAACTCCACCAGGCCATCAAAAAAATTAGATAAGAAATAATCTCACAAATAAAAAAAGAAATGACAACAATAATGAAACGCTTGCTCAGCACATCTAAAGAAGATATAGATCAATAAATAGAGGATCACAAAAAACTGATGGAAATTTTGAATGAACAATATAGGAAAAACAGATTCAAACAGATATCCAGGAAATTAAAAATTCCATTGGAGGCTGGCAAAACCACATAAATGAAGTTAAAGATAGACTTTCAGACCATGAAGACAGCATTGCAGCTAACGATCGTGAAAGGAAGGGTCTCTTAAAAATAAGAAGAAACAAGGAAATGACAATTCAACAGGTGCAAGATGGTGCAGAAAGAAACAATGTAAGATTAATAGGTGTTAACAAAACAGGGGGAGTCAACACAAATGACAAAAAAGGACTATTTGCAGAAGTAATAGAAAATTTCCCAAGCATGGAAAAAGAATCTGACATACATTTATATGAGGCATATAGAACTCCAATTAGTCATAACCAAAATAAATCTAAACCCACATATCTAATAATCAAGATCCCAGATATTCAGCACAAGAAAAAAATATTAAAAGCTGTTAAAGAGAAGAAACAGATCACCTATAAAGGAAAGCCCATTAGAATCACAATAGATTTCTCAACACAAATCATCAAGTCAGAAAGAGCTTGGAATGAAGTACTTCAGGTCTGGAAAGAAAAAATTTTCAACCCAGGTTGATGTACCATGCAAAACTATCCTTCAAAGTTAATGGAGAAATAAAATATTGCCACAACAATGAACAACTGAAAAAATTCATCATTGCCAAACCAACCCAAAAAAGAGTGCTAAAAGATGTTCTAGAAAGAGATAAAGATGACCACAATTGTGAGGACAACAGAAAGGAGCCACCAAGGAGAGCAAGCAATTAAACAGAGGGAAAAAGTAGGGAACCAACAGCAGCAAAATAACATGACAAAGATAAGCTAATTCATTTCAGTTATAACAATTAATGTGAATGGTCTCAATTCACCAATCAAAAGAAGCAGACTGGCAGAATGGCTCAAGAAACAAAATCCAACAATATACTGTCTATAAGAAACACATTTAACTCAAAAGGAAATTCATAGACTGACAATCACAGGACGGAAAACAATACTCCATGTGATAGGAACTGAGAAAAAAGCAGGAATAGCTATTTTGTTTGCAGACAATGTGAGCTTCAAATCAAGAATGACCAAAAGAGATAAAGAAGGTCACAACATACTTGTTAGGGGAAAACTGCAAGAGAAGGAAATAACAACTATAAATATCTATGTATGAGATACTGGAGCACCCAACTCTATAACACAAAGTTTAATATATGTGAAAAATCAAATAAGCAGTCATGACCATAACAGGGATGCTAACATGAAAAGGAGACTTTCTCTCACAAAGAGAAAGATCAACTAAACAAAATGCCAGCAAAAATATAGTGTCAGCAAAAAAATAACAGAACTAAACCAAACTTGTGACCTTTACAGAGTGTTCCACCCTCAACAGCATCAGCATACACATTCTTCTCCACTGCACATTGGACGTTCTCTAAAATAGACCACATCCTTGCCCACAGAACATGCTTAAGTAAATGCAAAGGAAATGAAATTAACTCATGCATACCATTGGACCATAATGCAATGAAATTGGAAATTAATGACAAAAGAAATGGGAAAAACTCCATAAACATATAAATAGTAAATAACACCCTCCTCAACAACCAATGGGTCACAGATGAAATTAAAGAAGAAATTGAATAATATTTACAATCAAATGAAGATGCTGATAAAACTTACAGTGGGATTCAATGAAAGCAGTCCGTACAGAGAAATTTATAGTGGTGAATTCCCACATCAAGAAAACAGAATGTGCAAAAATAAATAATGTTATGCTGTACCTTAAGTTTCTAGAAAAAGAAGAGCAAGTTGAGCCCCAAGTCCAAAGAAATCAGGAAAGCTCAGAGCAGAAATTAATACAATGGAAACTAAGAAAACAATACAAGGAATTAGTGAATCAAAGAATTAGTTCTTTGAGAGAATAAATAAAATTGGGAAGCCCCTAGCCAACCTTATCAGAAAAGGAAAGAAAAAACTCAAATTCTTGAAAAAAAATGCTGCCAAACAGAATGCAGCAAATCATCAAGAAGATTAAACATCATGACTAAGTGGGATTCACCCAAGAAATGCAGGGATGGTTCAATATATGCACATCAATGAATGCAATACAACATATCAATAGAGCCAAAGACAAAAATCACGTGATTATCTCATTTGATGCAGAAAAAGTTCTTGATAAAGTCCAACACTCCTTCATGACAAAAACCCTACAGAAAGTTGGAACAGATGGTCTTTAACTCAATCTGATAAAAACCATCTAGGACAAGTCAACAGCCAACATCATACTAAATGGACAAAAACTAAAATCTTTCACTTTAAAATCAGGAACAAGACAAGGATGTCCACTGTCACCAACCCTATTCAATATAGTTCTGGAAATATTAGCCAGAGCAATTAGACAAGAGAGAAATGAAAGGAAAAGGAAAGAAAAACAGGAAGTGAAATTATCATTATTCACAGATGACATGATTCTCTACATAGAGGACCCCAAAATCTCCAGCAAAAGTCTTACAAATTTAATAACCAAATTCAATAGTATAGCTGGATACAAAGTCAACAGTCAAAAATCAATAGCATACCTGTACCCAAGTAACAAACAGAGAGAGAAATTAGGGACAGCATACCTTTCACAATAGCATATAAAAATGAAATACTAAGGAATCAATCTAACAAGAGAAGTAAACGTGAAAATTACAGTACTCTGAAAAAAGAGATCAAAAAGGATTTCAGAAAATGGAAAGATATTCCTTCCTCATGAATAGTAAGAACCAACATTGTGAAAATCGCCATACTCCCAAAATTGATGTACACATTTAGTGCAATCCCACTTAAAATACAATTGGTATACCTCACAAAGCTAGATAAAACATTATAGATAAAACATTCCTAAAATTCATCTGGAACCAGAAGAGACCTAAAATATCAAAAGCAATCCTGGGCAACAAAGGAAAGGTAGAAGACATCAAAATCACTGACTTGAAATTATACTACAAAGTTACTGTGATAAAATCAGCATGTTACTGGCAAAAAGAGCAAGCATGAAGATTAATGGAACATATTAGAAGATGCAGACACAACTATAAATACATTAAGACACCTTATCTTTGACAAAGGGGTCAAACTTGTTCACTGGATAAAAGATAGCCTCTTTAATAAATGGTGCTGGGAAAACTGCCTTTCCACATCCTGAAAACTAAAACTGGACCCATGTCTATCATCATGTATTAAACTAACATCAAAATCGTCAGGAATCAAAATATTAGAACAAAGAAACTAAATCTGCTGGAAGAGAAAGTAGTTAGAAATCTTGAAGATATAGGGGCAGGCAGCGAGTTCATGAGCAAACCCAAACTGCATGGGAAGTACTTAAAAGAAACCACAACTGGAATCTCATCTCACTGAAAAGTTTTTGCACATCAAAATAAATCACCAACAGAGTAAAAAGAAAACCCGCAAACTTGGAAAAAATTTTAGCTGATTGTCCCTCAGACAAAGGACTTCTGTCTAGAGCATATAAAGAATGTTTAAAAAGATCAAGCCCCCCATATTTAAAGATCCAATCCAAAAATGGGTATCTGAGATGAATAAATACTTCTCAGATGAAGATATACAAATCGCAAATCAAAATATGAAAAAATGTTCAACATCACTGGTCATTCGAGAAAAGCAAAATTAAAACAAAACTGAGATTCCATCTCACCCTGGAAAGAATATCTATCATCAAGAAATCAACTGGAGGGGCTGTGGGGAAAAAGGAACACTTCTCCAATGTTGGTGGGACTGTAGACTTGTGAAATTACTGTGGGAATCAGTGTGGAGATTCCTCACAAAACTAGGATTAGAGGTCCCACTTAATCTAGCTCTTCCCCTCCTGGGTATTTTCCCTGATAAAATAAAAGCATCATACCACAGTGATATATGTGCACCTATGTTTATAGGAGCACAGTTTGTAATAACTAAATCTTGGAAACAACCCAAATGCCATCAGCAGAGGAATGGATAAAAAAGAGGTGGTATTTTTATACAATGGAGTATTACTGAGCTTTAAAAAGGATAGACTCAAGACTTTTATAGGTAAATGGATGCAACTAGAGACCATACTCATAAAAGAAATAAATCAGACCCGCATGTGTAAACATCATATTGTCTCCCTTGTGGAAGAATCTGAAAGAGTGAAACCCAAAAGGTACAACAGATATTGTAAATATTGTGAAAGGGAAAGAAATTGCTCAAAGAGAGGGAACAACTGGGATGAGGAAAAGGAAAAAAAGAAAGAAGGAAGGGTGTATATATATATAGAGAGAGAGAGACAGAGAAGGAGAGAGAGAGAGAGAGAAGGGGAGAGAGAGCTGGGATAATTGTAATGATGATATCTATTGGTTCATTGCAAGGAAAAGTTAACCCTTAAATTTTTTTGACCAATTTTCTATGCTTACATCTGGTAATCTGAAGAACTAATTTGAAAACAACCATATGAAATATAACAACCATTGTTGAATTCCTACCATCTCGTTTAGTAAAGCTCTGTGTCATTTCTAATGTTGTTTTTAAAGTATTTTTAAGTAGTCAAACCAGTCTTGCATGCTTATATCTGGTAATCTGAGCAACTTCTTGAAGATAATAGTATGTAAAATTAAAACCACTGTTAATTCCTATCATCTTGTTTTGAAACACTGTATCATTTTTATTGTTTTGGTCTTGTTTTATTTTTGTCTATGTTGTTATTACTGTGTTATTGTTTTTTATTCTCTTTAAAATAAAAAAGAAGTTTTACTATTCCTCAACTAGAATATTTAAAATTAAAAACAAAACTCTGAATATATAAAATGTCAGCAAGGATGTGAAATGACTAAGCTCTTATACATAGTTGGTGAGAATGAAAAATGTACAACCAATTTGCAAAAGATTTTAATAGATTTTTGAATGGTGAACATGTATTTACCATTAGACTTACCCCTTATATTCCAAGGTATTTAGTCAAAATAAATGATGGCATATGTTTCTGTATAGATATATGCATAAATATTCATAACAGATTTATTTGTAGTACTTCAAAACTAAAAACAACATAACTACTCATCATCTCTAGAATGAATTACTAAGCTGTAGTTTATCAGTTTAATGGAATATTACTCAGGCATGGAAAGGGATGGACTAGTTATATATGATGCAACAAAAATGAATTTCAGTATAATTTTGATATATAGAAGACTCTATACCAAAAAGTACTTTCTGACTAACCCGTGTAGTCCTTACAAGCATACAACTGTAAACTAGTTCATATTGACAGAATCAAGATCACTTGTCTGTGGGACAAAGAAAGGCCAAAGCAAGAGATTACAAGAATCGTTAAGAGACATTTTGGAATAATAGATTTGTTAATCATCTTGATTATGGTGATGGTTTCATGGGTATGTGCATATTAAAACATCATATTGTTTGCTTTCAATATGTGTGTTGTATGTTAATTATATGTCAATTAAACCTTGAAATAAATAATGGATTTAAGATGACTACAAATTACAATGTATTCTCTATAGGTCTTATTATGAACCTTAGAATTGCAACTATGAATTATGTTCTGAAATAATAGCTATGAAGAGTAAAAACCACTTGTTTCAAAAGTGGGTAGTGGAAAGAATAATCCTTGCACTTCAGAAATTAATACTCTAGTAAAAAACATCGAACTTACGTTTAAAATTTCAGAATGCATTTCTAGAAGTAAGAACTGCTTAATAAGAGAATAATAATTCAGTGAGCAGCCAACAGTACCGGCGGGCTGGGAGGTTTTAGTGAGCCAAGTTCAGGCTTTTTAGCAGAGGCTTCTCAGATTCAGATTCCCTCTTATGGCAGCCTTCTTTTTACCTCCAGTAAGGAAATTCCAGCAGCAATTTTGTAGGAATTTAGCAAAACAATTTAAATCAACACCCAAGGGCATTTTTCTGCGCCTTTGGTGCATCCTTGCAATTTCCTATGTACGTGCCAGTGTATGTCCTTACAGTAGACATAAGAGGGTGCAGGATAACCTCTGTTTTCCCTAAATTTGCAATTTATTTATCCCAAATGAATCGTAGTTCTAGTTTGCAAAAGGACACTCCTTCATGCATTTCTTCTAAAACTAAAATCAGAATTTTTAATCACAATGCCAAATAATATTTATTGACAACTCTGTATGCTGCAGCTCCTTCTCATATACTGTTTCCCAGTCAAATCTCTTATTATTTGGGGCCCAGTGGTTAAGAAGGATTATATTGGCAGTGACTTTTTGATTTTGATCATTATTTACTCAATATTTTTATGTAATTTTCTTTCAAACTTTAGGGGTGAATGCTTTTTTCTTCCATACAGGGAACAAAGCAATCGCTATTGTACAGAAATTTATTGTGATATGATAATGAGTTCTTTACACCCCAGTGGGGTAAATATTAACTCATGATCACATACCAGAATTAGACTCTTAAATGTGAGGCATTCATCCTTACATGTCAAACTGTGACAGATTATCATATACAAAATACATAAAATTCATTTCCATAAAAACTGTCAGATTCAGAGTAAACAGAGTTTCAAAATAAGAGTTAACACAGCAAAGAATTTGGTACTTGGTGTTGATGCAGAATGCTGAAATGCAGAGTGCGAAATGCCTTTTTCCTTGGGAAACACTCCTCTACATGCTCTTAGGATGCTTGTTAGCGCAGTAAATCTATTTCTATCGTTCAAAGTAACGCAGCAAGAAAGACAACATGCTCTGCTCTGAGCTTCAGAAAACCTGTGTGTGTGATGCAGCGTTTTGATGATTAATTCAACCTGGAATTTAGCCTAGATATGATTCACCAAATCTTAGATTGAAAAGAAACCAAACAAACCTCATCCTCCACTGACTCGTGTTAACTTCTGCTTAGAAACAGATGGAGAAGTAGAGAAGCTGGCTGGAAATTGATTGAATTTGAAAAATCAGATGTGGAAAAAGCAAGTAATTCAGCCAGTCCAATAGATTGCTTCGGGTTTGTAGGATGATTCTTTACAACATACCCTCAAAAGTGTCCGGTTCTGTATCATTAGGAACAACAGGTGATTATTGTTATTTTTTAACCTTTTCCTTGAAGAATCTTTGTTTCTTACTCTAAAAGTCTTACTCTCAAAAGTATTTCCAGAAATAAAGCATTTATTTTACTGTCTCAACTTCATGTCTTTAATTATACTTTGAAATTCTTCTCACCCCTTAAAGAGCATGCCTTACAACATTTGTAGATACTTATCACATCCGTGTCTGTCAACCTTAATCAAACTCTCTCTCTCTTTCTCTCTCTCTCTATCTATACATATTCTTAAAAAATGGATTCAGAAATCGAGATTATTATTTGTATAATCTTTTTTTCCTGCTGAATTCTTTTTACATTTCATTTCTAGTTTACATTTGTAAACTAGAATAATGTAAAAAGTTTACATTTACATATAATGTAAATAGTTTTATATTTTGTGACTGTCTACCTTTTTCAAGACCCACTTTTCTGGGTTTCTTCCAATTCAGTTTGAAAAACTTGTGAATTTTAAGATAAGAGATGCTCAGATGGAAGCCAAGAAATATAATTTGAAAGTTGTTAAATTAATTAAAAAATAAAATGAAAGAATAATGAATTTATATGGATGATAATCAGGACATACTCAGGCTTGGGAATGATCAGAATGGACTGTATCAATTAATGTTTTTTTCCCCTTTCTCTTAAGGAATGATGCTCATGGCTAGATCACTCTACACAAACCTTGCATTGATTTGAGTCTGTCATAGTGGAAATATTGCACAGGGTCCCTTTGACAGGACACATTTCTGTAGAGAGTCAGTACAGGAGGGTCTTATTTTCCTTGAAAAATTCTCCTGGAAAAGCAGTGATAGAGCAGAGAGCGTAAAGAACAACCTCCAAAGTGGAAATGAGATTTCCAAGAGCGTGTGCAAAGCATCCCACTGGGGAAACAACGAGAAAGCCCTGGAATTTACGTATGTTCATTTCATCCACAAATTAGAAGAAACATGCTTGCCCATTTTCTATCATGATAGACACACATGTGCAGCCTAAATCAGTCTCCAGGTCAAATCTGAGTCATGTTCAGGATGTGAAGGAACAGTGCAAGGTCCAAATTGAGAGTCTGGCAGTGAAGTGACTTTGTTCATTCTTAATATCCTGAGATAGTTCATAAAACATCTTTCCATGGGTCCTATCATGTAGGATTATATCTCTAATTAAATTAGTTTTCACAAAATGAATGCATTACCTAAAACACAACTATACAGAAGCTACAGACTAAAGGATGACCTAAAAATGTGAGGTGGGTGAAGGAGAAAATGGTAGAGCTTGACTCTCCCAGCCCTACATTCAGCTCTTCCTGGCACACTCAGGAAGTAATGATAATCCCATTGCAGAGTGTTCTGCGAAATCAATACCTGATACCAGGGAACCTAGGATCCCAGAGCAAGAGAACTGTTCTATAATATTTTTAGTTGTGTTTGGAATCCTGTAATACTTAATTCTATACTCCATGAGTCTGTACTAACCGTAAAGACATGTGATTGGAAGACTTTCCTGAGATTCCCTTTTTATTGGTAGAATTGAAATGCCAATTCGGATTTCAAGAAATAATACAATGCCTGAAACCAGGCTTGGATAACATTAATATCCAAACTAAAATATATTCTTTTGCCAGTAAATACTGAGAAAATAGTATTTGATACTAATATTGTTTAATATTTGAAGTAGCAAGTATTACAGCATATTCATAATATGGGAGGTTCGTCAGGAAGTTTGATGAAGGGACAGAAAAGTCATTTGAGGCACGTAGAAGTTAGTGAACCTAATGTTACACAAAGGTTAAGCCAGGTTCATCTGGCCTGCTTGGCTGTGGAGCAATTACTAAGCTACCACTGCTGTGATTTGTGAACCTTTATGAAGCAACTGGTATGCATCAATAGCCACTAATATGGAAAAAAATCACAGCAAATCAAATAAACCAAAAAATTTAGGGACAGAATTTAAAATCACTACATATTTAATCAATTTTTTCCTAAAATTCTGAAGGCATTTTTTAATCAAAGAAAGTAGCTTATTAATCATTAATAAATGCTAGCAACAGTATGGTATTTTTATCTCATCTTAAAAATATTCTTTAAATTTATTCTCTTTACATATTTCTCATTACATACATAGCACATTTATACCTGTATATAAGATACATGTATGTTTCCATGTTTGTGCCTGTTTTGTGTATGCGTGTGTGTGTGTGTGGGTGGGTGTGGGTGGGTGTGCACTATTACTAGGCTATCAGTGCAAAACAATACTGATGGATTTATGAGCAGAACTGTTTGGGAATTGGTCAGCTAAAGAAAGAGTTGGCAGGAGATTAAGAATTGAAAAATGAGCTAGTGGGAATAAGAAATAATAAAAAAAGTAGAAACAATATGTTGTAATTTTGTTATTTTTTTATTCTCTTTAAAATAAAAAAATGAGTTAGTGGTGGAAGGATTGTAAAGGCTCAGTGATGGGAGAAACTGCAGGGTATAGGTAGAAACAGGAAGAGGAGAGCATGGATGCAGCGTCAAGGGCAGGAAAGGAGTGCAGGCCTGTGCGAGATGAGCCGGGAAGGAGGCTGTGGAGAACAGAGAAGGTGCTGTCTCAAGGTTATAACACAGTGTCGGGGGAGATGATGGATCTTGGCCTATATGTACACAAAATCTATTTACCAGTCTATCATCTATCAAAGAAGAGCTGGTAGTGTTTATAACAAGGTGAGGCCGTGGAAGAGGACAATGCAGCATTTAACAGAACAGTTCTTCATTGTCTAGGAAAATACAAAAGGGGAAGCAAAATTGACATGCAAATGTTGTTTGGTAATTATAATTTAAAATTTTCCTTATAATTGCTGATACTTAATCAAGAGTGACTTGAAACACTTCAGCACTTAGTTTTTCATTATATAAAGTTCCTAGTAATCTGTGAGACTTTATAAAGAAAATGAAGAATTCTTTTGTATCATGATTAATTTTATCTTCTAATTTATGGGTTTATAAGAACTGTTAAGTGTTCATTTTAATCATGTAAAAGACTAACCCATGTGTCTTTTGGCACATCTCAGGAGACATATTTAGCGTACACCCAAACAAAACCTCCGCAATTCCTTCTATCTAAGGTTTTCTCTTCTTTTTTAGAATATTTTTTACTTTTTGAGATTTTTTTTATCTTAATCACTATTTGCATGATGCCCTTCCAAAGTGAAGGAGAAAGCTCTCCTCTCATTTCAAGGGGAGAAATGGCTCTGTAGCTGTGGAATGCTGTTTCAAAGTCATCACCAAATACTGTGTTTTGCTGCCAGAACCTTGAGATTAGAGGCGGAACTTAAAAAAGATTTCCTAGGATGAGGGCCTTTGTCGTTCTTTCATGTTGCGTGTAAGTATGAGGGAAGATTTCCAAAGCTTTGCGTACAAAACATCCGTGTTCCCTGAAACTCTGTGCACACTTGAAGAGCAACAGCAATAGAAAGTTTCCAATAGAAATATTAAATAAGGGTGTAAGTGAATAGGACAGAATATCACAGATTTTTTATGAGTTTTGCAGTAGTAGAAGAAAGTAAAATTAGGCTTCCCAGTAGCAGATTCTTAATTAATTTGAAGTTTAAAATGCAAGGATTCTGTGAATTTTATAAGGGTTGTATACTTTAAGAAATTTTTCTTAATTGTTTTGTGTTTAATATGAATTTAAAATAACTTTTGAAGATTATTTTAGAAATATAGAGAATGTAGACATATTCTAGGGAAGCAGAGAACACAGGCTCCATTAGCTAAACTCTGAAAGATTCCTTTGACTTGATGGGTTAAAACATAATGCATTAGAATTAATATCTACTTCTCCAGATCTGGCAGATATGGGTGTTAAGAACCCTTATACCTCTTCTGTCCTTCAAATGGGGCACTATGGGACAAGACCGTAAGAGTATAAGGAGGAAAAGATGTGACAGTCATTATTGTATCCTATGAATCTTTGTAGCATAATACCAGATAGCTAATTAGGATAGGCTTTTTTCTTTCAGATAGGTATTGGAAAATATGAGGTGCTCACTGTCCTTTTTATTTTACCTTTTATACATTATGCCCAGTGAGTCTCATGTGCAACTTACATTAAGAGAACGGCAAAGGTGAAAATGTAGCTATTATCCTGAAGCAAAATTTTAGTTCATCCTGCATTTCAATGTACCTCCTTTTCAAATTTCAAAGTTTTTTCCTCCTGCTTAGACCTGTCTGTCATGATTCACGAATAAAGACCCATTTTAGTGTAACATACATTTTTTTGTATCTGAGGAAGATGATTAGATACACTATACTAAGGTCAATAAAAAAGCATCCATTTGGCCGAAAAGAAGATAGAATTAACTCCAGCCATTAAAATGTCATTACTGTCCCTATTTTAGCACCCAGGTATCATCTCTACAAGAATACAGGATTTTCTGTGTTTGAATTGCCATAGAATATAGGGCTGGGCAGCACACATTACATCTGCTATATGGAGGAAAATGTGATACACACATCTTTACCCTCTTCCAGGGAAATTGCAATCATTGTTAATTAACTCTTAACTTTCTTGCTGACTTTTTAACAGAGACACCACTAAAACTGAGAGGTGCTATATGAATTAAACACATCTTCTTTTTCCTTATCACCAACTTGAGATTATAGGTTGTACCTTCTGTAAGAAAGAGAAGGATATGAACATAGGAAAACATTCTTTGGAGATAATCATAGCACAAAAAGCCCAGTAATGGTACAGAGTGCAGGGCTGTGGCAAGTTTGACTATGGAATCTATCAATCAAGTGATTCTACTGATCTAACTACCTCCCACATCACACTTTCTGCTAAACCAAACTCAGGAATAAGAACAGGTTCTTGAGGAAACTTTCTCTGAAGAGCTGTGTGTGAAGGTCTTTTGAGAGAGAAAATCTAGTCAGAGACCATCAATGGTACTGCTTAGGTTGAATGAATCAGCTTATATTTTCTAAAAATCTTAACCCTTTTATTGATTTGAATAACCAGTATTAGTTTTCTTCTAAAAATTGCCATGCAATATTAAAATATCAGTTAATTACAAAAAGGCTGCAAGTGATAAAAGAAAAAATAAAATTATTGCCAAGTGATGTTAATTATTAAAATGCTTTCTTTTTAAAAAGACAATCTAAACAAATAGTTTGGACACATTTACTTGTAAAATCACAGTAAAGAACAATAAAATAGTAAGCTTCTAAGTGTTTGGAATAAAATCTCCTCAAAATTATGGAGAAAATATTTATAATTTGATGAAGTTCCTACAGATTCAGAAATAATGTAGCAACAGGGTTTTGGTATTTTAAAATTGATTCATTAATGCTAAATTTAGTTTGTCAACTAACTTCATCTTATAATCTCTTCTCATTCATCTCCTTCTGTTTATTCAGTCCCTGAAAAAGGTATTTCC
Source organism: Chinchilla lanigera (assembly GCF_000276665.1). NCBI lineage: Eukaryota > Metazoa > Chordata > Mammalia > Rodentia > Chinchillidae > Chinchilla > Chinchilla lanigera. Next base: position 49,962,315 of record NW_004955404.1, on the reverse strand, counting down.
TACTTTTTCTATTCTTAAGCAATTTTTCAATTTAAAATAAAATTAATAAAATATTAATATATTTCTTGTACTACAGCAAGAAACAGGGTAACAACAGTAATTCTTAAAAGAACAATGATGGATACTTGTTTCACAGTCAAAAATCCTATATTTTGAAAATAATCTTTCAAAAGAGAAATCTATAGAATACATTATGACAAGAATGTTTATACAGGGGCTGGGGATTTAGCTCAGCAGCAAAAGCTCCTGCCTGGCAAGCGCAAGGTTGTGAGTTCGGTTCCCGGTACCGGAGAAAAACCAAAAAAAAAAAAGAAAAAGAATGTTTATACTACATCACAAACATAACCTGCTTTTCAGCCACTATTTAGTGGGACATGTAGAACATCTAATTTTATTCAACCATTTTTACCAGGTTTTGGTACCTGGAAATTTTCAGAGTCCTTTGACTTTGTAGGAAATAGAGATAGAGATAGAGGTCAAGATAGAGGTAGAGAGAGAGAGGGAGACAGAGAGAGAGAGGGTGGGAGGTATAGGGATAGAGCTAGGGATACTGAGAGGGGTAGAGGTAGAGGTAGAGGTAGGGATAGGGAGAGAGAGACCAAGAGAGACCGAGAGAGAGACAGAGAGAGACTGAGACACACAGAGAGAGGAAAACTTTCTGTATAGTCCCGTTTTTTTCCCAGTTGGAATCCTAAAAATTTAAGCTACAGAAGACAGAATAGCATGATGAAAAGAGTGATTTGATTAGCACTTGCAGTGTACATGTACATAGAGAAACTCAGTGATGGGTAACAAAAAGAAATGTTAGGAACTTGGGCTTCTACAGCATCTTAACAAAAGAACAGTGAACTCATATGGAAATAACAAGGCAAACGAAAAGAGCTTTAGGCTGTCAGGGACGGGAAGCTGTAGAGAAGTAAATATAGAAGGGAAAGTAATGGAAGATGAAAGTTGCCTTAGCAAAGTTTGTGCAGGCTGATCTTATGCCATCTTGTTTTCAAGGATAATAGGCTCTTCATTCACTTTCTAGCATGTGCTATAGAGATAGGGAGACACTGTCACAAGGGGACTGTGTTCTGCCTTCAAGAAGAGAAGGGAAAGGCAGTAGGCTGAGCCTGTCTGCTTTTTTTCAATTGTTTTTAGCTCAAAATAATTCTCATGCCAGATTGGTATATTTCACTGTGCTATGCTTGTACCTCTTCAACTTTAGGAAGTTTTAATGTTATGTATTACATTTTATGTCATAATCAAAAATGTTCCATTTGATAAGTTCAAGGAAATTACTCTTAAGTTATATTTGATAAGTAGTTCTCTTTTATCTCAATAGTCATCTTTATCATTAGTCATATTTTGGCTGTGAAATTTACGTTTAATCTGAACATTTGTTTTGTTGGCATGTAGTGGGGAATTATTAACATGTTTCTAGTTGTCAGTCAGCTTAGGTCTTCTATCTAATTTTCTCATTCATTCTCAAATTAATGCAATTTGTATTTGGAAATGAATTCCTCCAAACTAGTGAAAGTACCAGATAAGATTTTCTGCTTCTCTATTTTAATTTTGATTTTTAATTATTCAGAATTTTCCTCCTCAAAATTTTTCCTTCCCTTGTCAATTTTCTAACTATTTAATGAAATTGATATATCTTAGAAGAAAAAGTCTTGAGTCTGTTTAAAACTACAAATATTTTTCACACTTAATTTGAATTTAGTTTTGCCAAGATAAAATATTATTGTTGTCATTCTTATTTACCTAGTGTTCAATCATTTGGAAACTTCATTCTTTTGGTCATCATAAATCAGGAAGGAAATCTGAAAACTGGACTGCTAAATTTGGTATGTACCGTCCTTAGCAGTTGATTTACAATTTTTCTACTTTAAGGTGATGTAAAAATGTTATGTGTTCAGTAGACAGTACTTGGAATTTTGATCTTCATGTGGGCTAATGATATGCAATATGATACTCGCTTGTGCTGTTGCATACAGCTGCTTTAAATTAGCCTTCCAGTCACAAGAGCAAGCAGTCCACACTCTGCAGTGTACTTCGTTGCTGCGCTCTGATACTCAGTAGCTTAGGTCTATTAAATACTTTTTAAACTTGTGACATTTTCATATTATGGTGGGCTGATTAGGAAGTGGCCCTGTCATAAGCCAAGCATTATTTGGAGTTGATTTTGATATACAACAATTATTAATCCAAAAATTATTCAACAGGCTAAAGGAAAGTCAAGGCCTATTCTTCATGATTTTTATTAATATTTAATTTAGCACCAAGATCACCAGATACTGCAGAATTTCTTGCAAAATGGACCTAGGGAAAGAAAAATCCCTGTTTCACTAATTTAAAAATAAGTTTAGGGTCTTTAATACTCAGAAAAAGTAGATTTTCTAAAGTAACCACTGACAGTAGAGAAAGCTTTTATACAAGTAAACTTTATCAAGAAAGTTTTTATTGAAGTTGCTTGTGTCTGGAATTGCCATAGCAGGCATTGTCATGCTTGTACAAGAAAAACCAAATAATAGCGCAGAGGGAAAGCATGTCAGCGTGGTCAGGTGGCTGGTATCAGTCATTGCTTCCAGGACTCACGTTTAATGCTCATAGTGTAGTATCTAAGAGGGCCTGCTGGGGGCACACTGGAGTGATTACTAGCAAGATAATGAGGAGTGGGAACTGATCTTAGGCAAAGTTGTTCCAAGACTCCCAGCACAGCAGCAGCACAGTTTGCAGCCCCAGTTCTACCTTCTCTGAACCCCAAGACCAGAAGAAAGCCACCGGGCTAAACTGTGTCAGAAATGCTATTGTGTGGTTTTATGCAACTTCGTAAATTTCCACATGTGTGGTGCTCCAACTAAACAGAATATATTTCTAATTTACAATGACTGCTCTGTGAGACGGTGGCCAGTTTTCTGTGCAGTAAAATGGTACATCAAGATTTGTAGGCTGTTCTCATTGTGAACACAGCGCATCGGGACAAGCATAAATGGTACCATTAAAGATTCATTCCACAACCCTCACTAGAGTTTCATACAGCCACATGGCATTACTTTTAATATAGATTTAGAATATATTTTTCTTTCCTTTCATTTTGTGGCTTAAATGTTTGTGGTTTGTTTGGTTTAGTACCTGCTTCTGTGTTAATCTTTCAGGATGGAATGCCTCCCATTAAGGTTCCCTTCAGCTATTTCTCTAGACCCTCATTTAGAGAAATGCTTGTGAGAATTTCCTTAGAAATAAGTGCAGCTCATCTCCTGTATGCACAAGCTTCTCAGAGACTGAGATGAAGTACCAGGCCAGACAGAGCTGCTTTTTCACAAAATACTCTTGGAGTACAGAAATTCACTACATGTTCATATGTAACAAAAGACTTCTGGTTGTGATTCAAAGTCTTCTGTTACAAAGAGGGGAAGAATCAACAATTCACAATATTAATGAATTTCTATTTGCTCAAAATAAGAGTCTGATTTCAAGTCCCATGCTATTTGCCTAGTGCTTTACGTGTTGGCAAATATTTCAGACAACTAGATTTGCTTGTGCTATGCCCCCCAGTAGCATAATCATCTCAAAGCGAACTAATGATTGTTCAAATATAGCCAGTATTGTACACTCAGGGTCTTCCAATCCTTTATTTTTTAGGTGTAAATATTATTATTTCACCTAGGGTAAAATACCTATTGGTGTTTTTCCTGATTTTATATTTAAAGATTCCATTAGCTATTTTGGGGTTAGATATTTTCATGGTTATTTGATTAATCAATTTATTCAAACTATTTTTAAATGAATATGTCAGAGTTCTTTGCAAACTGGGCATCATGTCTGCAGAAAGATTAGCTTACAGTATAATTTACTGCCAGGATGTATGCAGTGCTTGCCTACAACTTTTGCTGTTGAGGATCCCCTGCAGTTCATCCAGGCCTTTGTCAAACTAAGAAAATCTGTTACATTTATTCTCTCTCTTCAGCATCTAAATATATTTCATAGTGACTTGCCCATAGCTAAAATATTGATTCAAGGCAATCAAATCACAGTAATATCTCCCACTTCAAGTGTGCTAGGCTCTCTAGTACTTGACATGCACATTCCTCTTTGGACATGCTTCATCCTCCAGCTCATAGTTTGCTTCTCTTTCTCCCTTCACCGGTATAACACTGCCTCTCGGTTGCAAGTCTCATTACTCCTCAGTCACTCAGGGGGCTTGGGATTTAGCTCAGCGGACAGTGCTTGCCTACCAAGCACGAGGTCTTGAGTTTGATTCCTGGTACCAGAAAAAAACAGCAACAACAACAACAACAATAACAAAAACAAACTCCTCAGTCACTCAGAAGGGCTTCTGTCCTGCTGAAGTTGTTCCTGCTCACAGAACCATGTAACTTCCTGGTTTTTACTCAGTGGATTCTTTAAATATTTTTTTTTAACTTTTTATCACATTAACATTCGACTTTTTCCCAGGAACAAAGACAGAAAGAAAGTAAACATTTACTCAGTCATGATCTGGCACTGTTTCATGCCATCTCATTGAAATTTTTTGCCTCGTAGTGTTCCTAAGCAGATGAATATGGGCTGATGGGCTCACCTTTCTCTGTTTCTGATCAACAAAGAAGTCTAAAAATTGCTGTGCATTATTTTTTGGTAATTTCACAGATACCTCAAAATCAAAATTTCAGAATTATACCCATCTTCTCTGAAGAACACATTCCTGTTTATGTTCTGCCTCCCAATCAGAGCACCCTCTGTATACTCGGTAATCTGATACAAAACGCTGAAAGCACCCTATTCTCTTCTGCCCTCCTCTGACACATCTGACGAGTGACCATGTTTTACAGACACAGGCACTTTTGTTTTGTGTCTTTTTACATTCCCTGTTCTCCGCATTTTGGAGCTGTTTATGAAAAAGAACCCATTGAGTTGGATAAGGAGATGAAAGAGAAGACTTTCCGGAGTGACTGTGCACACACATCTTACACTGATTCTGCAGTCTTGAGGCAGAATTTCTTTCCCAGGAAAACTCCGTGTTGATGCTCAGGTCTCTCAATGGATTAGGTGAGGCCTAGTCACATTATCGAATACTTTCCTTCACTTCAACCAACTGATCATCTGCCTTCCTAGCAATTTCATTTAAATGAAATTAAACCCTCCCAATCTGATGCACAAAACTCCCACTAGTAAGAAGAGTTTTCCACATTCTAGATTTGAGCTGCCTGGGTTGCCATGTCATTGCACTGTTATGTTGCAGGGAATTCCCTTTAGTTGCCCTGAGTGGAGAAGAAAGAGGAGATAGGACTGGTTTGAAGACATAATTCCTATAAGAGACACATGATCTTGGGCTTTATTTGCCATATAATCCCAAAGAAAAGCAACCAGACTGATTAAGGAACTCAGGTGAGATTATTCAAGTGGGTGGCTAGCAGAAAATGAGGGGGAATATTGAACACAAAAATTGAACATTTTAGTAATAGACCTTTTTGTTCCTGTCGCAATGTGATGCCATCTACTTGGCCTACATACGTGGCCGAGCCAGTAGGGCCAACTCTTCTCCCCTCCACAACTGGGAAAGCTCTCAGCAGGAGTCCAGCAGCCTCAGGACAGGGAAAGATGCCCACAACGTTGTAATTGGTAACAATATGGCCATTCAAACTCAGAGGTAAATAGATACTAGGTCATCAGCATGCTACAAGAAAAAGAAAGAGCAAGTTGAAAACAAAGGTCCAATGAAAGGAATGTACAGATTGGAGGATGTAGTGATGATTGCATTCAGCCCATGATTTTTCGGTCAATTTGTTTGATTTTCCTTTTGTCCTCTTGGCAGTTGAATTGTCTGCTTTTTTGCCTTGAAGCTATTAAGGTTTGAGGAAGAAAATGAGGGAGGCAGTTTAATTAACTTAGATACAGTGTTTGGTTGAAAAGTACTCACTCTGAAATAATGTTGCTTCTGCATTGGCAGCAGCAGTTTCAAAGCCTCTGCTGGAAGAATACAGAAAGTTTAACTTTGAAGTAAAAGTAACAAGACAGTTACAAGCCACGTATTCATGCTGTGTTCAAAAGCTTCCTCTATTTCAATTCCCCTTCCTTTTAGAATAAGTAGGGAGGAAAAGAATAAATAATATCTTGTAGAAGTTTGCCTCCTGCAGGACTCCATCTTTCTGCGGTGAGCTGCTGCATATTCCTCACTCAGAGGACATAAATGCAGACCTCCAGGGGGAATTTAAAGAAAAAGATAAGCAGAAAGATTACACTTCTAGAAATAGTATCATGGTGTTCACTCATTAGCCTTGGCTGGTGTAGAGCGATTCCTTATGAAGAGAACCTCTTAAAATGCTGCACTAGTACCCTTGGCATCATAAAAAGAAATGGAAATGTTTCACTCAAAAACAATTGATATTGTTTTATGATCCAACCTGCATTATACAGGAATAGCAGATAAAGAAAGGACAGGACATAATTTATCTCACTTAATACTTTCAGTTTTTCTTTCCTGCTCACTTTCTATTGATCTATATGGTAGGGCCTCTTAGATAACCCTCAGTCATCCTGTTTCCTGGTAGAAAGGCCCTTGGGTAATAACTGTATGTCTTTTTTTCTGGTAAAAAGAACATGGCAAAAGTGGTGGGATGTCACTTCCAAGACCGGTTTACAAAAGGTTGCAGTTTCCATCTTGAGAATCTATCTTCCTTTTTTCCTGGTTCATTTTGAGGGAAGCCAATGTTCTGAGCTGTCCTGGAGAGAAGTTGATGTTCTGAGCTGTCCTGGGGAGAAGTTGATGTTCTGAGCTGTCCTGGGGAGAAGTTGATGTTCTGAACTGTCCTGTAGAGATGTCCATGCAACAAGGAACTTACATTTCTGGGCAGCAGCCACCAGAGATCTGAGGCCCATCAAGAGCCTCATGAGCAAGATCAAAATTACATCCTAATTCCATCAAGTCTTGAGATGGTGACAGCCCAGCTAACACATGGATAAACTCACCAGGACCTGGTGGGATATCTTTCTGGAATGTTCTTGTACGTTGTCCTGGTGAGATATCATCAGAACACTCATCTCAGCAATGGACAGGCTTCTCACAGACATAAATGCTGGGCTAATGAATATCTGTGCCTAAAGCTACTAAGTTGGGAAGTAATGTTTTGCTCAAAAGTAACTAGAATCTTCTCACATTCTTTACAGATAGTCCCGTAACCTTTATTTCCACATTTGTCTATCCCTAACCTCACTTACTACAGGTAAAATGAATTTATTTAGTGAAATTTCTATTGGCCAATAATATTTTTATATCCAACAGAGGAATGTGTAATTTCCTTTTGAGTAGAAGGTAAAAGAAATAACTAACTATGTGTTCTGAGATCAGGAAGGATATGGCATGTAAAAGTATCTATATCTTTCAGGATAAAATTTATAAACTATTGTTTTAAATAAATGTATGTGGCTTTTTTAAAGAAAGCAGGAAACTCGGTCCACAAGACATGTTGTCAGAAAATACTAGCTCCTTCTTTTTCTGAGTTTTCCTATGCTATTAGTGAGGACCTTTTGCTCAATATTTAAAGTTTCATTAGTGGGAGCTTCAAGTATTACATTGGAAAATTCCTTAACTGGAAGCCAAAATAGATGAGTTCTATTGCTCCTTCAGAATGCTGTTATGTGTTCTTAATCAAATTCTTCTATAAAACACAGATTATGCTTAAGGTATGTTTTAAATAAAATAAGAAAATTAGATATTTGTCAACTATCCTATAATCTAAACATACTCTTTTTAAACTTTATGAATATGATTGACAAGCCTCTAAAATGCTTAATTTTTTCCTAAAATCTGCAGTCAGAATACTTAAACAGATATTTGCTTCTCTGGATAAATCAATTACTTGAATCCAACTGTAAGTACATAGATAGATGCACAAAAAGCATTTTTTTACACCTTACAGAATTTTTTAACCCTATAAACACATTGTTTCTAAAACACTAAGAGAAAAATGCCAACAAATGGCTCATCTATGTAGAGGTAGAGTGACAAAACTGGAAGAAAAATGATAAAAAACTGAGAGGGACAGGGGGTGCTTTACTCTACTGTTTCTTCACTGGGGGTGATTTCACTCCCCAGGGACTTTTGGCAGTGTCAGGAGACATTTTGATTGTCACAACTAGAGACATTAGTGTCTAGTGGTTGAGGTTAGAAAAGATGCTTAACACAAGAAGTGCTAATACAAAAAAGAAATTATTATTTTAAGATGCCAGCATACTGCTTTTGAAAACGCCATTGGATGGGTGACACTGGTAATGTATGCGCTTTCAAATTAGGCTGCTGTGGAATCCTAACCATGACTGCTGCAAGTTCCCAATGCTATGCTCCTTTCCTTCCTCCTCTATCTAACTTAAAATTCTTATCTCTACCATCCCCAAAGACTACTTCATCCCTTCATGTCATAAGTCAGAATTTATGTGGAACTACTATGGAAACACATAAGGTACTGTGGACGGCAAAGGCATTAATATGCTACTGACACCAACTGTAAATCTCCATCTGATCTACTACTGACAGTACTATCTCAAAGATTTCAAAGAGCTGGACTTACTAGACTCCTGGGTAAGAAACAGCTGCCTTAGCACCAACTGAGGTGATATAGAGGCTGTGCTGGCCTGCAGGGAAGGTGTGCAGTGAGCTTCTCTACTGCTAGCCTCACCCAGCTGAGGTTTATTTGTGCTCCTTCCTTCCGACTTCCTGCAATTATTTTACTCTCAAGACTTATTTCCACCCATGACTTATTTGTACTGAAAAAGGTCAGCGTACAATTACAATATTGAGCACTTTGTTGATAATTTTTAAATTGGCTGTTTCTTTTAATTACATTATCTGAGGTTATGAAGAGAGTTTTAACTGATGACGATTAGGGCACATTTGGAAACGTGAAACAGAAACCCAGAGACCTGACACTTTTTTGTCCATAAAATGAACGTGACTCCAAGGATGCCACAGTTAGGCACTGGGCCATGGAGCAGAAAATGGATAAGCGTGGACTAAGTTCAAACCGCTTCCCTCATGCAAGCAGTGCTCATGGCTGCACAGTAATGTGGGAGAAATCTTTCCAAGCATCTCTGTAGTTTGAGATCAAGGGCAAAGACACTGGCTTGGAAAAGATCCTTGATTACTTAGGAACAAATACTAGTTTATTTAATTTTAGGAAGTGAAATAAGCTATTGTATGCCTGGTGGAGACAGATGATATATGAGGAATTTCATTGTCACACAGAAAGCCGATGTGTATGACTCAATTCCCAGTCTCTTTCGTATTCCACATAACATTCCGAGGGGAACAGTTGGTGATGATTTCACTGATTATATGCTTTTGATGAGGTTGACTCTCAAGGCGTTCACGAAGCACTTGACCTGCTGTACAGCAGTCCTCTGAATGTCACAGAAATCTGAGAAGGAGGAATCAGTATTTTCATTAAAAGAATACTCTAATCAGATTAAGTGAGAAAGACACATTTTGCAACTGTATCTACTTCTGAAATTTACATTTAAAGGTGTACTGTGTAATCAGAATTTTAACAAGGAGTCAATATCACTCTCACAGCGAAAAAATGACTTTTTCAAATTTGTTTGCTGAAGCTGAACAGCCTTGAGAGAAGATGAAAAGGTAGCCAATAAATTCACCGTCTTACTGAGAGACTCGGCAAATACTGACTATCGCTATCCTAACAAATCTTAATGAAAAGCTAAGTCTACCTGTGAACAGAGGAAATTGATTGGGAATAAATTTACTTCATAAAGACTAAAATCAAGCGGTCATATGGCACTGTTTTGTCAAGTTTGGAAAAGCTTTCTTATTAAGAAGAAGAGAAGTTGTTCTGCTTTATCTTGACTGTGGCGTGAGTGTTCCGAGAAGGTTTTGTTAAGAGCTGTGTGACCTGGTGTGAGCATGAAGAGAAAAGACAGGAATAATTGAGACTTGGAGCTAAATACATCTCACCTTTTGCACAAAAGCTGGTGGTTTGAGTGAAAAGGGTCCCAGAAGTCTTCCCTTACTACATGGCCCCCAGAGAATTAATTAGTGTCTGGCTCAAGGATCTCTTTGGGAAGGGAAAGTGCATCCTTTCAGAACTGGGTGGTCTCAGAAGCGTATTTGTGTTTAAGATGGTATGTGGAGAGCTTTGCACAGCTCCATTTTAAAAGAATGTGTGCACTGGCCTGCAAAATACTTTTAAACAAATAATTTAGCAGCTTCTCCAGGCTAAAGCATAAACTGTCAATTCAAAGTTGATGGTAAACCATTTAAAGTCTGGCCTTATGTATACTTTAAGATTCAAAATACCATGCAACTGACCTCTCTGCTTTATAACTATCAATACTTTTGTTGTAGGAATACAGGATAAATGAATACGATTTTTTAAACTAATAAGTATCTGGATATTGGAATAGTTTTTTTACCCTTTTTGTACGTAAAACTTGTAATTTTATGAGTAACCTGAGAAATGAGAAGTAGATAGAGTAAAACACAGGTTTGCAAAGGTCAGATTTGCGAGTAGGACTCTGAGTTTGTAGGCAACGTGGGTTTGCTGATACCAGTTCCCTGAACTAGGCAAATCCTGGCCCCACTCCCGGATAGCTGGAGCCTAGGCTTAGACAAAGAGCCAAAAGATGAAAGATAACCCTGAACTGAGTCATGCCTACATGACTGTTCTTTTTCTTAAGATAATTTTTTCCTCTTCCCTTTGTTATTAGTATCTACTTGCAATACATGAGAAATATATTCATGCCAGGGAATTGGTACATATACAGATTGCATTGTGATCCTTTCTATTTTTCCTTCTCTCTCCCTCCCTCTCTCCCATATCCTGCATTCCCAAACCCCCTTCATAAATATTCTTTAGAAATCTACCAATTAAAATAGTCAGTTCACTTCCTTAGAAGTAAGACCACTCAGTGGCCAAGAGAGAGGTCAGGAAGACTTAGAAAAATATTCCTAAAAGAAAATGCATTCCTGTTAAAATCCAGTTTTTTGAGTTGTTTATCTCCAAAATATCCATGGTTTTGTGTAATTGTACTATAAATGAGAACATTCCTTGAGATGGCTAACATGTTTAGGCTAAACTCTTACATTTTCAGAATCATCTAAATTTAAATGAAGTTTTCTTCAGGGACCAATCTGAAACAAGTTAAGATGACATTTAGGGAGCTAAACTATAAAATCAATAAATGTCTGATCATAACAGAAAATACAAAATTGTCATAAGCAGACAATTTTAACATGAATTGAATATTTCAATACAAGAAAAAATATTTCCAAGGAGTTTGAGGCTTAGTTTAGGAAAGGGGCAAATTAGAAAGACTGAGAGAGACCTCATTTCCTGTGCACTATCACAAGAAAGGAAGACTTGGCATACCAAGAAACTCAAATTCCGCTGATGAGACCTTTCTTTTGGACATATTAATTGTCTAGTTTCCCTGAATTCAATTACTGTGGTCCTTTGCACTTTGACTGCAGTGGTGCTATAGGGGAACATAATATCCTGTTCATGATGTCTCAGATCTGTTCAGGACCTGTGGGAAAAAAATTCTCTATAGTATCTGATCTTCTCTCCCCTACACAACATTAATCAGACAATTATCACATTAAGGTGAGTATTCTATGATGCAGTTTTATTTCTCTCAGAAATTAGTAAATTATTATTCTACTTTTGTAGATCAATTTTGGTGAGCCTGGTGGGGTGAACCCAACTCTAAGAAACAGATCCATTATTATTGTGCTCCTTGAATAAAATTTCTGTGCATGCTAGACAAAGAGGATAAGTGGCTGTAAAATAGCTCATGTAATTGCAACAGAAATTATACTATGGAAAAATGAGGCATAAAAGATCACATTATATACAATGATTGCAGAAATATAGCTGCATAACTACATGGACACAATTTCTTAAAACTTACCAAGTCTTTTAATATATTCACCAAATGTTGTTACAACAAATTAGAGGAACATAAGAAAACATAAACTAGTTATGTAAATTAGTATAACATAGGGACATCAATTAAAAATTCAAAGACCAGAGTCACCTAGTCCCAGATGACTCAGAATTATTGAGAGGACTGTGTAAGCAAGATATATCTATATTCATGGAAGTTTAAGGACAACAGAATTTTTTAGTGAGTTCTATTTAAAAATCAGATTGAATTAATTAGAAAATTCTTCAGTTTTTTGGTAGAAAATGTATTCATCAACAGAAAAATAATCATAGCAATAGCGAAAGATTACTATTGAGAGATGACATGGGGTTGAAGAACATAAGGAAGAAAGAAATGAAAGATGTACAAGCAAACCCAGACATGGAATTCTCATAGCAACTTGTTATATATGTGTGAAGTGCATACCAATGATCCAGTGTTATTAATGAATAATATTGTATGACACTTATTGAACATTTATTTATGACATGCACCATACTAATTATTTATTGAAATAGATCTCCTTCAAGTTCCAGACCCATATAAGTTAAATGTTATTATCTGTACCACTTTAAATACAAGGCAATGAAACCTTAGACATGATATAATTATCCAATCACATCACTTAAAATGGAGCTATTTTTTGATTGAGGTCTGTAACTCAGAAATTAGCATTACATTTCATTACAAAATACAGTAATAAAATATACATAGGCATATACCAGTGTGTATGCTTTATACACTATATCATTTGTTTTTATGCAAGAATGTTAACTTAAAAGACAGACTGATAACTCAATTTTAAGCAGTACTTCAAAAAATGAAAGCCATGCAATTTAGTAGGTAAAAGAAAATAATATTTCCTTTGTTTTGTAAAGTATTGGCAATTCATCAGAATCCTTCTAAGGAATAGTAAATTTGGGAAAATAAATTGCAACAGGTAATTTTGAACCTTGTATCTGTCTTTAAATACTATACATAGAAAGTCATCAAGACAATATAGAAGAAACAAACAAAACTTTGTGGTATTTTTTTAATTCTTCAGGGCTTTAGTTTTGAATGCATTGTAATATACATTTGCTTAGTGGATTCTATAAGTAGATAGGTTTGGATGTGTGAGTCTTATCACATGATGAAAACATTGATGCTTGGAGGGTAAATGATTGTGCAGTATCACTCAGTTTATAAAAGATCAATTCTCTTGTCTAATTGCTAAATTACCAAGTTGTAACTTCCCATGAGTTCACATTCTTTGAAAAAACGTGGTTAAAATTAGGTATGAAATCAAGCAAACTAATCATGTCTGAGCACTTTAAGTAGAAAGGAGAGACAATCGAGATGACTGGAGAAAACCTTTGTGACCTAGACTTATCCTGGACTCATGTCGTGGTTACCACTCTCCCCATACTTTCTGAAGACCAAGTACTTTCCGTGCATCATTTTTATGCTCAGGCCTAGGGGTGCTCTCCATGGGCTGAGACAAGGGAAGACCAGCACTCTACTTTTCTAGAGACACCATCAAGACATAGTGTTCTCTCACTGTATAGCAAATGTAAGTGCTTTGTGAAACCCAGCCCACTGTAGAGTGTTGCTAGACAAGCTATGCAGCTCCCTCAAGCCTCACTTTCCTGAAGTAACACAAGTGCAAGATGCTGACACAGAACAGCATACTTACATTTGAGCACTGCACAGCCTAATTCATGTGACGTCTTTAGCCTAATGATTAGTATTTCAAATATCTGCTGAATAAAAGATAACTACTATTTCTTTATCCAGAACACAATCACTTCACAGTCTGCAGAACCAGGGAGGTTTCTAATATGAAATAACAGAGCTGTACTACCCTAACAGTGTCTGATTATCTACAGCTCTCCCTGTAAGTATTTTTTTTTTTTTTTTGGTCTTTTCTTCCGGTACCAGGAATCGAACTCACAACCTTGCGCTTGCCAGGCAGGCGCTTTGCCCCTGAGCTAAATCCCCAGCCCCTCTCCCTGTAAGTATTGATGGAATCCAAACCCTGGTCTGCGCCCTCTCACCTTGGCTAACATACTCCTGCTCCTTGTTGAAACCGTAACATTTTTTTCCATCTGATTACATTGTTTCAAGTCCCATTTTTCTTTGAGTTGTTCTCTCAGTGATTTCTCCAATATAAAATTTGGTAATATAATTTTGTTTTCTATAGCCAAATACATAAAATTTGAGTTTCATAGCCAGGAACATAAGCGCTTTTCAGATGTGTCCTGTTTTACAACCTCAGCTTCCTCTCCTCTCATGGTCTGTCTTACTGAATCGAACTTATTTATGATTCTATGTCTTAGTTTGTACTATTCCCATGCCTCCTGCTCCTTTCCCTGGAAATTTCATCCTGATCTTCAAGACTAGCTCAAGCATCTGGTCCTCTTTGAAGGCTGGTCCCCCAGGCCTCAGCATTCCCTCTTCTCCCAGTTCCTGCAAAACTTTTCTGAACTGACTGTAACACATTAAGCCTCCCCCAGGAGATTTGAGTGACCCAAGAGGATGGGCTTCTTCCTTTACGAATTCAAATTAGTATCTGACCCTTAGTAAATTTCCATAAACACATACTCAGTAAGCATCTTACTGATAAGGGCTCTTCCATTAGGTAATTGCTTCCGGCTAGGTTAGAACAATGCTATTATTTTAGGAGAAATTGTTGTCTGCTAACATTTTAATACATTGACTGACATTTACTCAACATGTAATAATTAATAGAAAGGTATACCATTGGAAATTGTTGATATATGTGCACAATCCTCACAGTCAAGGTAATTTATGCATCACCTGGGGCTGGGGATTTAGCTCAGCGGCAAAAGCGCCTGCCTGGCAAGCGCAAGGTCGTGAGTTCGGTTCCCGGTACCGGAGAAAACCCAAAAAAAAAAAAAAAAATTTATGCATCACCTGCAAAAGTTTTCTTTTGACTCTTAGTGACCCGTGATCTTACCTCTCCAACCCTCCTGTCTCCTGGCAATCAATGATCTAAGTGTTGTTACTGCACCATGATTGGTTTGCAGTTTTTAGAATTTATCGTAAATAGATGCATAGAACATACATGCTTTGCTTTGGTCTGTTTTTGCACTGAGGATAATGGATTGGAGATTTGTTCATGTTTGCTAATATCTATTATTATTTCTTCTTTTTGAGTTGTATTTTTTAAACAGTGAATATGCCTACATACCACACTTTGGTTGTCCATTCACTTATCAATAGACATTTGGGTTATTGTCAGTTCTTGGCTATCATTTATTTTTGTTAAAGATAATCATATTATATGATTTTCCAAAGTGGTTGTACCCTTTAACATAGCTACCAGCAGTGTATGACAGTTCAGTTGGTATGGTCAATTTTTTTAATATTAGAAATTTTAATGGAAATATAGAAGCATTTCTTTAAGGTCATTGTTTGGATTTTTCAGCTAATGTTTTCAAAACACTTATATGCCAAGAATATTTACTTTGGTAAAGTAATTGCTTGAATGTGTTACCCATTGTTTTAAAAAAATGAGCTGTTTTCTCATTATTGAGCTATAAGTATTCTTTATTCTGGATATAAATCTTTTACCAGATACATATTTTGTAAATTTTTTCTCCCAGATTACAGCTGACTGTTCATTTTTCTAATATTGTCTGTGAAAAGGTAGAAATTATTAATTTTGTTGTTGTTGAACATATTAATGTTTTCTTTTATGAATTATACTTTTGGTTTTATACCTAAAAAGTCTTTGATTAACCCAAGTCAAAGATGTTATCCTATTTTATTCTGGATATGCTACAGCCTTATGTGCTGTGCTTAGTTCTATCATCCATTGCAAGTTAATTTGGGGATACAGCTGACAATACAGATCAGAGTTATTTTTTAAGCATAGCTATTCAATTTTTCCAGATAATTTATTGAAAACACATCTGTTCTACATTAAATTACCTTTATTTTTAAAAGCAGCAGTTTTTGAATTCTTAGCTAGTTTTGCATTTCCAGGATAAATCTCGCTTCATAATGATGTATTGTTATTTTTGGTTTTAAAAGTGAATTTGCTAAACTTTTGGTTAGGCTTTTGTATCTATTTCTGTGAATTGCGTTAGCTTATACTTTTCCTTCTGAGGTTTCAAACTACAAATTTAGATCATCTATTTTCCTTCTGATTGAAGTGTGTTTGTTTCTATCTTTCAAATAATTTTGTCACTCTCATCTACAGTATTGAATTTACAGTCATAAAATATTCCCTTATTTTACTTTAAATACCTATGAAATCAGTAGTCATTTTAGCTTTCTTGGTACATTGCTAATTGGTAACTGGTGTACTTTCTTTTTAGTAATCAGTTTAGCAGATTTTTCTCAATTTTATTGATCTGAGAAGAACCAACTTTTGCTTTCATTGATTTTTATTTACAATCATTTTTCTTTTCCATTTCATTAATTTCTATTCTCATTTTTTCATGTTTTGTTTCTCTGGCATATTTTTAAGTTTAATTTGTTTTTTTTTTTTCACTTTTTAAAGTGGCAAATGATGCTTTTGAGATGAGATCTGTTCTGTTTACTAATGTGGTCTTCTAGTTATTGGTTTTGTCACTGTGGCAAAACATTTCCAAGGATTTTACTCTCCTTGAGGTAAAAGGCATGATTTTCTGTGCAGTTTCGGGAGTTATTTTTTCTAGTCCTTGTTTGTGGCTACTTCCCAGTGTTGTCATCACCTGTGTGGCTTGAATACCGCTCAGATGAAGGCCCAAAGCAGTGACATGAAGACATAGGGACGTCTGAGCAGCTCTTGCCTTTCTGGTTCACCTTGTGAGCTGTGGATGACTCACCTCTGGACTTCAAATTCTATTTCCTTAGCACTTGGCTTCTTTCATACTCTGCCTGAATTATTTCTCTTTCAACCACATGACAGAAGCTCTCCTTGGGTTTGTAATCTGGAAGAACAGTAAAACACATTTATTTGCTTTCCTTCAGGGATCATTGTTTTTGTTCATGATGTCCACTGTCTTCAAAACTATTGTTTCGTATATTAAACATTTTCATGGTTTTTTTGTTGTTGTTTCAGGTGAGGAAATGAATCCCTTCTTTCTGCTAAAGAATTCATCCTAATAATTTAAAATATTTTTTGTGGAAATGCTAGTTCTATCCAATTAACAACATTTTATGTTTCAGTATAGGATTGTAAATTAGAAGTGCAATGCAATACACCATTCTCATTTAAAGAGTAGTACTTGTAAAACTCACTTTTTTTGTACAATTATGCAAAATGTACCGGAACATGAAGAAGAAAATCAACAAAAATCCTGTAATCTAAACTTCCAAAAATAATCGCCAAAAGTTTTTAGAGTTTTTTAAATTTTAAAGACAAAAAATAGCAAAATAAAGTTAAGACAACAAGGACAAAAACAAGACAACATAAAAATAATAAAAATGATACAGAATTTCTCCCTGAAAGAATTTGAAAGAGTAAATAAAGCCCCAAAGGTACAGTAGATATTGTGAAAGGGAAAGAAACTGCTCAAAGCAGAGGAAAACTGGGATGAGAGAAAGGAAAAAAGAGAAAAGGAAGGGAAAAAATATTTTAGAGATTTTCAACGAGGTGTAAAAATTACATTCTAAAAATAGTAAACATTTTTCTTTATATAATATTTAACTCTCCTTATGATTTGGTATCTAAAGTATTCTTACATGATTCAAAAATTTTCTTCAGTATGTTTCTTAATGGTTTCAAAGTAGTCCATTTTATAGACATGCTAATAAATTTTGTTCTATAATTGTGCTTAATTATGTGTCAGATTCCATTAAACCAATCATGTATTGCTCAGTACTTATGTGGTATCTAATTTTTCACTGTTATAAATAATGCTATGTAATCTTTCTGACAGGTAAATAATTTTTGCTATTCATCAAATTTCCTTAGAAAAATTCCTACTGGAATCACTGATTCAAGGGATATATGAATATTTACATCTTTTAATATTTATGCCAAAATGACATCCAAACAGATATAAATAGTACACTAAGCTGCCTTTTTTCCTACACTCAAGCTACCCTATGTGATTTTTAATTTTTTTATTTTAAAGATAAAAGAAGGAAAACAATAACAAAAACACATATATTTACAAAATAACACAAAAACAATATAAGCAATACCAAATTTCAGACAACATGATAGGAAATTAACAATGGTCGTTGTATTACATATTGATATCTTCAAAGTGGTTTCTCAAGTAAACAAATATAGAATGTAAGATTTATCAATAAACATTTACTGTTGTTTTCAATACAGCAATAGAAGTCAGTAGTACAACAATGTTAGCTATCCTGTGTATATATATATACATAATTTTTCCTTTTTTTCTTTTCTCTTTTCCCTCATCCCAGTTGTTCTTTACTTTTGAGCAGTTTCCTTTCATTTCTCATTATCTATCATATCATACTTCCTAATTTTTATTCATGTTCTTACACTAGTGAGACAATACAGTGTTTGCACATGTGGGTCTGATTTACTTCATTTAAGAGTATGGCCTCTAGTTGTGTCCATTTACCTATAAAAGCCTCAAGTTTATCTTTCTTTATAGCTCAGTAATGTTCCATTACATAAAAATACCACAATTTTTTTTATATACATTCCTCAGTGAATGGGCATTTGGGTTGCTTCCACAATTTAGCTATTACAAATTGTGCTGCTATAAACATGGGTGCACATATACCATTGTGGTATGATGTTTGCAGTTCTTCTGGGAAAATACCCAGAAGGGGAATAGCTGGGTTGAATGGGACTTTCAATCCTAGTTTTGTGAGGAATCTCCAAACTGATTTCTACAATGCCTGTAACAGTCTACACTCCCACCAGCAGTGCAGAAGAGTTCCTATTTCTCCACAGCCTCACCAGCATTTGTTATTGGTTAACTTCTTAATGATAATCATTCTTACTGGGGTGAGATAGAATCTCAGTGTTGTTTTAATTTACATTTCTTGAATGACTAATGATGTTGAACATTTTCTCGTGTATTTATTTGCCATTTGTATTTCTTTATCTGAGAAGTGTGTATTCATTTCAGATGTCCATTTTTGGATTGGGTCTTTGAATTTGTGGGGGGGATGATGTTTTTTAATTCTTCATATATTCTAGACAGAAGTCCTTTGTCAGAGGGATAGTCAGGTATCCAATTTGTGGGTTTCCTTTTTACTCTGCTGGTGATTTCTCTGGATGTGCAAAAACTTTTCAGTAGGATGAGATCCTAGTTGTTTATTCTTTCAAGTATTTCCCATGCAGTTTGGTTTGGTTAAAGAACTCTCTGTCTACCCCTATATCTTCAAGATTTTTATCTACTTTTTCTTCCAGTAGATTTTCTGTTTCTGTTTTAATATTGAGATCTGTGATCCATTTTGACTTGAGTTGGGTGCGTGGTGATAGATATGGGTCTATTTTCAGTCTACAGCATGTGGCAAACCAGTTTTTGCAGCACCATTTATTAAAGAGGCTCTCGTTCTTCCAGTGAGCTTGTTTTATCCCTTTGTCAAAGATTAGGTGGCTGAGTGTGTTTGTGGCTGTGGCTGTTTCTTACTGTCTGTTCCATTGATCCTCAGGTTTGGTTTTGAGCCAGTATAAGGTTGATTTTATGATAGTACCTTTGTAATATAATTTCAGGTCAGGGATTGTGATGCTACCTGACCTGTCTTTGTTGGCCAGGATTGCTTTTGCTATTCTGGGTCTCTTCTGGTTCCAGATGAATTTGATGAATGTTTTCTCTAGATCTGTGAGGTATGCTAATGGTATTTTAATGGGAATTGCACTGAATCTGTACAACAATTTTGGTAGTATGGCCATTTCCACAATGTTTGTTCTTCCTATCCATGAGCAAGGAATATTTTTCCATTTATTGAAATCCTCATCGATCTCTTTTTTCAGAGTACTGTAGCTTTCACTGTATAGATCTTTTACTTCTTCTGTTAGATTGATTCCTACATATTTGAGTGCTTTTGGATGCTATGGTGAAAATATGGTTTCCTTAATTTGTCTCTCAGTCTGTTGTTTGTGTATAGGAATGCTATGGTTTTTGAGTGTTGACTTTGTAACCAGTTATGCTACTGAAGTTGTTGATTAATTCAAGGAGTCTTCTGGTGGAGTTTTTGGGGTCTTCATGTAAAGTATCATGTCATCTGCAAATAGTGACAGTTTTACTTCTTCCTTTCCTATCCTTATTCCTTTTATTCCTCTGTCTTGTCTGATTGCTCTGGCTAATGATTCCAGAACTGTATTGAAGAGGAGAGGTGACAGTGGACATCCTTGTCTTGTTCCTGATTTTAAAGTAAAAGCTTTCTGTTTTTGTCCATTTAGTGTGATATTGGCTATTGGTTTGTCATAGATGGCTTTTATCAGAGTGAGGTAAAGATGATCTATTCCTATTTTCTGTAGGGTTTTTATCATGAATAAGTGTTGGACTTTTTCCAAAGCTTTTTCCGCATCCTTTGAGATGATAAAGTGGTCTGTCTTTGGCTCTATTGTTATAGTGTATTATATTTATTGGTTTGCATATATTGAACCATCCCTGCATTCTTGGGATGAATCCCACTTGGTCATGGTGTATGATTTTCTTCATGATTTGCTGCATTCTATTTGCTAATATTTTATTGAGTATCTTTGCATCCATGTTCATTAGGGAGATTGGTTGGTAGTTCTCTTTCTTGGTTGAGTCTTTGTCTGGTTTTCATATCAATATAATACTTGCCTTCAGAAATGAGTTAGGGAGTATTGCTTACTTTTCACTTTCATTGAAGAGTTTGAGGATTATTGGTATTAAATCTTCTCTGAATTTGTTGTAGAATTCTGTTGTGAACCTGGGTTTTTCTTTATTGCTAAGTTTTTAATCACGTTTTCAATGTCATTAATTGATATTAAGATGTTCAGGATTTTTATATCTTCTTGAACTTTGGCAATTCGTACATATCTAGGAATCTGTCCATTTCTTCCGAGTTTTCTATCCTATGGAAGTAAACATTTTCAAAGTAGGTATTAATGATCTTTTGAATTCTATAGGATCTTTAGTGATTTCATCCTTTTCATTCCTTATTGCATGAATTTGAGATTTTTCCTTTCTTTTTTTGATAAGGTTAGGTAGGTGTTTATCATTTTTATTTATTCTTTCAAAGAAGCTACTCTTTCATTCATTCATTTTTGTAGTGTTTTTTTTTCATCTCAATTTCATTAATTTTTACCCTGATCTTTATGATCTCCTCTCTTCTTTGGGCTTTGGGTTTGATTTTTTCTTTTTCTAAAAGTTTGAAGTGCCACATTAGGCTATTTACTTGTTCTTGTTCTGTTTTCCTCATGTGTGTGTGTACTGCTATGAATTTTCTTCTGAGGAGTGCTTTCAGTGCATCCCACAGATTCTGGTAAGTTGTATTTACATTTTCATTTGTTTGTGGGTATTCCTATGTGACTTTTTAGAAGCTAATTTTACAAGTGCTATTTTGATTTTACCTTTAGTTGGTACTCTTGAACTTTGTGTTAAGGTACTTCTTCCTGTCTTCTTCCACACACACACCTTTAAGTCTTTTAACAATTGATATCTAGATATTAATATTGAATATTTAAATATTAATATTGGATATTTTAATATCCAATTCAATAAGATACTTTGGCATTCAGCTTTCTTCATCCCTCATCAGGTTTAGACTAAAGTACTATAAGTTGCCAATTCTCCCTCTCTCTCTCACCTACCCCCTCCTTCCCAGTCTCTTTAGTTTTGACTGTTTCTTTTCCCTAAACTATCAATTCTGTTTATTCCTAATTTAAATATTGGATTCTACATCTCAATTCTCTATTTCATATACATATTCTTTTTGGAAAAATACATTACATTTCTACCTTCTCAGTCACTCTCTAATCTGTTCGGAGTTTCAAAAATTGATTCAAAAATTCAAATGCAATTCAGAATGCAAACTGGAAAAATTGCTTTATCAAAGAGAAGGAGATAATGTTCTTACAGATATTCATCTTGTCTTTGGGCTCAAACATCCTGGAACTGGTTGTAAGATATTAAGCAGTTCTAAGGCAGCAGACAGATAAATAAGAGCACAGGTAAAATATATATATTTGATCATGAATGCATATACATATTTAATAATTTTCAAAATACAATTTTAATAGTAACCAGAACAAAAGTACAATTAGAGCATCAGAATGTGGATTAATACTTGGTTAATTTTTTCTTTTTTACATGCACCAAAATGCATTATAGAAACTAAACTTTGTTTACAGTTACATTACTGCTTTTGACGGATTTCCTTCCTCCCTTCCTCTACCCATGTAATTATTTAATCCTACTAAAGGTGTTCCTTGATGAACATGATTGCCTTCTTCACATCACTCCCTGAGGCTTGTGGATGCTAATGCCAATGTTTTTTCCATCATCAGAATTTGCCTCTGCTCCTCTTCTTTTGTATCATCTCACAGCCTTCTTCAAAGATATCAGTTCTGTCCACTTACCAACAAATCAATATTGGGGGTGGGGATTTAGCTCAGCAGCAAAGTGCCTGCCTGACAAGCGCAAGGTCCTGAGTTCGATTCCTAGTACCAGAAAAAAACCAAAAACCAAAAAAAAAAAAAAGAACAACAAAAAACAAACATATCAATATTAAATGCAGAGCAGAGGTTATGAACCTGGAGTTTATGTCTTAAGAGTTTTTTTTATTTACGTTAGATTTTGTAGGTTAGTATAATGCTGCAAGGTGTGATAAGAATATACAATGAATGTTTACATTTTTTTATTTTTTATTTTTTTGGTACTAAGAATCAAACTCTGGACCTTGCGCTTGCCAAGCAGGCACTTTTGCCACTGAGCTATATCCCCAGCTACATGTTTTAAAATTACAGTAAAAGATATATTGACATCAATCTCCCTCTAAATAACTCCCTTGTTATTCCTTTGCTCCTGCCATGTTTGGAGGCAGTTCGGACACTTTCACGAGTGTCTGTAAGAGGAGTGATTAAATATACGGTGACTGTTGCTGCTGCGTACCATCCATCCAGTGGACAGGCAGGCTTGTAATAGCACGTGATGCCCTCATCCACTGAAGGTACCATTCTAACTCCTGATTCTTCACCAAAGGCAAAATGACCATGAAAGCTAAACATTTTGAATCCATTCAGGACATTGCAGCAGTTATGACAGTGTAACTAAAGACACTCACAGAAAAGACTTTAAGAAATGATTCAGATCCAGGTGTGGTGGTGTGGCCCTGTAGTTCTAGCTCTTAGCGAGGCTGAGATGAGAGGATCACTTGAGTCCAGGGGTTCTAGGCGACAGTGCACTGTGCAGATCAGGTGTCCACACTAAGTTGGGCATCAATGAGGTGACCTCCCAGAGAGGGGACCACCAGCTTGCCTAAGGAGGGGCAAACTGGCCCAGGTCAGAATAATTCTGAAAGTGAAAAGAAAGATGGAGAAATTGTATTCAGAGTGAGGCTGAGGATTTTTGAGTGGGATTGATGGCGATGTGTCTTCATTATAATCAAGTTTTTAATTTAAATTTTCACCATTTTTCCAGTGGTTTGAATAACAAGACAACTTAGATCAAACCACTGGAAAAAGAAATAATGAATTATTTCAGGCTCGGCCATCCAGTCATTGATATATTGCCTAATTCCAATCGTATTCACAACCATTCCTACATAGAGATTTTTTAGAACTTTATTTAATTCTTTTAAAAATAAACTTTAGAGTGCTGAAAATTATTCTTCCTAATATCAAAATGTAAGTATATCCAACTTTGATAACAATAGAAATTATGTAATAGCAATTCTCATAAAGCTTTAGAATATTGCCTTACTGTCCTATGAATCCATTCACAAATGCCTGTTAAATCTCAAGCCCAAGTCCAACAGATTCCACTAAATTCTGGTCTCAGGGGCTGGGTCTGTCTCCTCAGTGCTGTTATATCCTAGCTATTTACTTAGAATCAGCAGAGGCCATTGTGACTACTGACATGTGCCACAATGGGGAGAGCAGCAGAGGTGGCTGGACCTCTTTAATCTTTATACCAGTATACAGGCATTTGAAACTCTAGCTAGGTCCAGATTCCCTCCTTATTTCTGTACAGAAAACACATCTCCTGGCCTGTCTTTCTTAGTCCACATACACTGGTTCTTAAGTCATGATATTTCAGGAAAAAGAATCAAGAAAATTCTTTAAAAATATTCTTTGTGTATACTAGACTCTTCTTGTCTCAGCACCCTCACAATTTTTACTTTAATTCTTGAATTTAGCAAATAACTGAGTACAGAAAGTAGATGGATTTGCTTAGTAGTTTACCTGGTTACATGGTTCTCTAACTTGCTCCTATGGTAGAGCAGTTGAGAAATAGTCATATCTTATGGAATGCTCCTTCCTGACATATGACCTATACTTATTCTAGTTTTTAAAAATAAAGTGGATATGAGAAAATAGTTTAAAAGGAAATGTATTTAAAATATGGGCTAAAAATAAAATTGAGTCTATTCATTAAAATCTTTTCTTCTGCAAAATTTTTACATTTTTAATAGAAAAAATAAGTAAGGTTTTTTTGTAGACTGAAATAGAAGTCACTATAGGAAGTACTTAAGCACAACAGCTCTACTGAGTATGGATTTTATTGCTCCCATTTTAGGAGTGAATATGAGCCTTAGAGAGGGCTAGTAACTTCCCCAGATAGCTGAGCCTGTATATAATGAAGCCGTGATTTAAAACCCAAGCAATCTAATTCCAGAGACTATATCGCCAACTATTAAGCTTTACGGTAGATACATAGCCTCTACTGTTAATCTTCCCTAAGAAATCCCTTATTTGTTTATTAAGTGAAAAGATAAAAAGGGATGGTGCATAGTCTCTAGATTCAGACTTTAAACAATATGTTTTACATTGAAAGAATTTTAACAGTAAAAGAATTTGCTTTATTTTTAATATGCCTGAAGAAAGCAATAAAATGTAAACATCACTAAGTACTCCAGTGTAAGCATTTTGCTTTGTGTGAAGAATAATGGCTTTTTACTTATTGTAAAAGCTATAATAATTAAAAATCTGTTATCACCAGTTATAATAAAATGTAAATCAATTAACAAAAGTATTTTATAGTGCTTTATTATTTACTGTTTGAGAGATACTAGTCCCTGCTCTATAAACAAAAGTGGGTCACCTTATACAAACAATGATTCCTAAGAAATTAGCATCATAATCACAATTTATGTTTTGAAAATTAGCTCTGAGAGAACTATCTGTACTATGTAAAGAATTTTTTCAGAGAAAATGAGCTGCCATTAAAGCACTTACTTTCCACAAATACAAGAATGTATATCTACTATGAAAGAAACAGATACTTTTTGTAACTAGATCCCATTTAATAACAGAGTAACTCTAATATTATAGGCAAATAATAATTAGGTATATATGTGTATATTTTGTGTGGAAGTAATTAAAAAGTATGTACAGTTCTTACCAAACACAGTTTTGTGGAGCTCTATTCATTATATAAAATATTAAGAGGAATTTTATGGATATGAACTGTTAGGCTTTTTTTCTGTTGACAGCAATAAAACATAAGGTCAATAAAACTACAGTGTAATACAAAAGATATGAGAACTACTTTCATAAGTTTAGAAAGGAATTAAGTAAGGGTTAAGAAATGGGCCTCTAAAATTATGGATGGGTCAGCCTGAGCCAGTCTACTTACCATTTCTGCTGTAGAAAAATTGCAGAAAGCTAAATGAAATGAAAGCTGCATCATTGAAACAAATGAAAGGAAAATACATTTTTACATAGAAGATTCTGTAATTAACCTATGAGACTCTATGTGATTATAAATTATGGCAGTAAATTACTGAAAATGATTCAAAATAAGACATGGAAAATAGTATCTGAGTAGTTCCTGAATTAAAAGAAAGATGATATATAATAAGCTGACCATTGGAGGTCAGGAATAAGATTTTTTATCTTCTTTTTTTATGTTATAATATTATGCAATTATGGCCCCAACCTTTTCTGTAGCTCAGACTATTATGGAGATGAAACATTGTACCAAAAGGCATTTGTCAAGTTTTTTTTAGGGTATACAGGAAAGAAAGCATTAGCTTTAAGAAAATTACCAACAGGAAAGAATTTTAAATCCAGCAGGATAATGCAGAAAACACACACTGTTTTGTTCTAATGGGCAGCAAAGATGAGAATCTTAAAGACATAAGAAGAATCACCCATTAGTGAAAGCTTCAGAGTTGAATGTGGTAACTGTTATCTTGCTAGATACCAGAGGAGCTACATATAATTAAAAGTCTATATTTTGAATAAGTGATTCTTTTCCTTCCAAAACAGTTCTGTTCCTTTCTTGTCAAAGAATGCTTAGTTATTTCAAAAATGAGAAGTTGTGTCTTTGGGTCTCTGTGTTTATCTGCTGATTCCAGCTTTTGTATTTAATTCATTTACTCTATGTGTGTGCGCGCGTGTGTGTATGTGTGTGTGTGTATGTGTGTATGCAAAACTTCCTATGTATCAGATTTTGTGCAATGTCCTAGGTATACAGCAGTGAGCAAGATGGACTTTATGCTTACCTCAGATACAAAGAGAAAAGGGAACCAAATGTTATAACAGAGGAAACAAGTGAGATAGGGCCCCTTTCTCAGTCCTATGAGGCTTCTTGGAAGTTGCTAACTTCAGAGAAACTCTGACCAGATGACATTTATTGAGTAAAGCACAAGGGCAAGAGGAAATGTGGACTGAGGTGGAAATTGAGAGGGTTTCGTATGTAGAGTACAGGTGGTGAGGTAGGGCGGCAGACACGAACTGAAAAGACAGTAGTGTTCATACCATTTGTAGCTCTGCAAGGGCTGAAGACTATCATAAGGCAGGACTTATGCAGGATAAGTGTATCCATTTAATATCATACTAAAAAGCAGTAAGGCAATGCTGTTGAAAATAATTGCATTAAACAGAGGCAAAGCCAGTCAAAACCAAGAAAATCTGAAACACAAAGTGTCCATGGACGTGTACTGGAGAGACTGTGTACTCCGATAATGAAATGAAAGCAAAGAAAGAAATCTTACATATTTGTAAATGTAATCACATAGCTCTTGGATAAAATAAGAAATCATAATGAAAACTAGAAAATGCTTATAACTGAATGTGAATAAATACACTGTATATTAAATCATGTGATTTTGTTAAAACGATACTTTGAGGATAGTCTTCAGCCTTAAATGCTTAGAAAATGAAAACTGAATATTTGAGTAGTTTTGAAAGCCAACCCAAACAAAGGGATATGATAAATAAACAATATTAAAGTTAATAAAATGACAGTTACAATAAAGATCTTTGAAAACAGAAAACATATGACATCATCTCATAAAATGTTCAAGGAAAAATTCAGAGTAGTCCAAAAGAGCAATATTATGAAGGAAAAAGAAAATGTAATTATGAATAATATGTCCCTGAATATCTTGAAAAAATTCATGGTAATTTTATTTATGCAAGTAAAGTTATTCCTTTAAAATATATTAACAAAGATGATTCAAGTGAAAATTAAAATTCTAAGTAGATTTGTATTCCCCAAAGACACTGAATCAATAGTTTAATATTTTCTCAGAGTAAAAATACCAGACCCAGATGGATTGTTTTTTTCCCTCAAAACATTAAAGACATGAAATAGAATTTATGTTTCATTTCATAGTGGCATAGACATTAAAATAATGTTATATTTATATACACACTTTATTTGTGTAGTATGTAAATATAGTAGGAGAATAGAATAAAAAACATGATGGGATAGTAAATTGTGTGATACAGGTTATAGGTGATACACTGGGTACTTTTTTTCTTGGTACTGTGAATCGAACTCAGGATCTTGTGCTTGCCAGGCAGGCACTGTGCCCCTGAGTTACATTCCTGGCCCAAGAGGTTGTACAAAGTATAAGAAAAAGAGTTGGAAAATCTTCAAACCATTAGGGATAAAATGATAAATTTGTAATCTTATTTGATTTTATCAAATAAAAAATTCATAAAATAACATGAGAGATAACCTGTATGACAATATCACAATATGAAAATGTTACAGATGGGATGAGAACACTTGTACTTTATATAAAATGTCAGCAGGTTGATGCAAACAATGCATAAAGAATCCCTATAACTCAGTATGAAAATGATGTGCCCCAGTGGAGAAATGGACAATGAATATGCAGTAACAGTTCACAGGAAAGGAACCACAATGATCAATTAACATACCAAAATGTTTACTCATACTGATAGGATAACACAGATTAAAATAACACACACAACATTTTCATAGCCACTACATTGTTTAAAAAAGTTTTTTAAAAATCTATGTTTAAAATGTTTAAAAAATTGGCATTGAGGAGGCTCCTACCCAGAGTGGTGATATTGAGTTGAATATTCATGTACCGTATAATTCAGTCTTATGTACCCCATAATTGTCTTAGAGGGTCTTCACTGAGAAGTTTTTCCAAATATGTACAAGAAGGTAAACCAATTCCTCTGGCAAAAGGAGTTAAATATGTAAAATCTGGCTCAGTCATACAATAAATAACATAAAACAGATTAAAGAAGGAAATGCAGATATAATTAATATGGTAGACACAAGCAATAGCATAACATTAACTATCACTTCATAGAAATGAAAGCAGACATATTTATGTAGTTCATAGGTAAATGTACACATAGCAAAATAACCAAAGCATTATAAAATAACTATAGATCAGTGATTATGTGTGAAGATAGTTTGAGAGGGAAAGTGTGACAGGTGGAGTCTTAAACTGTATTCATAGAGATAAGAAGGAAGCATAAAAATTTAACATCTGCATAAGTGGGCACTGAGAACCTGTTTGGGTACTTGGAATATTTCATATTGCTTTTAAAAATAATGAATTTATGTATAACATAGACCAAATAGAGAAGTAATTTTTTAAAAAATTTTAAGTGTTGAAAAAAGGTCATAGATTTTTTTTTTCAGGTTTCAAAATCTCCTCTTCACTCATGTTTGTGGTTATTGTAACAAGTCAGAATAAGTTACTAGGTTTTAATGGTCAGTCTTAAATATGTTTCATTATTTATTTTATACGGTGTCCAGCACAAGCGCCTGCACAAATTGGCAGTACACAAATATTTCACATAGACTTTGGTAGTTCTTGTTGTGAAGCTCATAGGCGGCCCCACCCGGAACGGATGGCCGCGGCCGGCTTCATCCTGTGCCCCAGTGAGAACGAGCCCCATTGGGCGCAGTGCTTCTTCTGCTTTAGGAGCTGGAAGACTGGGAGCCAGATGATAACCCCATAGAGGAGCATAAAAAGCATTCGTCTGGCTGTGAGTTCCTTTCTGTCAAGAAGCAGTTTGAAGAATTAACTCTCAGCGAATTTTTGAAACTGGACAAAGAAAGGGCCAAGAATAAAATCGCGAAAGAAACCAAGAGCAAGCAGAAAGAATTTGATGCAACTGCATCGAAAGTCCGCTGTGTCGTGGAGCAGCTGGCCACTTTGAAGTGAGCCCCTTGCTGCGGTCATGGGTACTGAAGTGACACGTTGTGTCCAAGGCGTGTTGCCCAGCATGTCCAGCGTTTCTGTCCCCTGGGAAAGGAGAACATGAAAAGTTTGAAATTGGGTGTTTAAGCTGATTTTTATTTTCTCTTGTGTGTAACACCAGCAGCTCTTCTACCTGAACTGCTGGTGCTGCTGATCATCATGGGGACTGCATCTTTTTCTTTGGGAAGTTTCCTCTGCTAAATCCTGGACTAATTAGCAGGTGGGAGTGGGTGAGGAGGAGGTCAGTGTCTCTGAAACCGGACCTGGAGTCGGGGGAGGAGGGCTAAATGCCCAGGCAAGGGGTTTCTGGTTTTGGCCTTGGTATTTCCAACACTCTCTGAACCCTCTGGTGTGCACTGGGCTGCCGGGAATTCACCTGCTGTCTTGGTTACTTTTCTCTCGTTGCTGGGACAAAATACTTGATGCCCAAAATTAAGGAAGGAAAGGTTTATTTCGCTTACAGTTTGTAGAGGTTTCAGTCCATACTTGGCAGGTTACAAGGCAGAGTGGCACATGGCAGAGGGCTACAGCTCATGGTGGCAAAACACAGCAAAAACAACAAGGATGAAAAGGGAGCAACGGACGCAAGCAGGCTCTTCCTCTCCCTTACATATGCAAACTATCCACCCCAGGTGGGTGTAGCTCTCACACCCACAATCAATCAATCTCTAAAAGCCTGCCCCATGGCTGCATGAGGCTTTGGGGGGACACCCAGACACAAACTATAACACCTGCCTTTCTCATGTGTGCTTCCAGACAGAGGGCAACGGAATGAATGAATTTAAAAAGTAAGAAAAACCCTCATAGGTGGGCAACAGAATTGTAAATTTATATTTCTTGCCAATGTGGAGGTTGACTGCCGATAACCTTTGCTCAAATAACATATTACAAAGTCTGAGGTAGGGGCTGGGGATTTAGTTCAGCGGCAAAAGCGCCTGCCTGGCAAGCGCAAGGTCGTGAGTTCAGTTCCTGGTACCGGAGAAAAACCAAAAAAAGAAAAAAAAAAAAAAGTCTGAGGTAGAAACTTTTCAAGTTCATGATGAACTTGAGCTGAGTGAGCTGACTAGATGAATGTGGAAACTTGAGTGCCATGCTGGTAGCCCAGAGTACAGACATCCTGCAAAGGGCCCTGGAGCCCTTATGGGTGGTGATTTAGGAAACATCTGCACATGTTCCCTAGGCCCAGTTCCCTTACACACACTAGGATTAGGAGGTAGAAAGAAGTTATCACTTCCCCTTGTCTTATGCAGACTCTGTAGATTTTGACTAGTTTCATTTTATATCTTTCCAAAAAAATCGGTGTCAACTTCAACATTACATCTTCAAAAGAGAACTAAGAAAATCACAGCTCAATAATTCCTTTCACCCACCCCTCTTACACATTTTCTTGAGTGACAGTCAACTCAAAGATCTATTTTGAATCCTAACACTTCTCCAATTTTCAAGTGTTTATAAAACTGTATGTATGATTTGAGTTTCCACAGTGGAATTTGCAGTGATGTAAAGAATTGAAAATGGTTTTCAAAATAACTAGTTTTTAACAAGACAACAAACATAGGCAATTCATTAGGGAAGGTGAATATAGCAGTGAATGGAATACACTTTGGGAATAGCAGCCTCTTTGTTAATTGGCCAAAATAACACATCTGTGGATCAAAGATTTATTAAAGAAATGGCTGAGATGCAGGCTTTCTCGAAAAAATTATTTTCTGTATATTAGGATGGCGTTTGGTAGGACAGCACAAGGGACAAGACTTGGGTGGCAAGTATAAATACCGCCCTGCTAATGAAAATCAATCAACAGAGAACATAATATTTGTGGAAACTTGATGATAACAAAGATACAGCTACAGAAACTGCCCCGTGATAATGAAGTGAGCAGATCATCAGGCACGACATAATGAATGCCTTGTTTACAATCTGCTTTTATAAACAAACAATGAAGGATCCATCATCCAAAATTAGCAAAAACATCAGAGTGCAATAATGATTTAATTAAAATAGACAGAGCATATAAATGCAACAAAATAAATGCTAAACCTAAAAAATGCCAGCAAAGTATTTTGAAATAAATAAATAAATTTTGAAGCAGACTTCATGTATGAATTCAAAACTTCATGTATGAATTCAAAACTACCTCTCAAGCTAATAAATTAGAACCATGGTGTTGTTCCACTCATTGCAATTACATACTTCACATTTAGGTTTGAGTGAAAATGGTGACTTTATTTATAAGAATACTTTGAACTTGGATAATCAGTGTACAAACATACCTAATGCTGTATGCTTTGGAGCTGCTTTACCACATTGTGTATGAATTACTTACAGAAAAGTATTCATTAACTTGGGCTTTATCTTCTTTTCTTTTTTGATCTATTAATATAGTCATGCTATCATCAACCAATGGAGATTTGTTTTGGGAAAATAATACTATTATTAAATGGGTTAATATATAAAGACAATAAATTGATTATTGGTGTATAACTTTGGAATTCTAAATATTTTGAACCTTAATGCACAGCTGTTTTCACATCATTTGGAAGATATTTGCAATTACCTTTTATTTGACTCTCATTTACTTTTTAGAAGATATAGACTTTGGCTATAGAACACTATATATGATTCAAATGCTCATATTTAATAGAATTCAAAAATCATATGAAGCATAAAACTATTTTTAGTTTTTAAAGATTTTTATTCTGGTAAAAGTATTATTGAGGTTTTGAATGAGACTTATTCAGGTTGTGATAAGGTCCAAATATCCAATCATAAAATATTTATAAAATACCTCTGATGTTTTTCATAACAATTTATCATAAGACTAAAATAAAACAATCTTTTATAGTAATAAAGTTTCATCCTCTTTGAACCTTATTTTATTATTGCTAAAATGTGAAGCCGTGAATAACCTTAATTATGAGATTCTAAACAAAACTGTAAAGGACAAATTTGATTCAGTTTAGATTTGTTATGTACACAGGATAAATTTGAATATGGAATATGTCAGACAGTTTTTGAAGGTATGTTGTTGTCCTAAGCAAGCTAAAACATTCCTATATACATGTGCATTGCTAGCTTTTCGTCACTGGGACACAATACTTGACACCTATGACTTAGAGAAGGCGTTCAACTTTAGTTTATGATTTCGGAGGCTTTCAGTCCATGGTTGGCTGACTTCAGGCAGAACTGGAATGGTGGAAGGGCAAGGCAAAGAAAAATTGCTCAACTCATAGTCTTTGGGAAGCAGAGAACAAGGGACAATGTCAAAGCCAGGGGCCAGGGGCCAGGTATAGTCCCCAAAATCACACAACCACGAACCACCCAGACATATCCAGAAACATGCTTCACTGATCCCTTGGACAGCTCTTAAGCTAATCAAAGTGACACGATTCAGCCTAATTACCATGGTATGTTTTTATCTTTATATCTATGTGATTGTTTCTCTGTGGTTTTGTTAAAACTTGACTTTTTAAAACCTATAATTAGGGGGAACTGAGAAGCATCTTAGTTTAAAGTGATCACTAGAGGTCTTGCAGTTCGCCTCAGAAACTGTTCATTCTTAATGGGAAAGACTCCTCCCTTTGAAGTGGAGGTTTGCTCTTTGCAGACATTCAGTACATGAGAAGGATAAAATCTGGTCTGGGAACTAGAAGATAAATGAACACCTGAAAGGAATGGTTTTCATTAAGTTGCTACACGTGAAAGAACATAGAGCATCTAGGCTTTGATAAAATTACATTTCAAAAGGGATGGAGAAATTCAGAGATAAGAAGGCCCAAAGAAGTACAGTTTGCATAGAGTACTGGGCTCAGACAGTCACTTTCCACTTCCCATTCAGAGAGTTCTGTTTCCTATGTCACTTACTCCCTCTGTGAGCCTCGCCCTGCTTCTCTGTGAGCCCAGATTCCTACTGCACAGACTGTAAGACTGCGTCTGTCCTTTCTCTCCAATGCCGAGAACACTCAGCACTATGCTTTGTCCTGATTATGTGTCTTGGTTTATGCCGTCACTTTTACATGCATCATTCTCTGTCTGTTCTTTCCTCTAACCTTTGGACTCTACTTTTTAAATTTAATTTTGTGCATGGATTTGGAGGCTACGCATTTTTTAATTTTAATGCTTTTCCATATGTAACAAATGTGTAATGTAAGAACACTTCAGTGATGCTTCATTAGCAAATTTGAGGAAAAAAAGGCATTCCTGACTTTTATTTTCTAAATGTGCTTTGTGTTCTTCTTCAGCTCGCCAAATATTCTTAATAAAATCTCAGTTTGGCTCTGTTTTTGTTACAGTTTGTCATACATGTTTCTTTTAAAAATAGTGTCTTGCATTTTATTTATAGCATGTTTCATATGATAATAAACATCAAATTTTTAGCTTTCCTTTCCTTTTCATTTTTCGCTCAGTTGGCTTGGATTTCTCTTTCTACCCAAAATAGCAAGAATTTCATTAATTTAGTACAAAGAAATTTCTTTTACTTACTTTCACCATCCCATGTTGCTATACTTTGTGTGATATATTTGTAGACATCTGCAATATCTTCAGGCTCTTTGTACAACAGCAGGAGAATCTGAGATGAATTGTGGTTTTGATTTTTTATAGCAAGGTTTTTTTTTGCCTGCATGTGTTTATGAGAATTTTAAAATTTGTATGTATAATTCAAAATTTTGGATTATGTAAATTTTATCCTCTCACTTTGGGCTGGGAAAACTCCTTTAATGCACAGTATGCCCCAATACTTTAATTCAAAAAATATAAAACAGTTAAAAATTGAAAAGAATAAGTCTACCTATATCTATATGCTTTTTACATATGTTACATATTCTTACTATGTTGCCACATTTGCTCTTTTCCTCCCTTCTCTTCCCATTCTTCTGTCTCTCTCATATACATGTATAGATATATATATAGATATATATGTATGTATATATATATGAGCTGACATATATATGTCAGCTTTTCCATTGCTGAATAAAATACCTGATATTAACAATTTAAATGAGAAGAGGTTTATGTTGGCTTACAGTTTTAGAAGATTCAGCCCATGGAAAAAAAGGACATGGCAGAAGAATATGGCAGAAGGGAGCTGCTCATGTCATGGCGGCCAAGAAGCAGAGAGAAAGGAGGAGGAGCTACGGACAAGAATATAGTTTTTCAGGCCACATCTCCACTGACTGTCTTCCAACCAGACCCCACCTCCTAGGTATATTAAGCTGCTGAATTTATCACTGGATGAGTCCACTGATAAATACAGCACCCCAGTGATCCAGTCGCCTTCTAAACACACATACATATGAATAGAATTATAGTACATGGAATAGGCAGATTGATCTGTAAATTGATGTACGTGTGTGCCCATGTGGACATGACATTTCCCCAATAAGTATTTTAGAAATATTTTCAAAGAATAATAGTATCTTCTGATATAGCTACAATATCACTATCATATCTGATAAAGGTAATATTAACTTAATAAAAGCTAATATATCTTCCTTTTGTCTTTCATATAGACGAACATCTCATTTGAGTTTTTTTTGTGCTTTTTCTCTTTACTCTAAAAACTCTTCATAATATATCCAGTAATATGTTCAGTAATATTTCTTTTTGATTGTCTCCAGTGCATAATTTAATTCTGCTACTGAACTGTCTTTGCATATTATCCATTTTCCCATCTCATCTTAGTAGTGTTTAGTCCCATCTGGATCAGTTCTTTTCATTCACTCCTTTTTCCTATGGTTATATTTAATTGTAACATGTTAAGCATATCAAATAGTATTATAGACTTCCTAGCCTATAATGATTCAGAAATGCATTTGTTCTCTTGTAAGCATCCATGATTCTCTCTGCTTATGCTATGGGATGGATCATATTTTTGTATTTATCATCACATTTAAAAGGAAATATCTATTTTTTATCCAGCACTAAGGTTTTGGATTGTTCTTGCTCTTTCCAAAGTATCTGCATACTTAACAAGTGATTTTGCTGCTCTACCTAGAAAATAATCTAGAATTTACTCTTGTTCCAATTTTTGAGATCCACAGACAACTTTTCTGGCATATTTCTGCTGCACTTACTTGGCAATTAGGTAATTTATTGCCTAGTTCTCTGGCTCTGAGACTTGATATAATTCATGAAAAATTAAAATTTGTAAATACTGCAGAACTTTGCTTAAGGACACTATAACTCCTAGAACTTGGTGGGCTCACTGAGTTTACCTGTACTGTTTTACCATTTTCTGTTCTTCTGAGTTCTGTGATATCAAAAAATTCTAAAGACTTGGAGCAGAACAATTATTCCTGTAACTATTTCATTAAAAATAATACAATTCAATATGATAGTACTGTAGATAGCTGAGTTAGGTAGGCATTTAGAAGGGGACCTGGCCCAAGATAGAGTCAGAATAGAGATCAGGCAAACTAGGCCTGTGTTTGAAGGCTGAGTTGACAGAAACCAGCCCCAAGGTGGAGATTCCATGAGTAGGCCTGAAGGTCTCCCCAGAGATAAATGGTAGCTCAAAGCTGCACTGGAACTAGTACCATCTGGTCCAATAACTCTGAGCAATGTAACAAATATGTAAAAACAACATTAACAAACAAGCAGGTAGATAACCAGAGCACTGATCCTTATTTCTACCACTTCCAGAAATGCTTTTGTTCTTTTCTTTGCTATGTATGTTTGCTAGTGTGCCTTTCTTTGCTGTTGTTAGATCAATATTAGGTAAGTGACTGTACTTGTAATCCTATAGGTTGATTATAGTTCTGTCCATGGTAAACTGCGATGAGATATTCCCATATCAAAAACTGCCTCCTGCCTTTCAGGAGCTTTTTCTTAATAAGACTTTCCTAGTCTTCATTTCCTTTGTCCTCAAGTACATTGTTCAGTGTTCCAAGACAGGAATTTGGCACATCTGTCAGGTTGGGATTGCTTCTCCTGTACTAATGGGATACAACAGTACAATAAGACACAACATGACTCGATAAAATACTGAAGAATTTAAAGGATTGTGTTAGCTCTCTGATTGGTAGCCACTGCTGATTTCTGAGTCTTGGGAAAAGAGGTAGAAGAGACACAGAATTATTTTCCTTTTTTCATTAGAAAATCCTGAGTAAAATTCTTATTGTTTTTAATAATTAAATTTCAAAGATTTTGGTAAGTAGATGATTTTAGTTTTCTGTTCAGTTTTCTAACTTGTATTTTCTGCATTTTTACAGGTATTCTGGGAAAGGAGGATTAATGTGAATTATGAGCCAAGAGCAAAAGTTATTTTAAATGGAAATTTCAGAGCTGGCATTAGAATTCAATCAATTTGACTACGAAGCACCAGCAATTTGCATTTCCCTACATTCTCTCTTTCAAAAAGAATTTTTCCTCAGCATCTGTTATTTGAGAAAGTATCTTAAGAATATATTTCATTTAACAAAAATGTTGTGGCATAGATATTAGTATTGTTTCTGATATATGAAATGCTTTAATTTTGCAGAGTGGAAAAGCTGGGCTCTTAAAGAATAGGTTCCCTCCCCCAAAAGTTTATATTTGAAACAGATATATTTAAAGGTAAGATCCATGGTGACTTCTGTTGTAAAGCTACTACAAAGAGAAAAACTTGTGTGGTGTAATATTATTTTCTCTCAAAGCAGACTGGTTGCAAAAACTGTGATATCATTATAGAATGAATAAATTAGGAAAATGGATCCTATTTATTGTCTGAAGTACATTTAGCTATAAGCTGTAATCATCTATAGATATTTAATGAAAATTATTCAATAGATTAAACTTTCCTGTAGAAATTTAAATGCTGGACATAAAAATATTATAAACTAGTTTATATAGCTATATGCAAATAGGACTCATAGCAAACACAATTATAGCTTCTTTCTATATATGCATAGTCTCCCAATTCTTTCAAGTACTTCTTCCTGAGGAAATTATCACTATAAAATTTAATAAATTCATGAAAATACTCTCCCTAAAGAAACTCCTTAATAAAAATTGTGTAGGTTCCCCAAACATAAAGTTATTATACTTAAAACAAGTCATAGAAATGGTATGTGTGGTCTTTTCAATAGAAGATATGGA
This sequence comes from Chinchilla lanigera, assembly GCF_000276665.1. Classification (NCBI taxonomy): domain Eukaryota; kingdom Metazoa; phylum Chordata; class Mammalia; order Rodentia; family Chinchillidae; genus Chinchilla; species Chinchilla lanigera. The sequence continues at coordinate 49,924,770 of NW_004955404.1, read as the reverse complement.
ATTAATGAAAACATCCATGTAGATAATAAATGTGGCTTAGTTTTTATTTCACATGACACATGCACACACACACACAACTGAAAGAGACAGAAACAGAGACAAAGAGTGACAAATGGACTATATATAAATACAAAAGATAAAACAATAAATATTGAAAATAAAATTTAATAGAGCACCTTTCTTAGTTTGGAAAAGGCAACATTACTTAAAATGAAACAAAACCAAAGAACTATAAAATAATTTGATGAGTTACAATATTAAAAGTGAGAACTTTCTATTTACCAGAATATACTATTAAGAAAGGGGAAGACACTCATGAAAAGGTAAAGATATTTACAATGTAAATACTAAAAATTCAAAACATTACCAACAACACAAGAAGCAATGCTATAAATGAATTAGAAAAGTACAGATGACCAATACAATAATTAAAAAAAATACTAAAAATATATTCTACAAAACATGATCATCAAATAAACCTCAAAATGTGCCCAACTTTATTATTTGGGGGAACAAATTTAAATCTACAATAAGAAACTAAATTTATACATTTTCTTAACCTGATATACTAACCCCTAAGTATGTATAAAACACATCTATGTGTCTATGTATGTATGTATACACACACACAGACACACACACAGAAATGCATATATATTCAGCAAAGCATATATTAGAATGTTTGGAATAATACTGTGAATAACTGACTAAAAGTAAAAGTTATCAAAGTCTCATTTTCTAAAGCAAGAATGAATTTTACACTGAGAAAAATAGAGAATTAGGAATGAGTGCACTATATATACACACTTTACAGATGAATCTCACAAACATAATGTCAAATAAAGTAATCCAGAAGTAAAAGGATATATATGGCAAGATTCCATTTGTAGAAAGAGAGAGAGATTAAGAAAAAAGGAAGAAGGAAAAAGGAAGAAAGTAAAGGAAAGAAAAGAAAGAAAGGAGGAAGGAAGGAAGAAGAAAGAAAGAAAGGAAGGAAGGAAGGAAGGAAGGAAGGAAGAAAGAAAGAAAGAAAGAAAGAAAGAAAGAAAGAAAGAAAGAAAGAAAGAAAGAAAGAAAGAGAAAGAAAGAAAGAAAGAAAGAGAAAGAAAGAAAGAAAGAAAGAAAGAGAAAGAAAGAAAAGAAAAAGAAGAAAGAAAAGAAGAACAAGGCTATAGTGTTAGAATTCAAGAAAGTAGTGTTAACTTGGAGTTGGGGGTGTTAGCGACCACATAAGGATGGAAATGAAATTTACATAGTATATTTTTGAACCGGGCATTCGTTATTTAGTTTTACACAGTTTGGGAAAATCCACTGCGGGGTAGATTTGTAATATGGCAACTTTTTGTATCTATATTACACTTTAATAAAATGCTCTAACAATTAAAATTTCTGTCCATTAACTGATTGTTAAAATTTCAATTTTGTACAGGAAAGCAATAATATAAAATTGTTTGAAATACAACTGATACATTTATGATATTCTGTGGTACACTGTTGAACAGAATTAACATGTACACCTAAAATCACCGTCATGTCAATATATCATTGTGGCCTCTCTATGCTGAAGAATCTTTCTGAGCATTATTTTGAATCTTAGCTGAAAGTCATTAACAAAAGAAATCATAATGCAGGAATAGAGACACATGCTCTGTTCAGTTAAATCCCTTACATCTGGCTGTAACTGTTAGAACACCTAGTGAAAATGGCAAAACTATCACAGTAGCATCCCAGAGGTAGCAATTTGAATTTCAGCCTTGCTTAAGCATTAGCTAGTGCATGATCACTGGATGTTAACACTTCTCAGTAAAACAGTTTCTTCAATGATTATATGAAAGGATAAATCTGATGATCATTAATTTCCATTCAAACTCCAAGATTACATAGTTCTCATGATAGCACTAGCTTTTATATAACTTAAATGGATGTCATGCTTGCTTTTTGCAAAATCTATATCTTTTTCCCCTGTCCCTTCTGTTACTTTATTGGATAAACCATTTATCATTGCTAAAACATGAAATTCAGCTAGATTCAAGCTTATTCATTAAATGTTAAATATAGGAAATAGAAATAGAAAATTACTAATTTGTGACTAATTTAAGCACCTCTAATGATCAGCAATTATCAAAAATAAAAGGGTGTGAGCAATACTTTATAAGCCTGGTTAATTAACAAACTCTTGGCTTGTACTTTAAAAATTGAATACAAAGTAGACGTCTATAGATAATCTCAAAATTGCCACAACAGCATTCTCACACAAATGTCAGTTCAAGCTCCAGATAATGTCAAGAATAAGTGAATTATCTTGACATACACAAGAGTTTGAATAACAGTAACAATCAGAGCAAGAGTTTATCATGTACACTCACTTTGAAATTACAGTATACTGGCCTAACATTTAAACAGAATTTTAAAACTTTTTTTCCTCTTACATCAACTCTCTGATTTTTGTTTAGATTATTTTAAAGTTGTGCTAAAATATTATTTGATTGTCTGTTTAGCACTCCATGGCTTGTACACTTAACTAAACAATATTTTTAGGTGATTGTTATGGTTTGTGTCTGAATGTTCCCCCCAAACCTCTTGCCGTTATGAGGTGGGCTTTTAGGGTTTATGATTGATACATGGTCCAATGCTGGGGTTATGGATGTGAGTTCTACACCCACCCTGGGGAGGGTAGTTTGCATGCAGTGTAAGGGAGGGAAAGAACCTGCTTGCCACCTCTCCTCCCTTTTGCTCTTGTTGTTTTGCTGTTTTCCATCACTAACTGTTGCCTCCTGCCATGTGCCTCTCTGCCTTGGAATCAGCTTTGTATGAACTGAAAACTGTGTGAGCTATGAGCTAAATAAATCTTTCCTACCTTAATTTTGAGCATCAGGTATTTTGTTTTAGCAATGAGAAAGAAGTAACCAAGACAGTAATTTTAGAAAATAGTGAAGCATACAGTGCAAGGTGAGTACAAAATGTGAAGGACAAAAATAAGTAGAAATGAAAAAAGTTTTGGAGACTCTGGACTTCTTTGCTTATTGAAGAATTCAGCTGATAAGTAAAAATCTAGAAGAAAATCTTTTACACAAAGTGACACAGAATAGTTAGAATACAGAAAAAAGTCTACAACCATACCAGCCTGAAAACTCCTGATCTTGTCTGATCTTGGAAGCGAAGCAGGGTGGATTCTGGTTAGTAGTTGGATGGGATAATATAGAAGAAAGAGAAATTCCAGTCAGTACTTATATTCATCTTCTAAGTAAAAAAAATAAAAAGAGCTGTCATCTAGAAGAAAATCCATGGAAGTACAATCAGTAAATATTTTTTTACAGTATAAGGTACTGATAAAAGATGACAATGCAAATAACAATTTTTAAAGTGGGGGAATCACTGCATAACAAGCTTATATAGCAGAATTCATTGGGGCCTTTTGCAATATTAGCTGAAAAGAACTGTGTGAGATCATGGAACAATGAAAAGTTAAGGTCAAATAATCCAGTGACTGTACTCCTCAACTTCTGCCCCTGAGCTTTCAGTAGCACATCTCTTCTGCTTGGGAAGAAGAGCTGAGAGGCTGGACGGCCTCTGCCCATTTAATAACGGGTGTCATTGTTCTTGGTATAAGACACAGAGGTGTAGATGGTACAACTGGAAGCTGGTCTTGGCTATTCCAGATATTCTCTGGTCTGGCCTTTGGACTCCAAGACTTACAGCAGTTGCACACAAGCTCTTGGGCCTTCACTCTTGGACTGAGAATACATCCTCAAGTCCCTTGTTTCTGAAGCTTTTGGACTGGACTGAGTTAAGTTAAACTTTCTTGAGTCTCATCTTCAGACGGTCTATTGTGGAAATGCTCCGCCTTCATCATGAAGTTAAAATAATCTCTCAGATATAGTAGTTATCCCTTAGCCTAGTAAGTTCATTTACCTACAGTAAACCAAATACAAAAATATGAAATGGAAAATTCCAGGAATAAACAGTTTGTAGGTTTTAAATTCCTCTTTTTCATTCTACTTAGTCATGAGTCACCTGTGTCCTCTATGTTATGTCACTGCCCACTCGTCACTTAGTAGCTATTAGATGATCACACTGACTATTGCATAATTATACTTATGAAAGAAAAGGAAGTAGCTCTTTCTAAAGTGGAATAAGGTGATTGCAAGAGAACTACACTCACAATGGTCAAATCACACAATGTTCCAATAGACCTAGGTAAACAAATGAAGTCAGCACCCACCCTCTGGACTTCAGCTGAGACTACTGTGCCCTACTGAAACACTGATGATGGATTTGCAGTTTAGAATTTCTCTCCAACCAAGGGGCTGCCTCCAAAATCAACTTTTTTGGAAATCTGCATGACAAAACCAAAACAAGCAAACCAAAGGCCCACATCTGTCTTGCACCTACCTATGAAACATTATTCAGGGCTGTCCCAATTCAGTGAACCCGAATTGCAATTCTGTTTCCCAAATAAATGCTGTTTCTTAAGGTCTCCTTATCAGCCTTTTTTTTTTTTTTTGAAAATTAATTAGGGCAAGTAAACCTTATTTTACTTAATAACCCCAAAGCAAAAGAGCAGTGTTGCTAGCAATTTGAAAATGCCAAAGAGCAGCTCTAAAGTGCTTCTTGTAAGTGAGAGGGTGAATGTATGTAAAAAAAGAGGCAGGTTGAAAACTCAGTATACTACCCATGGTTACTCGGGCATTAACTGAGGGTCTTGGAAAGTTATCTCCTGTCCATCAGGGGAGACACTGAAAGTTCCATTCCATCTGTCTGTACGTAAGATATGTCTCATCTGTCTTGTCTTTCAGGAGAACCCTGATTACAATAATCTTTAAAATGATTTTCCAGATTCACTATCACTTATGTACATTTGCTGTTTAATATCATAATTTCTGCTTCCTTTATTGAAGCTCCTGATATTAAAATTTGATTAAACCTATGTAACAATATATGAGCCACACTAAAATAAAAATAATTCTAAACCCCATAAACATAAAAATCTATTCAGAGTCACAGTTTTAAGGTAGATGTTAAAAATAACACATTTCTCAAATTTCCATAAATTCTTATGTTAGTCAGCATTACATCACTGTAATGAAACACACACCTGGCACTGGCTACTTGTGGAGTAAGGACAGGGTATTTTGGCTCATGATTCTGGACATTCAAATCCAAGATTAAGCTGCCCCACAGTTTGGTGAATGTTCACATCTTGGGCTGGGAATGACAGAGAAGCAGGGAGACACAGAGAGAGAGAGAGAGAGAGAGAGAGAGAGAGAGAGAGACAGAGAGACAGAGAGACAGAGAGACAGAGAGACAGAGACAGAGACAGAGACAGAGAGACAGAGAGAGACAGAGAGAGAGAGAGAGAGGCATCCACAAGGACTTCTATCCCTTTGATGGCATGCCCAAATGACCTGAGGAGCTTCTGCTAGGTATCATCACCTAGCAGCCACTACCGCAGCCCTGGGTCCCAACCTTACATATGGACCTTTGGAAGACACTTGTCTGCACATAGCAATACTCAACTTCTGCATTAGTGCAAAGAAAATATAGTACTGATATCATAATCTGACCTAGAATTAAGGATTTGTGATTCTAGCACTGAAGTTAACCTCCTGAAATATTTTCCTTAATAATTAGGAAATGCTGAACTAGATCATTTTAAACCCATATTTAAATTTTAAAATTATTTTCTTCAATGACATCCCAAGGATTTTTTAATGTTTCATTTTACCCTGAAAAGTAACTTCTGTTTTAATTAGTTAACATTTGCAAAGGCAATTTGGTTATATTTTTTGTTATTAGTCACTTTATTCATCTTTCAATTTTTCTTAGTTTCCTAACATTGGCTTCTGAGTTTCCTTTGGTTTGCACAGAATTTTACTGGATACATAGTGCTTTCAAGGTCAGTAGGTACATGTGACTGTTAACATTGTGTGCCGACTTGGCTGGTATATGGAGTGCCTGTACTTTGATCACACATTGTTCTGGGTGTGTCCCCGAAGTTGTTTCTCCGACAGGTTCACATGTGAATTACTAGACTGAGTAAAGCAATCACTTCTCAGCATTTTGGTTCAGATCAAGTGTAGACAGAATAAAGCAAACTGCGGTAATGTGGTAGGTCTCATTCAAATAATAGAAGACCTCAGCAGAGAAGAAGACTGAGTAAATAAAACTCCTTCTGCTTCACCTCATCATCTTTTTCCTATTCAAAGATCTCAACTGAAAGCTCATGTCCAAAACTTTTACAAGAAACTTCTGGTTTTCAGGCCTTTGAATTCAGCCTAGAACTACACCACCAGTTTCCTTAGTCTCCAGCAGAGTGTGTGACTTGCTTCCTAGACTGTGTGAGTCAGTTCCCTCAAATCCTCACCCAGCTTTCTCTGTGAACAGTGACTACTACAGAATGATAAATAACTGTCTCCTGTGTCATCACTATTCATTTTTTAATGCCTTCAACCCTCAAGGTTATGTGAAGAATTGGTAATTCCAACCTGGTGATTTATGAAGGTGCTTCTCGTGTTCACAGCTATTACTTACGCTATTCTCTTTATTTATATACATTTTGGTAGCTCACTGTCCCAGTGAAGCTGCATGGTATATAAACACTTTTAACTTCCTTGAATTCAACTAAACCTGCTCAGAGCAAAGCAAACATTCTCCTTCCTCTAGTTCACCACACAAGCACAAAATAAATCACAGACAACAACATAAAAAGGAAACTACAGAGTTTGTGAATCTTTTTTATCTTTTGAGGTGAGTGTGTAATCCAGCCAATGGATGCACTCAAGCTTGAAGGAAGTAGTCCATACCTGTTGGCCAAACCAATGGAAAAAAGTGTTCAAATAATTTTAATATTTTCCTGACAATTAATAAAGAAGTAAAATATATTGTTCAGCTGGCCGTGAAATTGTTAGAGATTGCTGTTATTTGCAGAATTATTCATAGAGTAACAAACTCTAGTAAAGCACTAAAAGAACCAGTCTGTAGAAAAGAGTTAAAAGAATAGCCTACAGAAAAATTGAAAAGGAATGGAACAAACCATAGGTCTAAGATTTCCCAACCAGCCAAACATTTGAATCACTAGTTTTCTGGGTATAATTTCCTTTGAGATTATTTTCTATACATTGGGCAGTTATATATCCATAATAAGAAGTAAGATTTTATATATATATATATATATATAGTTCTTTATTGGATGAATAGAGGGTTTTTCTCAGTAATGATTTTGTTTATGGATAACTTTTGAATTTTTTGCTTAAAATTTAACCCACCATCTCCACCTTGTGAGTGAGAGCCCACTAATATATCCCTTAAGGATTCAGTAAATGTCACTTTCTTTCAAAACCTTCTTTTCTAATGGTATTTCCCCTCCAGCAGAGTAAGACTCCTTTAGAACTTGTTGGCAGTTTGATCAGCTGTCTGCCAGAGCATTTATTTATCTTTTTGCTCTTTAGTTAGCTATTTGATTAGATTGTGAGATTTTTCTAGGGCTAAGATAGACTTTTGTTTGTTCCGTGCAACTCACAGAACAGTGACTGAAGTGGGTTAGATGTTAAAGATATTTACAATGAATGGATTGTTAAAGCCTATTTTTCAAAAGGCAGAATGGTGATTCTTGTATAAATATAAAATAATAATTGCAAAATTTTATTCAGCTTATTATTTAGTAGGAAAATAAGTGAGATATTAAAACTAATACAAAGAACACTTGAGAAGCCAGATGTGTGTGTGTGTGTATGTGTGTGTGTATGTGTGTATGTGTGCTTGTAACCATGTGTAATTCAGTAAAGGAAGTTAGAATTATCTCTGACTTACATTCAAACCTTACATTTGAAAAAATTGTCATCTTTGTAGTAATCTCTTTCATGGTGCATGTATTACCTTCTTTTCTGAAAAAAAATCTGTAAGTTAACATATAACTTCACATAATTTGAAATTTTTCATCAATAGTAATTTGATCTTACTGCATTCTCTTAGATAATGTTTGAGTAGATTTTAATCTGTTCCTTCATGGTATTGGAAAAATGAGCCTCATGCATTTTTATTTTATTTACATGTTATGGTTAATTTTTCATAAAAGAATAAATCAGTATGTTTTTCCTAAAGGTATAACTTCAATTTAGGACATTTCTACTAAGAAATTTACTGCACAGGTGGTGGTCCTCATTTACCTGGAAAATAAATTATGCAAAATAACCAACTTTATATCATTGCCAGATAAAGATATTAGTGCAATGCTTTAGTGATTTGATTTCTCATCATTGTTTTAAAGATTCATGTAACTTTATCTGGTGGAATGGATTATCTTTGAATACTTACTGTAAAAAAATTTATGAGGTAATGCATAGTATTAAGGCTTAATCAAAAATGAGCACCTGAAATGAACAGACACTTCTCAAACGAAAAGGACAGTAAATACATTTTTAAAAAGTTCAACATTATTGGCCATTTGAGAAATGGAAGTTAAAATAACACTGAAATTCCATTCACTCCATGAGGAATGGCTATCATCAAGAAATCAACCAATAATAAACGCTGGAGGGGCTGAAAAAGAAACCCTTCTTCATTGTTGGTGATACAACCACTATGGAAATCAGTATGGAGATTCCTCAAAAAACTACAACTAGAAGTTCTGTTTGACCCACCTGTACTTATTCTAGTTGTTTTCCAGAAGAATTGAAGATATCATCCACAGTGATGTATGCCGAACCACACTCATAGAAGCACAATGCATAGTATTTAAATCTTGGAAGCAAATTACCTGTCCACTAACAGAGGAGTGGATAAAAAGGTAGTATTTACACACAGTGGAGTACTACCCTGACATAAAGATAAACGTAAGTATTGTAGGAAAGTAGCTGCAGCTTGAGACCATAATATTAAGTGAAATATGTCAGACATGCAAGCTTAAATATCTCATGATTTTTCATTTTTAAAATTTATTTTTAAAAAAGAAAAAACATATTAACAGATATCGATTTACAAAATAGCATAACAACAATACAAACAATACAAAGTTACAGACAAAGTGGTAGGAAATTAACAATGGTTGTTGTATTACATATTGATATCTACAAAGTGGTTTCTCAGGAAAACAAATAGGGACATACAGTATTGATCAAACAAGTAATCATTAACTGTTCCTTTAGGTAAAGCAATAGAAGACGGTAGTACAACTATGTTAGCTATCCTGTATATACATACATGCATAATTTTCCCTTCTTTGCCTTTTCTTTTCCCACACCCCAGTTGCCTTTCCCTTGTGAGAATTTTCCTTTCGTTTCACAATGTCTATCATACCTTCTAGTTTTTATTCACTCTTTTAGGTTCTTACACTAGTGAGACAGTACATTGCTTACACTTGAGGTCTGATTTATTTCACTTATGAGTATGGTCTTTAGTTGTGACCCTTTATCTATAAAAGCCTCGAGTTTATCTTTCTTTTTAGCTGAGTAATATTCCATTATATAAAAGTACCACAATTTTTTTATCCAGTCCTCAGTGGATGGACATTTGCGTTGCTTCCACAATTTAGCAATTACAAATTTTTCCGCTATGAACATGGGTGCACATATATTGCTGTGATATGATATTTTCAGATCTGAGAAGGGAATAGCTGGGTAGAATGAGACCTCTAGACCTAGTTTTCTGAGGAATCTTCGCACTGATTTCCACAGTGGTTTCAACAGTCTGCATTCCTACCAACAGTGGAGAAGAGTTCCTATTTCTCCACAGCTTCGCCAGCATTTGTTATTGGTTGATTTCTTAATGCTAGCCATTCTTACTAGGGTGAGATGAAATCTCAATGTTGTTTTAATTTGCATTTCTCAAATGACTAATGATATGGAACATTTCCTCATGTATTTATTTGCCATTTATATTTCTTTATCTGAGAAGTGTGTATTCAACTCAGATGCCCATTTTTGGATTGGGTCTTTGAATTGGGAGGGCTGATATTTTTTAATTCCTTATATGTTCTGGATAGAAGCCCTTTCTCTAAAGGACAGTCAGCTAAAATGTTTTCCAAGTTTGTGGGCTTTCTATTTACTCTGCTGGTGATTTCTTTAAATGTGCAGAAACTTTTCAGTAGGATGAGATCCCAGTTGTTGATTCTTTGAAGTATTTCACCTGCGGTTTGGTTTTTGTTCATGAATTCTCTGCCTACCCCTATGTCTTCAAGGTTTTTACCTCCTTTCTCTTCCAATCGATTTAGTGTTTCTGTTTTAATATTGAGATCTGTGATCCATTTTGACTTGAGTTGGGTGCATGGTGATAGACTTGGGTCTATTTTCAGTCTTTACGAGGTGGAAAGTCAATTTGCCCAGCACCATTTATTAAAGAGGCTACCGTTCTTCCAGTGAGTTTGTTTTGTCCCTTTGTCAAAGATTAGGTGGCTGAGTGTGTTTGTGGCTGTGGCTGTTTCTTACTGTCTGTTCCATTGATCCTCAGGTCTGGTTTTGAGCCAGTATCAGGTTGATTTTATGATAGTAGCTTTGTAATATAATTTCAGGTCAGGGATTGTGATTCCACCTGACTTTTCTTTGTTGGCCAGGATTGTTTTCGCTATTCTGGGTCTCTTCTGGTTCCAGATGAATTTAAGGAATATTTTCTCTAGATCTGTGAGGTATACTAATGGTAGTTTAGTGGGAATTGCACTGAATCTGTACAATAGTTTTGGTAGTATGGCCATTTTCATGTTTGTTCTTCCTGTCCATGAGCAAGGAATATTTTTCAATTTATTGAAATCCTTTTCAATCTCTTTTTTCAGAGTACTGTAGTTTTCACTGAATAGATCTTTTACCTCTTTTGGTAGATTGATTCCTAAATATTTCAGTTTCTTGGATGCTATTGTGAAAGGTATGGATTCCTTAATTTCTCTCTCAGTCTGTTTAATGTTTGTGCGTAGAAATGTTATCGATTTTTGGGTGTTGACTTTGTATCCAGCTACACTGCTGAAATTGTTGATTAATTCAAGGAGTCTTCTTGTAGAGCTTTTGGGGTCTTCCATGTAAAGTATCATGTCTTCTGCAAATAGTGATAGTTTTACTTCTTCCTTTCCTATCCTTATTCTTTTTATTTCTCTCTCTTGTCTAATTGCTCTGGTTAATGCTTCCAGAACTATGTTGAACAACAGTGGTGACAGTGGACACATCCTTGTCTTGTTCTTGATTTTAAAGTAAAAGCTTTCATTTTTTGTCCATTTAGTATGATGTTGGCTGTTGGTTTGTCATAGATAGCTTTGATCAGATTGAGGTAAAGACCATCTATTCCTATTTTCTGTAGAGTTTTTATCATGAATGCATTTTGGACTCTGTCAAAAAATTTTTCTGCATCTATAGAGATGACCATGTGGTTTTTGTCTTTGGCTCCATTGATATGGTGCATAACATTTGTGAATATTGAACCATCTCTGCATTCCTGGAATGACTCCGACTTGGTCATGGTGTATGATTTTCTTGTTGATTTGCTGCATTCTATTTGCTAGTATTTTATTGAGTATCTTTGCATCTATATTCATTAGGGAGATTGATCTGTAGCTCTCTTTCTTGGTTGGGTCTTTTTCCAGTTTTGGTATCAGTATAATACTTGCCCCCCAGAAATGAGTTAGGGAGAATTGCTTCCTTTTCAATTTCATTGAAGATTTTGATGAGCGTTGGTATTAAATCTTCTCTGAATTTCTTATAAAATTCTGTTGTGAATTCATCAGAGCTGGGCTTTTCTTTGTTGGTAAGATTTTAATCACATTTTCAATCACATTAACTGATATTGAGTTTTTCAGGATTTTTATATCTTCTTGACTCAACCTTGGTAATTCATACATATCTAGGAATCTGTCCATTTCTTCTGAGTTTTCTATCCTATTGGAGTAAAGATATTCAAAGTAGGTATTAATGAACCCCTGAACTTCTGTAGAACCTGTAGTAATTTCATTCCTTATTGCATAAATTTGAGTTGGTTAGGGATTTATAAATTTTATTTATTCTTTCAAAGAACCAACCCTTTGATTCATTTATTTTCTGTAGGGTTTTCTTCATCTCAATTGCATTAATTTCTGTCCTGATCTTTATAATCTTCTCCTTTCTTTGGGCTTTTGGTTTGACTTGTTTTTCTTTTTCTAAAAGTTTGAGATGTAGCATTAGGTTATTTATTTGTTCTCTTTCTGTTTTCCTTATGTGTGAATTCACCACTATAAATTTCCCTCCAAGGACTGCTTTCACTGCATCCCATAGATTCCAGTAAGTTGTATTTGCATTTTCATTTGTTTTTAGGTATTTCTTAATTTCCTCTTTAATTTCTTCTGTGACTCATTGGTTGATCAGGAGGTTGTTGTATAATTTCCAAGTGTTTATGGAGTTTTTGGAGTTCCTTTTATCATTAATTTCCAATTTCATTGCACTGTGGTCAGATAATATGCATGGGATAATTTCAATTCTTTTGTATTTTGGTAGGTATGCTCTATGGGCTAGGATGAGGTCTATTTTAGAGAAAGACCCATGTACAGTTCAGAAAAATGTGTATTCTGATGTGGTAGGGTGGAACACACTGTATACACCTACTAAGTCCATTAGTTTGCAGCTTTGGTCCAGATCTGTTATTTCTTTGCTGATTTTTTGTCCAGTTGACCTATCTCTTTGTGTCAAAGAGGTGTTGAGGTCCCCTATTGCAATAGTGTTATTTATTGTATGGGTTTTTATGTCTGTTAAGCTTTGTCTTATATAATTTGGAGCTCCGATATTTGGTGCATACATGTTTATGATTGTTATCTCCTCCTCTTTTAGTTTTCCCCTGACAAGTATGTAGTGACCTTCTTTATCTCTCTTGATTGTTCTCGGTTTGAAGTTTACATTGTCTGCAAACAGAATAGCTACACCTGCTTTCTTCTGGGTTCCTGTTACATGGAGGATTGTTTTCCATCCTTTGACTTTCAGTGTATTTATTTCCTTTTGAGTGAAATGTGTTTGCTGTATACCACATATTGTTTGATTTTGTTTCTTAATCCACTCTGCCAGTCTGTTTTTTTGACTGGTGAATTGAGACCATTTGCATTTATGGTTATAACTGATATGTGTTGACTTATCATTGTCATGTTATTTACTTGCTGTTGGTTTCCTACTTTTTCTTCTTGTTTAACTGCTTGCTTTTCTTGAAGGTTCCTTTCCACTGTTCTTGAAATTGCGGTCATTTTTTCTCTGTCTAGAAAATCTTTTAGTACTCTTTGCAGTGATGGTTTGGCACTCACAAAATTCTTCAGTTGTTCTTTGTCATGGAAATATTTTATTTCTCCATTGAATTTGAAGAATAGTTTGGTGGGGTACATCAGTCTTGATTGGAAGCTGTTTTGTCTCAGGACCTGTAATAGTTCACTCCAAGCTCTTCTCAATTGGATAAGTTATATTGAGAAGTCTGCCATGATTCTGATGAGCTTTCCTTTATAGATAATCTGTTTCTTTTCTCTAGCAACTTTTAATATTCTCTTCTTTTGCTGGAGATCTGAAATCTTGACTATTATATGTCTGCACATAATTTTATTTTGGTTATGGCTTGTTGGCGTTCTATATGCCTTATTCAATATCAGGTTCTGTTTCCTTGCTTGGTAAATTTTCTAATATTATTTATGCAAATTTTTTTATGTTATTTGTTTTGCCTCCTGCTGTTTCATTGACTCCTATTAGTTGTACATTATTCCTCTTTGCCTTGTCTTGCAGCTGTTGAATTGCTTTTTCCTGGTTCCTTGTTGATTTTAAGAGATCCTTTCTTTCATGAACGCTAGCTGCCATGCTGTCTTCAAAATCTGAAATACTATCTTTAGCTTCATTCGAACAGTTTTGGCAGCTTTCAATGGAAGGTTTGATTTCCTGGATGTCTCTTTTCATCTGGTTCATGCATTCTAATTCATTTCTATATTTTTCATTTAATGTTTCTATCCATTCCCTATGTTCTTCTATTTTCTTATGCGTTTCTTCATTAGATGTGCTGAGCTGTTCATTCATTATTATTGTCATTTCATGTTTTGCATGAGAGATTACTTCTGATCTCATCTCTTCTATGGCCTGATGGAGTTGTTTCTCTACTTCCATTGCAATCATTTCAGCAATTTCAGGTGTGTGTTTACCAAGGTCTCCTATGTTGATGTCTTCCAGACTTATTCTGAATGGGGTGGAGTTCTGAGATTGTATTTTAGTCCTTCATCTTGTCATGTTTTATATTGGATGTAGAAAGCCCAGTCTCCCTCTTCCCTGGCAGCTCAGCAAAAGCCACTAGTGTCCCTAGTTTTCCTGGTGGTCAGGCTTGCCATTCAATGTCCACTGAGATGCACTACTTAGTTTGGGGTTTTCCGGCAGATGGTGAAGTGCATCTCACTCTCCCAGGTCTCAGACATGGACTGTGATGTCAGCTGATGGCAGACCATCTGACCCAGCATCCCTTTGCAGTTCAGGGCACGTGTATGACCCAGAATCGGGTTGCACTGATAGTGCAATCCTGGACCAGTGATCTTGTGTCCCCAGGCAGTTCAGGGTACAGGCAAAATCCAGACACGTACTGTAGGGTCAATAGCTTGTGGACCACCTCATTCTATGTCTCCAGTTAGCCTTGGATGTGCACAGGAGCCAGACATGAGCCTCACTGACTGCCTGTGTCAGTGACCTCCAGGGGGTTAGGGCACAAGTAGAGCCCAGACCCGAACCCCGGTGCCAGCAACTCATGGAGGGCCCACTCCAGCATGTGCAGGGAGGGCCTACACATGAACCCCTGTGAAAGCAGTTCACAGGCCTTTTGAGTGAGGATCTCCTGTCTGCACAGGGTGCATGGAGGGTGGAGACTCAGACTGTAATGGCAGAATGGTCATGGGTCACTTGCTCTGCCCCTAGGAAGCAAATGGGAAATACCTGGTTTTCTAGGAGGTGATCTGCTCTGAACCGTGATGTCAGCGGGTAGTGGCCCACCTGATTCTGCTTCTCCAGTCAGTTCAGGATGTGCACAGGAGCCCAACAAGGGCTGCACTGACAGTGATCACAGACTGCCTGTGTCTGTGACTTCCAGGGGATCAGGGAGCAAGTAGAGCCCAGATCTGAATCGCAGTGCCAGCAGCTCATGGAATGCCTATTCCAGTACCTCACTCAGCACTGGGCACATGCAGGGAGGGCTCACACATGAACCTCGGTGAGAGCAGTTCATGGGCCTTGTGAGTGAGGATCTCCTGTCTGCACCAGGTGCATGGAGGCCTCATGATTTTTCATATATGAAAAACTCAATATGTAAGTAAAGTGCAAAATAAAAGATAGATAATAAGAAAAAAGAGTTTATTGTAATCTAGCTTGGATAATGTATCTAAAAGTATACATTGACTTAGTACAATTGTTTTAAGTGTTTTATGCTTTTTGGGTTTTAATCTATTTATATGATATTTAACTTTATAAGACCTTACAAGATAAACAAATGAATTTGACAATGGCAAAAGTAAAAGAGGGGTGGGGGTAGAAGAAAGAGAGTTGAAATGTATCATGTACATTAACCAATTCCCTACAGTGACTGTAATCAGTATGTATTGAAAATATATACTTATTTTAAAAAAATATTCATATTTAAAAGAATAATTAGAAAATTATTGTTCACCATAAGGAGAATTAAAAGATTTATCAATATATTCTGAATAATAAATAAAGACATATGCAGTAAACTATTAGTGCTTAAATAGAATGTTAGAATAAGAATAGGACAGGAGGTATCAGTTGTAACCCCTTTCATTTTACAGGTGAGGAAACAATACCAGCCACACAGTGTGTTAATTGTTATTGATCATATGAATAATAAAACAACATGCAGTTTTGGAAGCACACATTACATACATGTGTGAGCTATGACAGTTGAGAAATGTGTATATGTGCTACCTGTGGAATCATTAGACATATACTGCATAAGCACTTTTAACAAGCAATGAAACCAGTATCCTCAATTGAAATAATTCAGAAACAACCACACTGACTGCATGTGGGTTTCTGCATGCAGCTGGATATTTAAATATGGTAATATTTTGATGGAGGAAATGGGTTACTGAGGGAAATGCAGGAAACCTTGTGGTTCCCTGTGAAATAAAATGTATTGCTCCCTGTTATGATTTATACCTCGACGCACTCACAGATAGATTTGGGAAGGTGATTGGATCATGGCTGTATGATACTCATTGGTGGATTAATCCAGGTGAGTTTGTAACTAAATGTGATGTTGGCAGGGAAGCCCGGTTGGAGGAGGTGTGTCACCGGGCCCAAAGACTGGAAGAGATAGAGTATCTCCTTCCCTCCTCTCTGGATCTCTTGCCACTTTCTGACCCTCTGCCGTGCCACCCTGCCCTGGAGCCAGCTGACTATGGACTCCACCACTTACAAACTGTGAACCATAATAAACCTTTCTCCTTTAAATTGTTGGGAATTTTGTCCCAGCAACAAGAGAAGCAATTAATTCATATCCAGACTTGTATTTTCTAAGCTGAATGACTAATCTTAATTCTGCTTAGAAAAGATTTTCTGAATTCTGTAAGATTTTTTGCAAAACATATTTTTCCTTGTAAGTTTTTACTGGTACTAGGAATTACTTTTGTTAATACATGGTATGTGGTTTACAAAGCTGATAACTAGATCATTATGGTCTTCTAGAGAAGGCTGGAGAAATTGATCAGAGATAAAAATAGTGGAGAAGTATTTTCTGTTTTTGCCCTTGCACCTCCAAAATGCAAAAATACCTCAAGAAAAATTGCCTCTGGTTGGACTTATGTGGCAAAGTCAGCACTTTTTGAAAAGCTCTAACAGTTGGTAATGCAGACATCAAAAAAATTTGAAATGGCTGATGAAATTGAAGAGTGTAATATTGAACATCTTTAAAATAATAGTACTGGGATCCCCTTAAGGACAATCATTTTCAGATTGAATACTACAGATTAGCTTTACTGGAATCATCGGAGTACTTATTGTAATGGTGATCTGAAATGTTTCTTTTCACAGGCACAGTTTTATTAATTAAAAAAGACATTTGGTAGTAGACCACTGAGTAGCTCACAAAGTTGACACAGATACTGGAAGGCAGGGTTTGAAATGGGCAGAAAATAACACATACCAGGCAGCAGATCTACTGCTGCAGTCATGGTATGACTCTGCACTATGGCTTAGTGGACTTCTGTTACTGCTGCCACTACTTTGGATGGCATTGTTTCTGCTAATTGTGAGATTAATGTCAGTCTTCCCTGTGGTTTCCTAGATTTGGTCCTGGGTCATTCCATAGTCCTGTCTCAAATAAAAATAGCCATTGGCTAAAAATGTGTGTCATAATTTTCCAAAAGTTTGAGTAATAAGGCACTCATCCAACATTGGAAGAACATTCAAAATGCAGTTGGAGTAAAGAGGTGTGTTTAGAGTTGGAGTAAAGAGACAAATAAAAATCCCCAAACCTGTTGAATCATAATTTTAGAAGAAATTATGAGGATGTGTGTGTTCAAATACTGTAGTCAGTTCTGGTGCATTGTGGCATATGTCCTCCTATAAATCACTGTAATATACACAATTGTATGATAAAAAAACACAGGTATTATGAGAAAAGTGAAGTTAGAAATACAGAAATCAAAAACTTCATCAACTGTATATTATTTTTAAAAAGATAGGAAGGTAATGAACACTGTAATACAGCTTAACATAGGGCAGAAGTCTAAGAAACACATTAATGCTGCAATAGAAACAGTCTTGAAGGCTGAAAAGTTTACTTGTGGAAATGTGTGTTGAGAGAGTTATAGTTTGTACACTTAGTACTAATGCAAGGGGGGTTATGTACAATTGATTAGCAATTTAAGATACTTGTTGTATATGATTTGGCTAATAACACATGTGGTGAAGTTAGGTACCTGGGAGAAATTTCAATTATATGTTTGTGTGTATGTTATGGCTGATACATTGTGTCAACTTGGACAGTCTAGAGGTTTGGCTAAGTGACTCAGCAGGAAGCCAGAGTGCTTACTTTGTATACATCCTGACCTGTGGAAGAGGAGGGCATGGAGATTATGTGAGAGCTACACGCCCCTTAGGTGGGAGTAGCCTGTTTACAATGTAAGGCAGGGAAAGAAGCTGCTTGCCGCCATTCCTCCGTTTTGCTCTGGCTGTTTGCTGTTCAGCTGCCATTCCCCCCTTTGCTCTTGTTGCTTTGCTGCCTGCTGCCTCGGAGCCAGCCAAGTATGGACTGAAACCTCCACAAACTGTAAGCTAAATAAACCTTTCCTTCCTTCATTTTGGGCTTTGGGTGTTTTGTCTCAGCAATGAAAGAAAAGTAACCAAGACAGAATTTGGTACCACAGGAGTGGGGTCATTGCTGTGACTATATCTGACCATGTGGTTCAAAAGCTTTTGGAAATGGCTTGAGGGAAGTGTTTGGAAAGGTTCAGAGATGTCACCTGAAAGAGAAGCGCTAGAACACCTTCCACTGTTCTGTCTGGGAGATTCTGGTCAGAGCTCAGAAGACCAGAAAGCTGATAGAAATCTTGCCGGTAAAGACCGGGTTCGGGAGGTTTCTGTTGAGAAGAAGGACTGCATTGGTTGTTGGACTCCAGATGATGTGTGCTATGGCTTGGCAGAAAGTTTGTCTGCATTTTGCTCCTGTCCAGAGACTTTGCCTAAGACTGAGATTAAGGGCAGCAGTGGACTGGTTAATCTGGCAAAAGAAATTTCAAGGGAGTCAGATGCTGGGGAAGTGGCATGGCTATTGTTGGGGGCTTTTAGCCAGATTTATACTGAGAATCAAGAACAAAGAGCCCAGCAGGATAATTTAAAAGGTTGTGCATTTGACCAGAAAGGAAGCTCCAGTAAAGCTGGGGACTGCAGAGATAAGGCTGAGGAGATCTCTATTGCTGAGAAGGTACAGAATAGAAAAGATGGCTTGAGGGCATCACAAGAAGCAGCAAGTCTCCACCCTTTGCAGCCTCAAAACTGCAAAGGTGAAAGACCTTGCCTTGAGAAGAAATCTGCTGAGCACCATGTTTCAGAATGGTAGCAGCGGCTGCACCAGGTTCCAGAATGGCGGCAGCATAGAAAACCTGCTCCTCAGAATTGGATTCAGAGTACCCAGCGATCCAGGCACTCAACCCCTATGGCCAAGAGAGAGGAAGGCTTGGCTACTGCTCCAGGTGGCAGCAGACCTTGGCATCATCCCTGTGGTCCTTGCTTTAGGTGCATGGAGAATGCAAGAGTTCTGAGGGTCAAGAGGCTTCCACCCAGATTTCAGAAGGCCTGGGAGGCCAGGCAGTGTGCCCCTGAGAGGGCAGTGTGTGAGGCTGTTAGTGTGAAGCAAAAGGTGCCCTGGAGACCTCAGAAGTTTAAAAAAGCCAGGACCGTGGATCATCTGAGGAAATCTGCAAGGAGGGAGCAAAGCAGGCCTAAGAGAGAAGTCATGGAAGCTGTAACCACCAGAAGTGCCATAGGGGTGGACTCATGCAAACCCTTTGGAGCTCACAGTGTGGGACAAGTTGCTTCAGATGTTGCGTGTGGAATTACAGGACATAATGTTAGCCCTGTTGGATTTTGGACTTACTTTGGTCCCAATGCTCTGTATCCCCCTGTTTGTACCTTTTGGAATGGTACTGCTTATTTTGTGCCATTGAATGTTGGGAGTGTTTAACTTTTCATTTGTACAGGGGCTCACAGCTAAGAGTTTGCCTTACATCTTGAAGACTTGGGACTTGGACTCTTGAGCAGTGCTGCAAGTGTTAGGACTTTGGCAACTCTTGCAAATGGACTAAATGCCTTTTGCATAAAGGGATGTGCATGAGTCTTTGCAGGGTGAAATGTTATGGTTCTAATGTAATAGCATGTCTTTGTATCTGGAAACTGGTTTAAAGAAATGTATCTGGTTGCCAAGTTGACAAGGGGTGGAGTGTTATGGTTGATACATTGTGTCAACTTGAACAGTCTAGAGGTTTGGCTAAGTGACTCAGCAGGAAGCCAGAGTGCTTACTTTGTATACATCCTGACCTGTGGAAGAGGAGGACATGGAGATTATGTGACAGCTACACGCCCCTTAGGTGGGAGTAGCCTGTTTACAAAGTAAGGCAGGGAAAGAAGCTGCTTGCCGCCATTCCTCCGTTTTGCTCTGGCTGTTTGCTGTTCAGCTGCCATTCCCCCCTTTGCTCTTGTTGCTTTGCTGCCTGCTGCCTCGGAGCCAGCCAAGTATGGACTGAAACCTCCACAAACTGTAAGCTAAATAAACCTTTCCTTCCTTCATTTTGAGCGTTGGGTATTTTGTCTCAGCAATGAGAGAAAAGTAACCAAGACAGTGTACTTTGTGTGTTCTGCTGTGCTTCACTTCAGCTGATTGCAGTTTTCTGAATTCACCTATGTCTCTGGATGAAATCAATCAAAGAAAAATTTGCATAATGTTCAAATAGCTATCCATGAGACCAATAATGTTGAAACAAATTCAAACATCAAAACAATTATTATTTAAAATAAAATTGTGCTATACTCTAGTTTCTCTTCAGATTGTATAAATCTTTCACCCCTTAAAATAAAATTATGCTTCCATGTGAGTCTTTGTAACCCAGTTTTGAGAGTTGTAGTAGCTCCTGTTCTCATGGTCTTCTTGTCACTGTCTATACAATAGACCTTATAAGTGCATATTAAATTTCATTCAGTGAGTGCAGTCATGGAGGGGCACTTTCCCATTTTCTCTACTGTGTAACATCTTGCTTCTCAAGAGCTGGTTTCCACACCTTCTCTGTTGACTCTGGAATCACTGTAACTCTCACCTCCTTTCTGCTCCCATCTAAAAGGACCCACATCCAAAGCTCAATGGCCACAACATCTAACTTCCTTATTTTTTCTTTACCCTGTCACCTGATATCACATTTAGAAATTTTCAAATTCTTTGGTGGTGTCTTAATCTCCACCTTGATCTTTTAGCCCTAACTCATTTAAATCGACCATGGTCACCTTGTCTTCCAACAGGCCCTCCCCTGCTCCTTGTTACCCACAGCCTTCTCCATCATGTTACTCTGCTGCACGCCGGTGAGCCTAAATCCAGTTTGAGTTCTTTTCCCCTGTTTTCCTGTTTCTCAGGGAAAATTTAAGTGTGGGAATATGCTCTGTAGTGTTTAGCAATGGCATTTCATATTTGTTCCTTTCATTGATTATGTGCAAACTTCTAATGTGACCATCTAAGCTCTACTTGACAACTTCACTCTCTTGCTTTACCAAATGTAAATAAGATCAGGATGTGGGAAGTAAACAAATACCAGCAATGGCTCGGACTTAAATTTTCTTCAAATGAAAACCATACAAATACCCTTTTAATACAAAGACTCTCTACATATTAGTGCAGGCTGCTGTGTTTTTAACTTTTCTTTCTGTTGGAGAGATTAAAGATAGATTATTGTGATTCTCCTAAGAAGCCATAAGACTGCAGTTAGATTAAAAGCTACTTATTCTGCACTTTATATATTCTTTTAGTCCTTATTTTCAGATTGAACATAAGGTATCTGCCACAGATTGCTTTCAGAAAGATGAATTTGACTAAAAATCATAGTATGCATTCATTCAATAAACATTTGTTTTTGTAGGCCTTCTATAATTCAGAGCCTCTGTTAGCTCAGGACATGTACAGATGAATGAAAAAAAGTTCTTGCTTTAAAGGAGCTTTAATGTATTCCATGGAGCTCTGACCATCTTTCAAGAATAAAGTATTCATTTCTGGGGATGCCTGAAGTATTGCTGACTGACAACTTTTAGCTAAGTATCTTCTGGGACTTTCCTATAGTTGAAATAAAAAAAAAAAAAAACAAACTTATCCAAGGTGTTGTCCACTTTCGGGAGAAATCCCACATCCAATCAAAGGAAGTTTCTTTGTTTGCTCCGATCTGAGATACCAGTGAAGGGTCATCACAACTGCATGGGTCCCCATAAGAATATTGAGGTTTTTGTTATAATTGCACCAATTCGTAGTTTAACCTTTCTGTTCTGTTTTATTCACTGTTTGACAAGTGTTAGTTCTATAAACTTCCTAAACCCATATCACCATCTCAGAGTCTGATTTGGGGGATATATCTATCATGAGAACTCATAGTCTGCTTGTGGTGAGCACCGGCACTATTAGTAATTCCAATACTCTTTCAAAAACTGTTCTAGTAGGAGGAAAGCCCACTACTAGGCACTAGAGGCACTTAGCTCAGGCTGAGACATAAGTAGGGTGAGAAAAAGTGACTCCTGAACTAGGATTCAGTATCAACAGGAGCTAGGCAGTGCTGTGGGCCAGGAGAAAAGGGAAAATTAAGGTGTTTTGGATAGACAATACAGAATGTGCAAGGAAAAAAAATCTTTGTGTTGACTTGGCACATTCAGGAAAATTCTGTTAAGTCAGCAGTACGTGAACCTGTGAGAAAGAGAACAGGTAGGACTACCTGATAGTGAAGTGCCAGTGGGAACCTGCTCATGAGGGCCTTGTATCCCACATAGAAGATCTTGTATTTTGTACTGAGAACAGTGAACTATGGAAATTTTTGGCAGGAATCAGTTAGGTTCTGTTGTCAGCACTTGTGGTATGGGTCGCAAAAGGCTGAGCATAGAGACATGGAGACCTCTTAAAATGTTATGGAAATGACCTCTTAAAATGTTTCTCAGGTTGAGAAAGTTATACAACATGGACATCTACCATGAAAGGACTTGGACGGTGAGGAACACAGGGGTAAAGATGAGAAGCAAATCACTTAGTGTGGCAGTAAGGAACACAGAGGGAAGAGCTGGAAGGGAAATGTGTTGTCAATGTTGGAGGCACTGAATTTGCTGTATGTGTGACAGATGCAAGAGGCTATGTTGAAGAAAAGGATAAAAAAGGAGAGACTAGGGGCTGGGGATTTAGCTCAGTGGCAAAAGTGCCTGCCTGGCAAGCGCAAGGTCATGAGTTCGGTTCCCGGTACCGGAGAAAAAACAAACAACAACAACAACAAAAAAAAAAAAACAAAAAAAGGAGAGACTAATTTTCTTGAAAGATGAGTAGAAGGATCTAAGGAGAGTTCAAGTTTACAATTTGCTTCCTCTGGTTGGCAGTAGAATATAACTTTGGTTGTCATAAGTCATGATCTCAATTACTTTGAAAATATTTTAAAATACTTTCATGCACATTTAAAAACCCCAGACTTTTTCACTATTGTTTCTCCTCAAATATTTTCCTGTTCTTTCTTTCTCATTTGAAGTTAGAAACACTCTATAAAAATGACATGCATTAAAAATGTAAAGCTTCATGGCATACCCAGTCTTTAAGCTCTTTTAAATCAAAACATTTTATTAAACATTCATTAAGCAGATTCTATAATTTTACATAAGATTGCATATTTTACACCGTATGGAAACATTTATTTTCAAAATTATCTTTGGTATTTTTAATTCAGTATTGTTCTCAATATGGGTGCATGTGATCCTACACATATGCTAAATAACCTTTTCATAAATTTTTTCTTTCTTTTGTTTTTTTCCTTTATATAAAAAAGAGTATTTTTAGTAGGTTTTAGAACTTACAGGTATTTAATTAAATGTAGATTGTAAGGTACATTAGTGACCATCAAATGTTATATCTTTCAGTGGGTAATTATAAAGGCCAAAATGTTTTAAATGAATTTTCAAATACCTCCTTCAAATCATTAAACACAGTTACCATAGCTACACTTTGTAAATGTAAAGCAGTAGAGTTCTCACAAGTATGCTTGTCGCAGTCATTTTTATTGATGATCTATCTGAGCTTCATTTCCTAGCTAAGAAACCTTGTTGGTCAATTTATTTCAACATAATACCATTTTGTTGGATGGTTATTAATCCTGTAATTGTTCATGGCATGCCAGGAATAATTCAGTTAATTATTACAATATGTCTTACTTTGCTATGTTTCTCTATGTCAAAATAATCTGCATATATAGGAGGAAAAATAAGATGCTTATTTTAATCCTAGACATAAAAATTGATTACTAACTGAAAATATAAAAGAACTATTTTTGTTTGCCCTACATAAAATATCTGCTGATCTAAGTTAAATTTGATGATTTTTAACCTCTGAATTTTAATTGATGCATCACCTCTATTTTTCAAGACTAAAGAATCATCTTAACTTGTAGTTTCAATTAAGTGCCATAGTATAGCAATTCCTGCTAGATCACACTAAAAAGAGAATTTCATTTTTTCCAATGCAATATATGAAAACAGAGCTAATGTCTACAGTTCCATTACAGTCATGAAATTAAATGTTGTGCAGTTAGGTAAAAAGTTGTGATGATGTATATAATAACTTTCACACACAGAATTAAATTTGGTTAAAGGTTTTTGTAGTTGTATGTGTGAGAATGAATTCTGGAATATAAAACCTTATCAATAAAACTTAGTAATGTATGGATTATTATATTCTAACACTCACAATGGGTTATTTCAGTTCACTACAGCAATAGAAAATGTAATATTCATTATGCAGCACTGTGCTTGCTTTGAATCAAGTTCAGGAGAAACCTTCCACAGGAGAAAGGAATGCAACCACTGCTACACAGTTAGGTTCCTTAGCTAGCCTCTCACTTACGACCGGCAAATGACCGTGTGCTCGTTAACCAAACTAACACTCTTCTCTCTAGTTAAAGTAACAACAGTGTGTATTAATTTGTTATGCTCAAGGAAATTAAAGGCACAGATGATTTCATTATTATTGGTGGTGAAGAAATGTAGCAGGTGAAAGTTGCATTCTATGTTAAATGATAAAAATTACAGGAATTAAAGTGAGAAGAGTGAGATTAGCTGAAAATAACATGATTTAGACTCTGACATTAGATTTGTTATTTATTATTTTTCTGAGCTTATTCAATCCTTTCAATCCTATCTATAAAAGTGACATTATAATATTTTATAGGTTTGATGTAAAGAAGAAATGACATATGAAAACAACTTTTTATTAACTTGTAAGTATTGTATACAAGTAAAAGATAAAATTGTGAATTTATACCTATTTAGAAGTGTTCCTCAGTGTTAATTTTTATGTAAAATTAAATTATTTCTATTGCTGATTGATTTTTCTGAAATATTTCAGAAATTCTTATTGTTGGTTGTGGTACAATAATGAATATATGAACTTTTTTGCCAGTAGTTGGCAGAGTTTCAAAAACCTTTGGAATTTCCTGAATGATGGCCATAGATGTCTTTGTTATGCAAGTGTGGTGACTCCAGGTAGGTCCTAGATACCTGCAAGATGGGAAATGGTTACCAGCAAAGCACCCATGGAGGGT
Source organism: Chinchilla lanigera (assembly GCF_000276665.1). Classification (NCBI taxonomy): domain Eukaryota; kingdom Metazoa; phylum Chordata; class Mammalia; order Rodentia; family Chinchillidae; genus Chinchilla; species Chinchilla lanigera. The sequence continues at coordinate 49,899,500 of NW_004955404.1, read as the reverse complement.
ACATTGCTAGAGACTGATTTCAACCTAACTCATCAAAGATACATAACCAGATTCCAGTCAAAACTGTAGGTATAGACCACAATAGAATTCACTTGTTGGCTGACACACTTGTGTGCAGGAAGCACAATGTACTTGAACTCCCCTAGGAAAAGGCATGGAAGCTCTGTGTCCAGGAACCTGCCAATCCCTGCTTTTGGAGACATTTCCTCGTTCTGATACTCTGCAATTGTCTCCTTTATAATGAAACTCTAGCCCTAAGCATAGCATTTTCTTGAAAACTGTGAACCATTTTAATAAATTATTGAACTGAAGATGAAATCCTGAATTTATTTTTGTGGGCAATCCCTGAGACTTGTGTCTGGTAATCATATTGGAGGGCTGAGCCCTAAATCTGTGCAGTCTCATGCTAACTCAGGATCTTTAGTGCTGCAAGTGTACTGTAGTATACACTCTTCATACGGAAATAGAATATATGTGACCTAGCAAATAAATAGCACATTTTTGACAAATATGATACTATGATTGTCAGTTAAAAAATAAAATCTTGTAAAGGTTACTATAAAAAACTATTTAAGAGACTACGTTAAGTATATTTTAATGTGCTCAATGACATGAAAGATCAGATTGAAGTCTAGAAGACCACAAACTGCAAAAAAAAAGGCAGCTTTCTTCCCCAGTGCATATTTTATGAAGCCCCTCAAAGGAGCCAGCTCAGTTGGGATTTTCAAATGTGTGAGTTTCCCACTCCCTGCTCCACCAGACTCTACATAGGCCTTTAAAGCTCAGCACATATCTTCCCTGAACCAACACCTTCCCACCATTCTGTATCTTCCTCAAATAAGACATCCGTAGCATTTCAGTTTCTTTTTTATTTTTATTACCTGAAATTTGTCCTAATTTTTAAAAAAAATTTAGTGCACATTTAAAAGAATTGGCATTTTATAACATGCCTTCAGTTCTATGTCTCTCAGTACAGTTTCTCTTAAAATTGGGGGAAGCATATTACGCTCAGTTATGTGTCATATTTAAATGTCTCTCCAAAGCTTCATGTGGGCACAGTGAGGGGCCTTTCAGAGGTGAATGAATCTAGAGTATGTGATGCTGGGATCAAGGATGTGATGCTGGGATGTTCATGGTGCTATGCTAAGATTAAGGCTGCCCCACCCTGGGTGTGAGTGCTATCAAAAGGAGAGAAGGGACAGAAACAGGGTCCCTGCTTCCTTGTGGCTTGCTGCTTTTGCTGCCTTTTGCCTGCCATGAATTGTTTGTCCTCTGTGGTATTGCTTTGCCATGGCACTGTGCCTTGGAGCTGGCTGATTATGGACTGAAACCTCTACAAAATGTAAGATGAACTAAACGTTTTCTTCTTTAACTTTCGGTGTCAGGTACTTTGTCTCAGCAATGAGGAAAGTAACTAAGGTAACTAATTGGATGCTGCTACGTTCGATCCCTGCCCTGACCCATGAGATGGCCTGAAATGGAGACAGCATGTGTATGCTGGTTCTGCTTCTGGTAAATGTATTCTACTAGTTATAAGATGTTGCAGAAATTTTGTAGCATACTTATATTAGACTATATATTTAATATAAAGAAAACATTTATGCAAAATTATCTTAATTTTTCTTTGTAGGTCATTTTAATTTGCCACTTTAAGTAACATAGATTACTGCATTTTTTATTTAATAAATACACAATCATGAAAAAATTAGCTATATTTTTATCTATATGTCATTTTAATTTTTATTTAAACAGGTTAATATATTCAGAAGTGTTGGAGGGCAACAAACTGAAGGACCACCCTGAGTGGCACTAACTTTAGTTACATTACTGAGCAGACAAAATAATTTGGCCTGTTGATCTCAGCCAGAATTTGTCATTGACCATGCAGCACCGGCAAAGTGCACACAAGAATAGCCTCATCTTGGTGGCAGAGTTGGAGGGTATCTGTAATCCTAGCATCATGAAGTCCCATTTTAGAGCAAAGGAGGTGCACAAGTTGGTGTCTGACCATAAGGTTACTGGTAATATCAATGTTTCATACTGTTATGGCAGAAATTCTCCTGGCATAAATTCGGCTGTATTTCACAAGAGACCTGAGTCTACTGAGAACAAAACCAGAGTTTAATTTGAGGCTAGCCACCCTCACTTCCCTTTGCCAATCTGGAAGTGGGCCAATGGCCAACTTTGTTTCACCTTATATACATTTTGGTTTCCACTGGCAACAGATTGGGATGTTACATTTGCAGACCCCAGTGGGCATATGGTGTTTCTCTCATCCTGTTGGACCCCATGTCAGTTGCAGGTTGCATGTCTAACCATGATAGATGTTTCCCCCATTATATTCCATTTGTCTCTTTTTTTACAACCTATGCATTCCTTTAGGGTTACGATGTTTACCTAGGGCCAGGAGATGGAACTGCCCAGGCAGGGTCACAGAGGGTTACTTAGACCTAGGCACCCCTTTATCTTGGGGAGACATTCCTGGGCAGAATTGATCTGGGGAATTAGCTCTTACACTGTCCCAGGAGGCTTCCCAAGGCACCACGCAGGCTTTTACCAAAACTATTTTATCTAAGATAATATGCTAAGATTCATTGCCCCCTACAATACCACCTAGGAGTTGTCATTTTAATAGAATGATGGAATGGTTAAGGTGTCGTCTAGGAGACATATTTCTCTAGGAGTATTGTCATTCATCCTCTAAAATGTAGTATATATTTTAAATCAATGTTTGTTATATTAATCTATGTTCCCTCATAGGTATAATGCATGAGCATAGAAACAAAAGGGTAGAATGAGTAATAGTCCTGCTCATCACTACTCCCAGTGACGGACTTGAGAATTTGAGCTTCCTCTCAATGCGTGGGCAGCCTCTGTAGGTTCAGAGACCTTATTCTCAAAGAAAGACCGTGCTTCTCTTAGGAGGCACTGAAAGAATGTCATGGAGCTTTGTATTGTAGCAAATGCCTGGGCCTTTTGGATTCTCAGGCCAAAGCATATCCTGGCAAGTAGAAAAGTCAATGCCGGCAGAGACATTTCACTGGGATCATCAGAAAATACATGGTAGAAAATGATAAAAAAGAGGAAATGGTCTAACTATATCAATAATAAATATAATTTAAAATAATTAAATTGACCTACTTGAAGCCAGAGATTCACAAGACACTTAAAACAGTAAATACTACAATTAAAAAGAAAGAAAACTACAATCAAAAATGTAAATAAAGTAATAAAAGTCAATAGGCTAAGGCAATTACTCCTGACTCTGAGTGACTTAAACCTACAAAGGTACCCAGCTGAAAAATACCACAATGCCAAAGTCCAAGAAAGATACTTAAGTTGCAGTCCAGCCATCTCATTAGTTTAAGACAATAACCTCAGAAATTGAAAACAAGCAGCCCAGATTATCAAATCAAAAGATCATGGAAAGCAAGAGCTCTTCGAAAACAATGCAAAAAATTCAGAGATTAATGCGCAGTGATACAAGAAATGAAGCACTGGGCCCTTGCAAAGCAGACACTAAATCATGAGAACACTGCATATAGTTGACTACTGTGGAATTATTTCACTTTCAGTACAAAGCTGGGCTACAAAAATTAATGTTATCTATAACACAAGCAAATCTGTGTCTTATATGGCTCCCAATGGTGGAAGGATGTTAACTTTGAGAAGCTATTTCCATTGGCTGCTCTCAAAAGGGTCTAGTTTCAAATTCACAGTTCCTACGAGGCTTAAGAAACCCTAAAGAGAGGAATTAAATTAAAATGTTCATCAGTATTTGGAGATCACTAACTTCAACACAATAATAAATTTCAGAAAAAAGTTATATGGTTATCTCAATAAATACAGGGAAAACAATTAGCAAAATTCTCATTCTTCCAAGAAAAAAAACTCTCTGCAAATGCTTATCCTGATAAGAAGCATTTACTAAAGAGAGAGGAGTAGACACAGAGACAGAAATGAGAGAATGACAGCTAACATCACTCTTCTTTTTCCTCTATTAGTGTATGTTTTATTAATATATGCTACCATATACTATTTTATATGTATATTGACACCTTCCTCCCTCTCTTTCCTTCTCCTTTCTGTGGATCACTTTTCCCATCCCCAAAAGGCCTACCTTCTTCTTTCCTACTACTCTCCTTTATTTTGCTGTTTAAATTATTTGTATTTTGGTTTTCTCATTGTTAGTTGCAAACCTGTCTGCACTTTGGGTATCTAGGACAAGGTCACTGCTTCTCCTTGTTTGGCAGGGCATGCAACGTGTGTACAGCTCACAGAACTATTGCATGTAGTGACTTGACCTTCAGTTGAGATAATGCAGAGTTTTCTCTTATTTCCCAAGATGCCACCAAGGAATGGTGCTCTACTACAGATTAGATATTCTTCCTATCCCAGATCCTACCGTCCCATTAAACTCACCGTGAACTTACTCATATGTTGATTATATAAATAAATGTACTGCAGGTCCTGGGCAGTTCTTCTCTCACATTGGGAGGGAGGGCTCTACCTGACCTCAGCTTTTGTATATTGAGTACTGTCTTCTTCATTCTCCCTTACCCTCCTTCTGGAGTTTCAAGTGCTGTGCTGGGTGTGGCATCTCATGTGCAGTATATAACCTTTGCATCTGTTTTATTTATTTTGATATTGAGATCCAGCCATCTTCTTACAAATAGCACAAATTTATCCCTCTTTATGGCTGCGCAATACTCCAGTATGTACATAAACTATATTCTCTTTATTCTTTATCCGTTGATGGGTACCTAGGTCTTGCCCATAATTTAGCTGCTGTGTTTTATGCTGCTATAAACATGGGTATGCAATTAGCACTGTAATAAGATGATTTCAACTCTTTTGTGAAGGTACTTAGAAGACGTATCGCTGGGTCAAATGGAATCCCTATTTTTAATTTTTGAGTAATCCCCATACTGATTTCCATAGTGGTTGTACTAGTTTATTTTCTCACCCACAGTGCAGAAGATTTTTTTTCCCTACCCAAATCCTGGCCAGCATTTGTTGTTTTTGAGTCTTTGTTGTTGGCCTTTGTGTAATAAGAAGGAATTTCAGTGTTGATTTGATTTGTATTACTCTATCAGCCAAAAATGCTGAACACATTTTTATATAGTTATTGGCTATTTGTATTTCTTCTTCTATTCCTTTCAATTGCCCATTTTTGCACTGGGACTTTTGTTTCAGAGGATCTAATTTTGACAAATTCTTTATCTACTCTAGGTATTAGTACTCTATCAAAGGAGTAGATGTCAAAAGTTTTTTTCCCATTCTGGATGTTGTTTTTTCATTGTTTCTTTTGTGGTATAAAAGCTTTTTTTTTTTAAAATTTGATGCAATCATGTTCGCTGATTCCTGGTGTTCTTGTGCAATTGGAATTCTGTTCAGAAAGTTCTTTCCTATGGCTATGTTTTCAAGTATTTTAGCTACTTTATCTTCCAGCAGATTCAGTGTTGCTGTTTTAGTATCCAGGTCTTTAATCTATATTTATTTATTTTAATATTTGATGAGAGGTATGTGTTTGGATTCATTCTTTTATATGTGGGTATACAGTTCTCCCAACACCATTTGCTAATGAGAACATCACTGTACTTTTTTTAAAGATCAAGTTGCTAAAGGTGTATGGAACTATTTCTGTATTCTGTTGTATTGGCCTACAGTACCACTGGAATCCAGAGGATTAAAAGAAACTAATTCAAAGATTTATATTCAGATAAATTGGATAATGTAGAAATAAACAACCTTAACATTTATATAAAGCCAGAAGAGACCCAGAATACCAAAGTAATCCTGGGAAACAAAAAGCAGGAGGCATTACAATCCCAGATTTCAAGTTGTATGACAAAGCCACAGTGACAAAAACAGCATGGTACTAACACAAAGACAGACATGTGGATCAACGAAACAGAATAAAGCATGTAGAAACAACTTCAGGCACATTCAGCTATCTGATCTTTAACAAAGTGACCAAAAATTTATGCTGGAAGACAGATTACCTCTTTAATAAATGGTACTGGGAAAACTAGTTACACACGTGCAGAAGACTAAATCTAGATCCATATCTATTGCCATGTACTAAAATTAAATTAAGATGATCAAAGACCTTGGTATTAAAATAGAAACATTTCATCTACTCCAAGATAAAATAAGTAAAACTCTGAAAGACATAAACATAAGTGTTTAGAATAGAACACCAACTGGTCAAAAAAATAACATCAAGAATCGATAAATGGGGCAGTCTCAAATTAAAAATATGCAAGCACAGGAACAACCTACAGAGTGAATGAATAACCTACAGAATGAAAAAAAAAATGGTTGCCAGCTACTCTTCAAGCAAAAGAATAATATCTAAAATATATAAAGAACTTAAAAAATTAGGCCTCCCCAAAATAAATGACCCAATCAAAACTGGACAAATGAAAAAAAAATTCTCAAAGAAATAAGTACAAATGACCAACAAATACATGAACAAGTGCTCACCATCTCTGAACATTTAAGAAATGCAAATGAAAATAACACTGAGATTTTACCTTATTCCAGAAAAAATGGTTATTGTCAGTAAATCAAATAAAAATGCTTGCTTGCAAGGCTGCAGAGAAAATGGAACCCTTCTACATTGTTGGTGGGAATGTAAACTAAAAGAAGTACTGTAGAAATCTGTAAGAAAATATGTCAAGAAACTTAAAGTTGAAATACCATTTGATCCATCTCTTCCCCTCTGGGTATCTTTATAAAAGAGGTAAAAATTTCATATCATCATGGTACATGTATACCTGTGTTTAGAGGCACATATATCCATCAGCAGATGATTATTTAAAGAAAATGTGCTATTTATAGGTGATGGAGTACTACTCTGCCATAAAGAAGGATAAATTTGAGTTTATTGTAGGGAAATGGATTCACTTTAAAACCACAGTGTTAAGCAAAGTAAATCAGATGCACAAGCTTGAATATCACACAGTTTCTCTTAGAGAAGCAAAGGAATGTATAAATAATTTACAAAGCAAACTAAAACTGAGTAATAGGAATCGGGGAGAGAGATCACTTGCAAACGGGAAAGGTACCTAGAGAGGGAGGAAAGGAAAGAAAGAGGACGTAACCAGAATTTAATGTGTTGCACACGTGTTCTGACTCTCATGATGAATGTAATCCCTATGCACTGTAAACGTGTACTAATACATTTTTAAAGAAAGTGGCATGTTTGGTGGACCTGCTATAGGCAGTATTGGAACTGAAAAGCAGACTTGCTTCTTCTTCTAAACACCGCTGTTCCTGGATAGCATCTGATGGGCTTCTCCTTCCAGTGGACTCTATCACTGGTCCTTCGTTCACCCCCAGTGTTTGAGTAGCTCTAGACCTTGGTGATAATCTTATGAGCACCACGCTAGCGCTGCTACCCCTGGCCCACCATGATGCTCATTCAGTGAATGTTTTTTAGGGTAAATCTTATAGAATTATTTTTTAGTTTGCAATCATGTCATCATGTTGGCAAGAATATGCTCTTTATTTCCTTTATCACAAATATTCTTTCACACCAAGTAAGTAGAGTGCAATGTAGTCCTGACACTTTCTACAGTCAATAAAATCCCTGCAATACCTACTCTGACTCAGTGTGAGACTCCAAAGATTTAAGGGCTCAGATCCTCATAAGACTACTCTCAGTCAGGAACCGGTCTCAGAGGCTGCCTGCAATTCCGGTTGATCCTCTTATATTTCTGTGTAAAAATAAACTTCGAAGTTTTCTTAGAACAGGAACTATGGGAATATATGTCATACTATATGGAGTTTTTTTTATAATACTACATGATCTAGGAATCTCATAGGCATGTATTTATCATAATATTGACCCTCAGACAGTGGGACCCCTATCCAGACTAATTGAATCTAAACAATTTATCTGCATGTCTAAGACCTGAAGTCAGGTAGTAGAGTGTTCACTGAGAGATGGAACACTCACAATTTTAGATTACAAATATACAAATAACAAATGTACTGCAGTGAGTAATCAGAAACAGTAAATAGCAATAATTAAAAACTTCATATGCTATTCTGAGGCTATGAAAACAGTATGCTAAAAATGATCACATTCAGGGCCGTGATGCTAGTAAGATAACAGAATCTTCTTTTTCTCATTTAGACCCCAAGTTACCTACAGTATACTGCTCCCAAGGCCTTTATGAGAGCTTTAGAAACCGAGCAGCAAATCATAGTACTCTGGCAAGTTCAAAGACAGTCATCAACTCTGAAACGGGCATGAAAAACTCTCATTTCAATTCCACTGGCTTCTCCCAAAGCAGAAATAATTTACCCCAACTGGGAGAAAAAAACCCAACTAAAAACTCCTTTAACAGAAGGGGAAAAGGGATACATAGGCCCAAGGTTACAGTTTTTCTGGTGGGCTTCCTGGGGGACTGTTTCCTGTCTTGCCTGGCTTGGATTGCTTACAAGAGCTGGTACACTTCAGACTCTTGCGGTTGCTGAGAAAAAAAAAAGTTCAGCAGCTAATTGTACCACCAGATAATTTGTAATACCACAGATAGAAGCTGTCCATGCCCAACATGACTGGGAGTAAGTGCCCAGCTTCCTGCCTATCACTTGGGAGGAAAAGGGAGGAGCTGAAGAAGCATCCAATGCTGTGGAGTCCTGCAGAACTGTCTCTCTTTCTTGATTCAGAGGGCTGATGGAAGGGCATCTTCTTGATGGCTGGGAGTTGTAGAGATCAGAGTAGAGTTTAGTGGTTTGTGGCCTGCAGTACACAAACAGACACCAAATGGAGAAAGAAATTACAGCATCTGAAAAAGAAACTAGCAAATCTCTCAAGTCATTACAGTATATGTAAACCCCAGGGAAGAAGCATCCCCCAGAGAAAGTTTGAGAGGATCACAGACTCCATAGACAGGCTGATTGGTGAAGGCTTTCCTCCCTAAGAAGTTACTCTGTAAATACAGAGAGATTTATTTTTTCAAGTGGACAAATCACAACAAAACAATGACAACAAAAATAGCAAAGTACACAAAGAAACAGGGAAACATGGTTCATAATTCTCAATAAAAAAAACTCAAAATGAGATTAGAAAGACACCACAAGAATAAAAAAAATCACACTGGTCTCACTATGAGTATTTAATATATTATTGTAAGTCCTATTTAATACAATAAGTTAAAAAAACATAAAGTAACAAGTAAAAGACATCCAAATTGCAATGGGAAAAGTGAAATTATCTCTGCAGACCACATAATCTTATATATGGAAAATCTTAGGGATCTCACAAAAATCTTGTTAGAACTAATAAGAATATTCAGAAAAGTTACAAACTAGAAAATCAATGTGCAAAAAAATACAGTTGCATTTCTATACATTGCCAATGTACAATGCAAAGCAAACATTAGTAAAACAATTTCATGTGCAATAGCACCAAGAAAGAAAAAATAAATAGGACGAGCATAATCAAAGAGGGAGAAGACCTGTATACTTACAACTGCAAACACTTCTGAAATAAATCAAAGAAAACACAAATAACTGGAGAGATAGCTCATATTAATGTACTGAAAGACAACATTGTTGAAATGCCCATATTTCTTGTGTTCCACTATTTTAATGGGTGTAAGGAATTACCTAAGAATGGATACTTTATGATGAGAAGAGGTCTATTTAGCACTCAGTTTTGGAGATCTGAGAGTGGGCCTGTGGCTTCTGCTCGACTTTGACTAGGCCCTCTCTGGTTAATTCACAGCACAGCAGATTCCACCATGGCAGGGGCATATGTGAGAGGGAGGAATCAAATAGTGAAATGGAAAGTCAGAGAGCATGGAGGAGCAAGTATTGATCTTTTCATAACAATTTGCTCCCATAACTCAGTCCAGGAGATAAACTTAGTCACAAGTCAAGGTGATATCCACAGTAACCTAGTTCTCTTTCACCAGGCTGCATCTCTTGTAGGTCCGAGTTCCCCTTACACCACTACACTAAGGATCAAGCTTTCAGCAAACAAATCTTGGAGGACATACTCAAATCCTTTCCAAGCCTGCCATTACCCAAATGATCGACAATTCAATGCACTCTTCATCAATATGCCATGGTCTCCTTTTTGGCTGAACTGGAAAAGATGTCCTAATACTCATATCCAATCTCATACTACTCTGAACATCAAAAATGAACTTGAAAAAGAGAAACAACAATAGAGGTCTCCCATGTACTGGTTTTCTGACATGTTTCAAAGCTATAGTTATGCAAATGGCCCGGTGCTGGCATAAGGTCAAGTTTATGGACAAGATACCGAGCCAAGAATTCATACCTCATATATATCAAGAAATTATCTTCAATGAGCATGCATAATATGACAAGGAAAGATTATTTAATATGTGGTGTTAGAAAAAGAGGATAGCTGCATGTAAACCCATGAAGTTGGACCCTTCTTTCAACTATATGGAAAAATTAACTTAAAATAAAATCCTGAATATAAGAACTAAAACTATAAACCCCCTAGGAAAAAAAATCAGAAAAACTATATGTCATCGGATTTAGTAATGATTTTGGATATGATCGCAAGACCACCAAGAACAAAGCAAAAATACAGAATTGAGCCTACAGCAAACTTAAAAACCTGTCTGTCACAAAGAAAATAATCAAGAGTCAAAAGACAATCTATGCAATGAGAGAAAATACTTGGAAGTCATATGGTTAATATCCAGAATATGTTAAGACCTCTGCATCTCTATTCAGCTATCATGACTGCCACTAATGATAGAGTGCATGATTAGACGTTCCTCTACAGAAGATTCAACAATAATCAAAGAACATAATCAAGATACTCTACATCACTAATCATTAAGAAGATGAAATAAAAACACAATGAGATACCACTATTTATCAATTAGGATGTGACAAGAAGCTTACTATTAGAATGACCATTATTTTCAAAACAGAGAAGTTCAAGTGTTGGTAAGCATTCTGAGAAAATGGAGCAGTGCTTTGTGTTTAGTGGTCCAGCAGTTATTTTTAAATAGTGTGGCAGCTGTGAAAAACGGTAAATTCCTTTAAAAATCAAAAATAGAATTATAATCTGATCCAGCAGTCCATCGCATATATCTGTGTGATAGATTAACTAATGGTCAATTTGTAACACCCAGCTGAACTGAATCAGAGTGGTCCTGGGTGTGAAGGCCCACCTGAGGATAACTGACAAAAGCATAAAAGGAGAAGTGAAGGAGAAGATGATTTGCTCTTGATTCTCCTGGAGAAGCTTGTCACCCTGATGTTCCTGATATGAACTCATCATTGTTGGAGGATCTTGGGTCCTCACTGTCATTGAGGATGGCTGTGGATCTCTTTGGGGGAGCTCTGGTCCTTACTATGAGTATCACTTTCTGGCTCCAGTGCAGATCCCTCAGCTTGCTGGCACAGATCCTTCATCCTGCTGATGCAGACTCCAGCTTCCAGTCTGCTGGAGACTCCAGCTCCAGCTTCCATCTTCCACCACTGACCTTTGGGCCTTCCCAGTGCAGATCCTTGATACAGACTTGAATGAGACATTATTGTGGGCTTTAGGCCTCAAGTTGGACTCGTGGAGGACACTGTCATGAGATCTAGGCCCTCAGCTGGGTTCTTTTCGTTTCTAGTGTGTGGAAAGACTGCTTGCACTCTTTTGCATTTGACTCTTTAGGTGAATATTATAAAAAAATACTATAAATTATATGTCCTGTATTACATAATTTCACTTATAAATCATAATTACAACAATATATACATACAAAATTGAAAAGAAGATCTCAAAGAGATGCTGTATTTATACATGCAAGTTGATTATAATGTTATTCAGAATACTCAAGTGGTAGAAGCAATCTAAATGTCTATGACTAGATACATGAATGAAAGAAACGTGGTAACTACATACAATGGTGTGTTTAGTTATAAATGAACATTCTACCATACTCCTGAAAAATGGGCAATTATTTTTGAGAGAACATCTTGCTGTATAGTTCAGGCTGGCCTTGAGTTCTCTATGTAGCCCAGGCTAGCCTTGAACTCATGGCAACCCTCCTACCTCAGATGGTAAGTTGCCAGAGGCTATGGGAAAGGGGGAAGGGGTACTCACTTGGTGTCCAGTAGGTATAGAGTTTTAGTTTTTTGTAAGAAATGATTTCTAGAGTTCTTTTGCACAACCATATACATAGTTTTCACTACTGTATTATGCACTTAAAAATGATAGGTTAACTTTTATGTTATATGTTTTTATTATAACAAAACAGAAAGAATTGAAGGAAGAAAAACAAATTAATTAGAATATTTAAAAACAATGAAAGTGTAGGATAAGTAAAAGAACAACATGTAACTTTTCACACTGAAGAATGGTGTCATTGAAATTCAAAACACAAAGAATGTGTTAAACAGATTACACTGAATGATTTAGTGAACTAGCAAACAGGTTGTAGACATTATGTGGAGTGTAGCCGAATGGGCTACAGGAATGGAAAGCGGAACAGATCAGGGACGTGGGGGAGAGAACGCAGTGTCTAACAGTCACTAATGTGAGTTCCTGAAGGAACAATGGAGGTAATGAGAGCGACGCAAAGTTTTAAGATATATATCTGAAGGGTGTTGCTGAAAGAGTTTGCTGAAAGACCTCATTACTCAGATTCAGGGAATACAAAGAATTTCGAGTAGATTAAATACAAGCAAATTCATACTGACACACATTATTGAAACTGCAGAACCCTAGAGTCAAAATAAAACTCCTGTGAGCAAAGAAAAAATACATTTTAAAAGCAGAGAGATTTGTAAGGAAGTAACATATAAACTTACAGCAAAATTAAATGCCATACAAATGGAATACCATCTTCAAAAGACTGAGATTAAGAAAAGAATGAGAGGGCAAATAAGCTATCAAATTCAAGGACAGAATTGAACAAGATGAATTTTAAGATAATTCCTCCTGTTTGTTGAAAGTCACCCTTAAACAAATGAAAAGGCAAACCTGTCGACTAGTTACACATGCATTGATAAAGGACTTATCCACAGGATATAGGAAGAATTCCTGCAAATGCACATGCTAAAAACAGTCAACAAATTATAACAGAAGGCCAGACTTCTTCAATACCCATTTAGCCAAAGAGGCTACTAAACTGGGCAATTATCAATAAAAATTTGTTCATATTCATAAGTCTACAGTGTAATCTCAATTAAAATCACAATGCACACTTGCAAAACTAGAGCCTGTGGATCAACTGGAATATTCTGGTGCGGTGTTTTACAATGAAAACTATGCATTACATGACGGACCCTTCTACAAGTCATTTGATTTCAGCCTGTCTGAATTATTTCACAAGAAGGAGTTTGTGTATATACAGACTCTTTTCAGTTATCTGACACTACCTTTGCTTGATGCAGATGATCAAAAATTGTCTGGAAAAATATTCTGAGAATGCCTGGATAATGTATATTTAAGTTTGTGTGTAAAATGAGAAGTACATTTATTTTGTAGGCATTGTTGCCTAAAGTTAGATGTGATGTTGTCCTAAAAATATCATGAGAGCAAATATTAAGTTGAAACTGCATTTTTGCTCAATAAAAATAGCAATTACAAATAATTAAACTGTATGCATGTGAACGCTTCACCTGTAGAATGATACATTGTCATGACAATTTATATTTTGTTTACATCTGCCTGAGATATTTTTCTGACATCATTTCTGAAAAAATGGTGGCCAACAGCTGGGTGTGGTGGTGCACACCTGTAATCCTAGCACTTGGGAGGCTGAGGCAGGAAGATCGTTGTGAGTTTGAGACCAGCCTGGGCTACAAAGTGAGCTCAAGGCCAGCCTGAACTGCATAGCGAGACCTTGTCTCAAAAAGACAAAATCAGTCAATAAATAAAAATGGTGGCCAACTTTTAGGTGGGGAAAATCTTTGTGGAATGAATTCATTTGAGGCTCTGCTTGAGGAAAAGTTTTATAAAATTTCCTTGACGAATTTGTTACTTGTCCCTGTGCATTTACAGAAGAAGAAGACAAAATTTTGTTTCATTCCACTTTATGTCCTCAGCCCTGAAAAGAGCACAGAACCAGTAGGAAATTCATAAATACTAGTATATGAATGAAAGTTTTATTTTTGTCGCTTCTTATTCTGGAGGATGAAAAAATAAATTGTTCAGTTGCAAACTTATGATATTTTAGTAATTTTTAAAAAATATGTATTATGCATTCTAATTATAAAAGTAACAAATTTTTAATATAAACAATTTCAAATATTCCAGAAATATTTAACATAAAGTGACAGTATAAACTAATCCAGGTCTCAATATTACACTGTACATATCTTGTAGACAATCTTTTGGAATTTTTTCTATGATATATTTTTGTGTATATCCTTAAAGCCATAATCCAAGTTACTGATTTAAGATTGTTATTGTTATTTTGCTCTTTTATTAATTAAGTCCTTTCTAATAGTGAAGTTCAACTACTTCTTCTTCAAGTGATGTCTTTACATAAGATCAGAGATTTAGTTATCTCATCTTACCTTCACAAAGATCCTATAAACAGGTTTAGTGAATGAGAGTTGGACTTAGAGCTGTTAAGGAAATTGCCAGAGTCTTACAGCAAGCTGATTATGTGAGATTGCTCTATTAAAAATTTTTACACACTGTAGATCTGGACTTGTCTTTTCTCCATAACAGTAAAACTCTACATAACAGTTAAAAAGTATATAACTCTAGATATTTATAATACAGGATTGTTCATTTATATGGAGCTAAATAGAATATCAATTTTCATATTCATCATCAACTTAAAATAATGTTTAAAAAGTAATGTTTGACTTTAAATTCAAATGCTAACAGTTTAGTTTCATGTGAAATAAAGGAAAAATACCAATAGATCATTTTTGTAAGATAAAGGCAGCAATTGACATTTGTAGACTAGAAATATATGTTCATAACTATACTGTGCCCACTAGAAAAGAATATAGTGTGTTTTTTTTTTCAACAGATGGTGTTAACTTTGTATGGAGACCTGGAGGATGGAGGATGTTGCATATCAGAGAAAACCCACTACACTTGCAGCCTTTGGAGAAGAAATTGCAAATGCATGTGAGCAATCTCAATGGCCCAGGCTGCCCAAGCAGCAGGTCCCCATCCTAATAAATATCAGAAGCTGAGGGCCACCACTTTCAGCACTTCTTAGAAATGCAAAGCCCAAGGGGCTGGGGATTTAGCTCAGTGGCAAAAGCGCCTGCCTGGCAAGAGCAAGGTCGTGAGTTTGGTTCCCGGTACCGGAGAAAAACCAAAAAAAAAAAAAAAAAAATGCAGAGCCCATTGGTAAGTTGTATTGGTCTCATGATGTCTCAATGAATTTAGTGTTAAAATATTATACAAGTTTTTTGTTTCCTGAAATGTGTCTACATTTTTTGGCAGATTCTGTATATACATGTTTTGAAAACATATTACAATATCATTAGTTAAGATACTAAAACTAAACAGAAAAGAATTAAATTGCATACACTTTAAAGGAGATATTATAAAATCAGTAGTACAATAATTGGATGAAAAGTTTTAAGTAACAAAAGAAGTTTTATCTAGAGACTCACAGCTTTTCAATTTCACCTTAACTGATAAAGATCTTATTTCTGTCATTTAAAAGAACATTTAGAAGAACATTTAAATTATTAACAAGGAGAGTGTGCAAATGTGAAAATACTTATTTGTTAATAAAAATAACTTCGCTTGCTCTTGCAGGTTTTACAAATGCCACTAGTAGGTGGGGATCTGTATGTTAACCTGAGAGTTGGTTTGATGAAAAAGAGGATACCCGAGGCCATTTCAGAAGAATAATGGTGACACTTCCTAAACCTTTCTAAACAGAAAGCTGTAGGAGGCTGCCTAATCATTTGTCTTACAAAGAGAGCATATGTTCACGTACTGGAGTCTTATAAACCTGAAGGCATCAGCAGCAATTGTCGCTAACTCCAACCCAATATATGTTTTCAATCATTTCTAACCTGAGAGGCCTGATGATACAAACCCAATTTAAAGGCTAACAAAATTGTATTCCCTTCTCTGTATTGCAGTACCTTATCTACCTCATAGGAAGCCAGAAGCCTTTACGTCTCTCCAATCTGGAAGCAGTTACTTCATTTCAGCTTTTCAAAAATAGTCTAGAAAGATTTAAATGTGCTCATCATGCCCAAGTTGTAGAATTGGTTTTTTGTTTCCCTCAGTCTAATTTAGACTATAGTCATTTTTGCTTGTTTTGATGCGAAAGAAATGACAACAGATAATTAACTGGTCTGAATTAGTAATGACATCAAAGCATCAGCACTTCTCAGGAGACCCTGGGCATCAGCAGCAAAGCCTCCCAACAGTCTGGACTTGGGAAGATTTCCCAGCTTCACTTTTTCTTTCTTTGAAATGGGGATATGATTATCTTGACCTGTTGAAAAGATTAAATCAAAGATTATAACTCATAAAATAACTGCATCGTATATGTGAACTTACTTTGTCCACTGGCATTGATTTAATTAGCTTCTATCTGGCAAAATACAATATTGACCTTTTTCTTCCCCTGAGGGGGATCTGGAGTATAACATCCTGGACTGCAGCCTGCCAGGGTTTTATACTTGCCAAAATAAATTATAGAGATGGGTTGGCTCTATCTGGAAGATAGAGCGCTAAGAAATTGGGTCCATCGCTGTCATTTTCCTCTCAGATTCCTCTCATCTGTCACAACACAGTAGTTATGAAAAATGAAACCATAAATTCAATTTAGAGGGCAATTTGCAGCTAATCTTTGGAGTAATTCCAGTGTGAATAATGCAGCAATTTGGATGCATGGTCAGTCAATTCAGCCCTGATTTATTAGCATTGAAGAAATCTTTTTTTCATTAATGATAATTACTAAACAAGAGAAAATAATTTCTCTAAAATTATCTACCTTTGTATCAGGCTTTCAGTTTTGAAAAACAATTACATTGTTTGTTAAATTGTGATGATAAAGAAAAGGTTTTGTTTTGTTGTTTAAGTTACAAAATGTGCTTAGATTCCGAGCAATAATTCTTTCTAGGCTCTGGGTGAACTGTGCAGCTCCAGGTTATAACTGCCTTTTTTTCTGCTATGACTCCCATTAGAGTTAACATTTTGAATATCTCAGCAGAAGGACCCTGGGATTTGATATTGATTTTCAACACTCCTTACACCTTGAAGGATGTATTAAAATCTAGCTGCAAAAAGAATGACATTTTTGTTCATGTCTAAGAGTCGAGTTTATCTGAGATTTTTTTCCCTAGTTATTAAAACTCCACTTTCTGACACATGCAATATACTCTGAGTCAGTGCACTTACAAGCGTATGTTTAAACAGAGGGTAACATCACATTGTAATCTATAAAGAACAGTTCTGAGAAATTGTTTATGTTCATTTTCTTTTCTGTATTTTATTGCATGCTCTTTAACTACTGCATGTTTAACTATTGAAACAGGTACTTCAAAACAAAGAAAACAAAGCAGAAAGAGGCAACACCTTTTCTTTCAAATTTTTCTCTTGTTATAAATAGATCCACAAAAACTTGTTTCCTATTCATCTCCCTAGCTCTGTTTCACCTATCTCAAAGTCAGGGCCATGAATTGTCCAGATTTTGTATTATTCCATTAAGCAGCGATGGTACTTTCAATTGTAGGCATATAAAATCCCCTTCAGTTCTGGCATTCATTAAAATGAACTAAATAAACAAAAGGTGAGTAATGACCTCAAGGTTGTAGCAGTGAGCCATGCCATTATAGGTGTTCTATAACTCAAGGACAGGAGGGTATGTACTCGAAAGAAGCATTCATGATGCCCAGCCAAGTGGTTTATGAATTTGGTTATATTCTAGCATTTTCAATATAAACTAAGTTGCAAAGTGGTCAGTTTTATCATACTTTTTCCCAGGGGTTATCTACTGGTAACTTTTGGAAAGAGCTAAGTCATGGATAGACATTGTATAATGATCAAAAGGGAGAGAACACACTGACCTTGTGCTCTTTGGTGTTGAGTGACATGAGTTGAATGCAGGGTCCAGATGATTCCTATTTAAAGAAGAAGCATGCCTTCTAGCACACATGTGCCTCCTGTTAAACCCCAACAGAGGGTCTGTTCCCCCTTTGTGCAAATCATGCTCCACCTGAAGAGACAGAAGCTCCTCAAAGAGCTCTCCACTCATGTTTGTTTCCTGTACTCTTTCAAAGAGTATCTGTTTGTTGTCTCTTTCTACGATGAGTTCTGCAGGTTACGGTTAAACTCAGAGAAGCGAGAAGAAGCTATGAGTGTATGTTTAGAAGTGTTGTTTCCTCAGATGCAGCCATTTCTAACCTGCCATAGTTAAATATCAACTCTCTTAAAAAGGACTGTGAGAGGATGGTACAGCCCTGTCTTTATTTACCCTTTCAAAATGACAATAGCTTTCAAAGATGTCCCCCATACAGTGCTATCTTTGTTCTCTTCAGTTTTATACTGTGAAAAGGACATCAAATTCTACCAGAAGCAATTTTAGAAATATCGGGTACAATTTTATTTAATTATCTACATGAATGTTTTAAATTTTCCTGTATAAGTTTTTTCCGTTAAGAAAGAAGGCACAGTTGTGTCATTTTGTTTTAATTTCCTATTGCCCCCACACAAAAATGACAGGCTGCTGAACATATGAGAGGGATACCTGAACTTTCTATTACTTCCGAAGAAAATACTTCCTCGAAAGAGTTTCAGTTACACAGGGCTCAATCGTCTCCTGCACCTTAAGGCCAAAGATCTCCCATTGGGCCACAGAACATTAGGAGATAAAGATTTTCTGGCCAATCCGTGTCTCCTGAGGATTTAAATGGTCCCAGCAGTTCAGTAGGACTTTCTGTTCCTGGGATCTAAAAAAAGCTGTTAAGTCTTTATTTGCATTAGCTACTTGGTATTTGCGTTAAGACTTTAGGTATCTGAATAATTTTCTAGAACATTGTTTACCTAAATTCTGTGCGATTATTTTATTTGCTCATTTATTTATTTTTTAAAGTGGGGCAGCACATGTCTGTTTATTTGGTTAGCTAAGTTCAGGTCTGTTAAAAGCAAAAATATTTGTTGTTTGGTCTATTAAGTGGTGATTTTCTTTTATAAACCACTTTTGTCTCTTTATTCAAGGTAGTCTAATAGTTTCATATGGCACCTTAGATTACTTTTCCTGAATCTTTTACATAAAATAAATTATATCAGCATCTTTCCAATAAGGTTGTGCTATGTCCTCCTCCAGACAGCCTCCTCTTTTTTCTTGGAGCTAATTGATTCACAGTTGGTGTTTCTGTGGCTCTTTTTTACTATGCTTTTATTACTGTACTCATATGTGTTTAATTTTTAGATTTCTTCTCTAAAATTCATGGAGCTTCCAGACAGGAAGCTTCACTTTTGAGAACAATATATTATGTGAGACATAATGAGCAACCAATGTGTGTTTGCATAATTTTTTCAGCTATATTGAGGTACAATTGAGAAATTATACATTTAAAGGGTGTAGTGTGATGCTTTGCTACATGCATACATTGTAAAGGGATTGTGACGGAGTTAACACATCTATCACTTCACTTTTTTGAGGGCAGGGAGTGGAACTTCTTAAGATACACTCTTAGCAAAATTCTGTACACAATGTGGTACTTTTAGCTGCCATCTCTGCATTTGTACGTTTCAAGTTTGCGTGTCTAACAGCTCCTAGGTGGTGCATATTCTGACCATTTATATTTAATGTTGGTCAGGCAATCAGTTAAAGCAGAATCCCCTGGGAGCTTATTACCAATGTACAAAGGCAAGCCCCACTCCAGACTGCTGAATCAGAATGTGTATTTTTCAAAACTCCCGAGGTGATTGCTATAAATAAAGTTTGTATAATACTGTTGATATTACACGTCAGTGTTTCTGAGTGTGGTTCATGGACCAGCCCTATTACATGACCTGGATATATTATACAAAGCAAATTCTTGGGCCTAATTCCAAGCTGTACTAAGGCAACTTTAGTGGGGCACAATAATAACAGCTAGTAACCCCTCACACTAGCTGATTCTAATACTTGCTAAAACTTATCACCACTGTTCAAAACATTATCCTTTTCCTCAGTCTCTCCTGGGAATATGAAACCAATTAACACCATGTCTGAACTATGATTAATACGAAATAGATTCATGGCACGAATTAGATGAGTGACATAAAGAGTTCCTCACATAGCAATTATAGAGCTAGCCAATGAAATCATTACTGAAATTTAAGAATAGAAATGGACTTATATACCTATGAATAACCTTTAAAAATACGAATTCATTCATTATGACTCAGAAATACTCATTGTCATGAAAGATTATGTGTCGTTTAGTCCAAGTTACTGAAGTAACCCATTTTTTCCTCCCTCTAGCCTTCCTCCTGAAGATGCTGAGGTATGAAGTCCAGGGACGCTGCACTGGGGAGAAACCCAGCGTAAGTTATTAGAGAGAATCAAGAAGAGCTCGCACTAGCCAAGAGTGGCTTCCAGAGAGGATGTGGAGAAGGCACCCAAGCTCAGGGCTGTACACACATTGCTGGGCTATTTAGATGGGTGTCAGAAAATTAAGCAAGGTGGTTGCTTCCTTTAACTAGGCTTCTGATGTCAGGAAGAGTCGGCTTTCTTGCTCCCCTTCCCTCTAGCTTCCCACACAATGCTCTAGTAAACCTCTTTGCCATTATGCTTCAATTTTTTTCAGGGCTTATCTTGGTGTACTCAGGCGCCTCTCCACATCTGTCTCCTGGTCTCACTATTTTCATCCATGAGGACAAGGAGCCCACTAATTCAAATGACTCCTCATTTCTTGGGTCAGAGAGGTTGCAAAACCTAAACCAACTTTTTCTCCAGTTTACCATTTCATCAGGAGATACCTTATGTTCACTGTATTGCTTCATGTCATTTCCCTTCTCCTCAATGGAGGTATCACTGCATGAAAACATAAATGGATGGAGTTCCAGGGCTTTCTGTACCACAAGCCGCTTTAGTTTACAAGTGAGAATTCTAAGGTGTTGAGAAGCAATATGATTAATTCCATATCACTGCATGATTGGGACTTTCTGGACAAAGAAAGATGACATGCTATAAATACAGAGAATAATAAAATATAAATAATATGTAAATATTTTTCCATATCCATTTGTTTCTTATTTTAAGAGTGAAAGAGCCAGAGATACATATTTCTTTTAAGGTGGAACCATGTGTTTTCATTCAAAGGATAATAAAGGAATATTTTTTCTTTGTTAAAATTCTAATGTAACAACATATGTATTTATAAGGAAAATATAAAAACACCCTTCTGTGAAAAAATAAAACAATTAATAGGCAAATGGGTGCATCTTGCAAATATAATGATAAGTGAAATAAGCCAGACACATGTTTAAATAGAACTTGGCCATATATATATATATGGTATACATATATATGGCATACATATCTATGGCATATATGTATGTGTGTATATATATATATATCAGATAAATAGGAAGTAGGGAGTTCAAATAGTTCCCCAAATTATCTGTTGTGTTGTTCTAAAAATATTTTAATATATATGCTAATTTGTTTCATTTGTACTACTAGTTTTTTTGCTGAAAATAAAGTTTTGTTCTTCTGATTTTTTTTTGATGTAAAAACTATTCTTTCTGCAACTGAATTCTCACCCCCCTCCTCAATTCTTACCTCTCTCCCCAGAGTAACTTTGCTTCTTTAGGAAGATCAAGATACTCCCTCTTCCTCTACCTCCCCCTCCCTTCTCCTCCCTGCATCCTTCCCCGGCCCTCCCCCACTTCCCTTTCTCTTCCCCTCTTCCTCCTTTCCCCTTGAATACATAATTTAGGGTTCTGCTCTTGTGAGGGTTTGGGTTTTCTTGCATTGCTGTGAGGGGGAAGGCATGGGGCATGGGAAGCCAGCGTGGTTACTGTTGTAATGATAGTCATACCCAGAAACTTTGTGGATAATGTAACAAACACATATTAAAAATGTATCAGAAGACACAAAGGAGGAATGACCCATCCCAAAGTAGCAAATTATGCAAAATTAGAAATATGCATTTCCTGTGTGTTTCATTTCAGGTTTATTCTATTTTTAGGGGGCTACATTAAAAGCTGAGTTTACAAAGTAGGTAAATAGTTAAGAAAATACTCAGACTAATTGAATCATATAGTCAGCAAGCCTGGTTAATTTAGGAAAATAGAATTCCTTGTTTTTTAAACAATAAATGGGTTTTAAATTATCCTGTTGATTGTAATATTTGGACTGACCTAGATTCTTTTCCTTTTAAATCTGCTACTTTCTGACTCCTAAGGTTCAGCTTATTTATAACTACAATGGGGATAATAGTTATATTAAGGTTGCAAATTATATTTTTTGGATTAAATACAAAAACAAAATTATTTAGTGTAGCTTCTACTGTATTATAAACTGTCAAGCTAATTTTATTCCCTAATACTGCAAATAAAGTAACTGAAGTCTCCAAGTGACTTTTATATAGAAGGAGAATCAAGAATAGAACCCAATCTTGGGCTTATGGTTCAGCACCCTTTTCCTACAATAGTTAATTTTACTCTCAAAACATGAGTACGATTTGCAAATCCCTTGATTGAGTTCTGATATAATCGAATCATACAGAGAGATGTTTAGAATATCTTCCCTTGTGCAAATATAAATGAGGTAAGAAAAAAGAAAATGGTTCTTGTTTTCTTGGTTGGATGAGGGAAGTAGTCACAAGAAAAATGGAAGTAAAAGAGGAACGCATTTTAAGTCAACAAACTTTGATTTATTTTTGGCTAAAATTGAGATTTGTGTGTTGTAAGTTTTATGGTGACTATATGAAAGAAGAGTCGGAGTCTCATCACTGACTCGTAGTTTGAGGAGGTTTATCCATGTCTTCCAATCCCTAAAAGTTGGAAGGAAATTACTTTGTATGTGTACTGCAATGGGTCCAAGCCAGGAGGGCTCACTTGAGATTCAGGCAGCACCAATGAGAGCCTTGGGGACATCTGACACATCTTTAGTGTCTCAGTGTTCTAGGGAGCAACACTGGAAAGACCTATTACCTTACATTCAAAGTCATACAAAGCCAGTCAGTCACCAACTACAGCAAATAACATGCCTAGAAGTATTTGTGTACATGTGTGCTGTAAGTGTGCATACCGTGTAACATGCGCTAACTCATTAGCAAGCGGAAAGGCCTATGAGGAAAGCCTGAGTTTGGCCATCTTGGGTACCCTGAGCTCGGTACGGTTACATTTTCTCATGGTTTTATATTTATTTATTTATTTTCTTTTTTCGGTTTTTTTCCGGTATCGGGAATCGAACTCAGGACTTTGCGCTTGCCAGGCAGGCGCTGTGCTGCTGAGCTAAATCCCCAGCCCTCATGGTTTTATATTTAGAGTAGAAACTGTTGATTCGATTTTATCTGGATATACCTTTGTTTATTGACTCAAAAGCAGCAGATAAAGTGTAGAATAATTAAAATTCACAATCTTAAGGTACAAAAATATTTTGTTATTTTAATTTATAACATACATATAGTTTGCTTACACTTAAATAAGAGAACAAAGACTGTTTTATTTGTCTGTATCTTTTTCTTTTAAATTTGCTTTTCCTTTCCTGCAAAAAGTATGCTTATCTAGCAGGCATAAATGATTTCTAAGATTTTAATTCTTTTTATAGCACAGTGAGAATCTACCAACCTTGGTGACTCAATCTAAGAGTAAATATTTATGTATTTTTATAATTCTTAGTGACTTATAATTGTTTCACCCACAACTAATTTGTTTTTCTATACATCACCTTTTTGGAGATTTTTCTAAGCATTCATAATAGTTATCATGAAACAAATTTCTTTTTTATGGAGTCTTTCATCGGTTTATATTTTATTAAATTCATAATTTAAATTTTGACATTTCCAGAAATAGGTCTGAGAACAAACAAAACTGACTCAGCATAAAGCGCAAGTGGAAACTACACACGTGCTCTGGCATGCTAGTGAGACAGGACAGAAAGGTGACTATGCTTAACTTCACTTATATTTGGGGCACTTCGTGAAAAACCCTTACTATTTGTAGTACAAATTCTCACCTAAGTTTCCATGCCACATCCTAAATATGCTAAAATTAGAATTCTTATGTTGACTTTTTACTTCTTTATGTTGACAACCTTAAAATTTCTTTATGTTCCCAGCCTATGTAATCAATATCATGAGCTCTTTTAAAAGATAGTATTTTTGAATTTTGGCACTGACATATTTTTCTTAAGGTTGGTCATAAAACATGTAGGCTTTCTTTTATGACCAAGGTAATTTAAGGAATAATCTATGTTAAGTAGTGCTACATAATGACAAAACTTTTTATACCATCAAATTTGCATAATAAAATATTTTCACCGATACTGATTTGAATCATCCTTAAACTAGGTAATACTCAGGTCCGTTTGATTAAAATATTGTTTCTGTGGTTTTAAGTTCTGTAACTGTAGAGATAATATCCATTTTATAAAAGAATGGGAATGATTAATCAATTATTCTAAGCGTCACAGAAATTGAAGATCTCAGTAATGAAAATAATAAGTTTTAATTACTCTCACCCTTCACCTTGGAGAAAATGTGAACTACTAGATGGATTAAGTTTAATGGATGAGTCATGGAGCTGGAAAATAGATTTCAAAAAGGGTACATAAGTTCATTATCAATTGCTTAAAGAAAATTTTATTCATATGTAAAATCTAAGCCAATGTAATTTGCAACCATGGAAGGCGTAAGCAGAAACACCTGGTGCAAGATTTTCACCATTTATTTTTTATAACCCATGAAGTCTAGAAGGAGAGAAAGCATTTTAACTTGGTTTGGCATTGTACAGAAAATAATAAAAACAAATTCAAAGCTGTTCTTCAATCCCATTGTAATAAGGCAAAAAGGTCATCAAAAATAACTTTGTGGGCATAAAATCCACAAAGAAAAGAACTAATTAAATTTAGTCCAAAATAGACACTACTTACATGCACTTGTGAAGGAGGCTCCAGTTATTATTTAAGGAAAAAATTTGGACGAAAAGGAGAAGTTTTTAATTTTGTCAGGTGTTTTGAATATCTAAAATCTATCGATATTATATATGTGTCCTAGAATACAGATTTAGGGAAGGACTTTGAAATTTCTTTCAGAAAGCAGGGATTAACAGTGCTGTGTGTAAATAACACTATTATAAACACTAAAATGAATCCAAATCCTACAAATGTTCTGCTAATAGATTAGGAGGTTGAGAACTATAGATGAAGATGAATCAATATATTTACTGTATTCTATTTACATTAAGCTATTTAAATGAATTATATTCTCCTGTGTATAAGATTTTTGACGCCTAAAAACATCCTCTTCTGTGGAATTAGAGAGTCACTAAGTAATTTTGATATTAATGTCAAGAAGACTGCAACATTTTAGTTTAAAGGAATCAGCTTATACCTTTATTGTTGCCACGGATAAATACAAAGGGAGGAAAATTAATAAACATATCTGTTTGGATGAAACATGCAGTTATTCGGTTAAGACAGTCTCTTTCACAAAATACTTTTTATATAAATTCTCCAGTTTTTAAATTTGAATTTGTGAGCCTGAGATATAAGTAGGAGAAAGGTTTAGGATGGAAAAGTTCCTATCTTTTCAGCATTGTGGTGCTATCAGTTTTGTTAATTGCAATCAAAATGAGAGTGAGCCCATAGTTGAGGAGAACTGGTTGAGGATTAGAGGAGGCATTTTGGATGTGCAGCAGGTAAGACGGAAGGAAGACTGGCAGAAGCATGGAAAGCTAAAAATATGCCTGGAATTAGTGTTGTGATTGCAGAAGTACGAATGGTGGAAGCCCTGGTTACAGAGACAGTAACAGTTTAAGAAATGGAATCGATATGGACAATCTGAGGAGTGTTCATAGCAGGTAACACAAATGATTACAGAAAAGAGGTAAAGGGATTTATGATTCAGGAGAAAACATAGCAGTAAAGGAAATAGAAGGAAGGGTATTGTCATGATTTTGATCTAAAATGTCTCCCAAAGTCTCATCTGTTCAGAGTTAGCTTTCTTGGAAAGTGATTGGAACATGAGGGCACTACCCTCATCAGTGGATTAATCCATTCATGAGTTTCCGGTTGAAAGAAGCAGGTCATTAGGGCTGAGATATGGAAGGGTGCATTCTTGTTCTAGAATCCTCATTTTTCTCTCTTAACTTCCTGGATGCCAAAGGTCAAACAATTTTCCTTTACTATGACATTTCTGCCTTGGAGCCAGCCAATTATGCTTGGACTGAACCTTCTGAAAATATGATTCAAAATAAACTTCTCTTTTAAACTTCAGCTGTCTGCTATTGTGTCTCAGGGATAGGAAAATGGTACAGATTATTGGTACCAGAATTGGGGCTGCTGCTTTGACTCTAAAGGATGATCAAAATATATGGTTAATGTTTAAGTAAAATACACATTAGTATTAATCCCCCAAAATATTCCCCTTGATTTGAATATATTCATCCCACTGTCCTTGCTACTTGCTAAAGCAGTTTCTGAACATTCTCTTTTATGTCTTTACAAGGTGTGATAAAAATTACAGTGAATAATGTTGCCAGGTACCATCCAAAGGAAAGACACTTTTTAAGAACTATACAGTGTGTCCTCATCCACCTTATTCACAGGATTTATCACTGTACAACTTCTGGCTCTTCCTCCAAGTCAAAATTACCATAAATGGGAAATGTTCTGAATCACTTCAGAAAATCAAGGCAGACAGAGAGTGTAACTTAGAATAAACATAGAAAAGCAGGACTGCTTCAGAAAGTGACAAGAATAATGGGATTAAGTATTTGAAGTGAGGGGAAATATTTTGAAGTGGTCTGATGGCAATATGTCTTTTATTGTAAAACATTTTTAACATGTAAAAATTTACATATTTTATCACATTTTGTATCTGTGACCATGTTGTTCAGAATCCTTTAAAACTGATTTATGGGAGGAGTTTGGAAATATGTATAGAATTTGGCTATCAAAGCCCTAGAATACCATAAGCAAAACTTAATAGCTGATACTAGTCAGAGCTCAGAAGATGTAGAATGCTGTAGGAAGTGTTTACAATAAAGACCAGGCTCATTTAGCTCAGCGGCAAAGCGCCTGCCTGGCAAGTGCAAGGTCGTGAGTTCGGTTCCCGGTACCGGAGAAAAACAAAAAAAAAAACAAAAACAACAACAACAACAACAACAAAAAAGACCAGGCTCATGAAGTTTCAGTTGGGAATGAGGATGTTATAGGAAACTACACTAGAGGCCTTGTGTGTTCATTCTGGCAAAAATAAAAATGTTGTTATAAGATTTTGTGTTAGGCTGAATTTAAAGAGAACTAATTTTTCTGGTGGAGAAAATTTCAAAGCAGTCCAGTGTTCATGCTGTGCCATAAGTGCTGCTGGCTGTTCTTGTCCAGATATACAGGGAATGAAAGCAGAGTCAAATGATATAAAATACATGCTGTTTTAGCCAACAAGTGGGGCATACCCATAATCCCAGCACTCTAGGAAACTGAGTTAAGATGGCTGCCAGCTCAAACCCAACTTGAGCGTATCAACTTAATGAGAACATACCCCAAAATAAAAAGGGGCTAAGGGAAAGGCTCAGTGTGAAGTTCCTGATTCCAACACCCAGTATCACAGAAATTGAGGCTACCACCGAAGGGGAAGTTGTGGTTTCCAAACAGATTAACACTTTGGAAAAGAAGATGTGTACTTTGTACTAAGACAAGATAGCTTGAAAAGATAGCTTGCGTGCATTTAAGAATTGGCCAGAACTTACCCATCACAGGCTCAATGGTGAAAAAAGGTAGACTCCTTTAAAAGAAGCTGCTTTGAAGAGAGACCCAGGGAACCCTGTTCATTTAGGTCCACCTGGGGGTGTGTATCTGTGAGTTCAGCCGTCCAGGCACTTAAGAGTCTGTTGTCTCTATGGTCGAAGGGGGCCAAACTACTTCAAATGGTGGCACACTGTTATGGTTCATATCCAGATGTAATCCCAAAGCCTCATGTGCTTGTGGGGCTTTGGAGAGGTGATTGAATCAGGTGAATTGCAAGCACTGGTGAATTAGTCCACTGATGATTTCATACCTCCATGTAATGTTGTGAGGTGAAGTCTGATGAGAGAAGGTGAGTCACAGGGGATGTGGCCTAGAAGGATACCTTTCCTGACCCTCCCTTGATTGTTCCTGCCAGGAGCCCTTTCTCCTCTGTGATGCCCCTTTGCCATGCACCCTGCCTTGGAGCCCTCTGACTATGTCTGCAAACTCTACAGACTATGAGCCAACATAAACCTTTCCTGCTTTGAGCTGTGGATGTTGGGTATATTGTCTAAGCAGTGACAGAGTAACTAAGACACAGACCTTGGTGTCATCCACATAGTGCTGGTTTTACATGCATAATACAAGACTTGTGGGATCAGAGAGGCTTCCATGCAGATCTGAGAGGAAGGTCTTAGAAGCAATGTGGTGTGTCATGGTCATAGTCCCTATCAGAGGCTCTTCAGTGATAAAGCACAAAACTATGACACTGAAGCCAAAGTTGCAATGCAAACTTCAGAAAACTGGAAAAAAACATGGAATATTTGTTGATTAATCTATAGTCAGTGAGCAGAACCAACCTATGGGAGAGGTCACAGGGGCTACAGTAAGCATCGCTGTAGGGGCAGCGCTGCCCAAGCTCCTCGGTGTTCATATCTTACCACCATTGCCCTGGGTGTTGGACATGGAACTACTCAATTTCATATCTGTCTTCCTGGTTTTTAGTATTTCTTTTGTTTGATTCTTTGCACTCTCCTTATTCCTTTTCTTCTTAGAGAGAATGTTACACTGTGCTTTTGCATGTTGGACGTATTTAGCTTTCTTTTTTATTTTTACAGGAGCTTGCAGCTAAGAGTTTGGTTTGAACTAAGAAGAGATTTGGGACTTAGAGTTTTGAACAATGGTAGAATTGTTAAGTCTTAGAAAATTTTAGACATTGCTAAATCGATTTTATTTAGGTACCAGGGTTGCAATGCTAAAGTTTAGATCTAAAATGTCCTGAAAGAGTGTCATGCTCAGAGGTGGGTCTTTGGGAAGGTATTTGGCCTATGGGATTGTCATTAGTGAATTAATCCATTTATGAGCTCATCATCAATGTGCTTTTAGGAGATGGGATCTAGTCAGAAAGGGGATAAATGGATGCATGGACTCGAAGGATGAATTCATATCACCAGCTTTTCTACTCTGCTTTCTGGCTGTTGTGATTGACCAGTTTTCCTCTGTCATGCCTTTCTACTGTATAATTTCTGCCTTAAAAGTAGCCAACCACCATGAACTCAAACTGCTAGAACTGTGAGCCAAAATGAATGACTCCTTCTTTCAGTTGCAGGTGTCGGGTATCTTGTTCTGCATCAGAAAATTGACTAACACGAGTGTTTTGGAGTATTATCTAAAGTCACATTGCTACTGTGCTGGACTTGTGTCCTGAAGACTCAGTATGATTTTCACTATTGGAAGTGACTCTTCGTAATAGACTCTAATGGAATACATGAACAGGGTTAATAATAAACAAGTTAATAATGAACAGAGTTGGGCCAGGGATATAGCTCAGTGGCACAAGCACCTGTCTGATGAGCACAAGGTCCTGAGTTCGATTCCCAGTACCAAAAAAAAAAAATAATAGTAAACAGGGTTTACTTCATGAACTCTCCAGTATATCTGTTGTGATCTTTATGCTGTAAGAAGAATTATTACAAAATTCAAAATTTCATATTGCTTATGGGGATTCGTCCTTCTTTTCCTCTGCATTTCCTGTTACTCAGGGAGTACATGTGTCATGAGAAGGACTGAAAATCATTTTGTAAAATTTTATATCTTTTTCTGAAAGATACTGGGAAAAAGGCTCACTTGTGCTTGAAAGCTTAGCTTTTTCTTTGCTCATGATTTTATACAGTCAGTTGCACATTAAAGTAAGTAAAATCTCATCCCTCATTTCCAGCTAAAGAATCAGAGGGGGAAATTAATAACAATTGCAGATCATTCCTTTAACTACTTTTGGTTGACACCTAAGTGAGTTATAGCCATGAATATATGAATTTTCAAGATTTGTGTAAATCTTACTGTTGTTTTGTACATTGCCTATTTCTTTGTAGCAAATATCTGGTTATATGCACAACCACTTGGAAGATGAAATTATGTAATATAACAACCATTGTTAATATCCTATCACCATGTTTTGAAATTCTCTATCATTTTTATTGTTCTCTATGCTGTTTTGTTTATGCATTTGTTTTTGTTATTTGGGTTTTTTTAATGAAAACAAAATTTATATTTATATACAAGGATAGCTCGAATAGGTGTATTCCTGATGTCTGTGGCTTATTGAAAGGAATAGTCAATGCTTAAAACTTTTTTTTTGACCAATTTTTCACACTTGAATATGGTAATCAGAATGACTGATCTGAAAACAACAATATGTAGTATAAGAACCATTGTTGAACTCCTACTGTCTCGTATGGTGAACCTCTGCATCATTTCCAATGTTTTTTTTTATTACTTGTTATTGTCTTTGATTGTTTGATCAATCTTACATTCTTATGTCTGGTGGACTGAGCAACTTAGTTGAAGATAACAGTAGGTAGTCTAGCAACCATTGCTAGTTCCTATCATTTTATTTTGAGGTCATGTATTTTTTATTGTTTGTGTTTTGCTTTATTTTGTCTTTATTATTGTTTTGTTTCATTTTTTTAATTTTTAAAATAAAAATAAATAAATTAATTAAGGGAGGCTTTCACAAAGGGAACGGGTAATTAAGGAAAGACTTCAGAGTCTTGCTCTGTAATATCCTGAAACCACACTTCCTTCTCCCTCTTCTTGGAAAAATGCTCAAACCCATTGCTCTGTAAAGTGGTCTATTGGGTGTTATGAGAATAGAGTCTTTTAGTGAAATTGTATTGTTTCTAATGTTTTTTTTATTATTTTTTATTCTGTTGAATTATTTGATCAATCTTGCATTCTTGCATCTGGTAATCTGAGTAACTTTGTTGAAGGTAACAATATGTAATGTAACAACCTTTGTTTATTCCCTATCATCTTGTTTTGAAATTCTGTGTCATTTTTATTGGTTTTGTGTTGTTTGTATGTCTGTTGTTATTTGTTTTCTTTTCTCTTTAAAATAAAAAATAAAGTCTTTTATTAAAAGGTAAAGAAGGATGTAAAAGGTGCTATTCTAAGACTTTTACTAACCTCTCATTACTCAAAATACATTCAGTTATTAATGCTTCAATCTATTAAGGTTTTTATTTTTTTATTTTAAAGAGAGTAAAACATTTTTAAAAACATTAAAAATGATACATAATTTTAAAACAAGATGATAGGAAATAAAATATGGTTGTTACATTGCATATTGTTATCTGCAAAGTACTTGTTCAGATTACCAGATATGGGTGTGCAAGATTGATCAAACAATCTAAACACTAACTGTTCCTTTCAATAAACCAGTAGAAATTAGTAGGAGAATTATCTTAGTGATCTTGTGTGTATGTGTGTATATATATATTTCCCTTCCTTCTTTCAATCTATTGGGTTTTTAAGACACTTTTGTCAAATAGGAAGTGAGAGAAATAGATTTAACTGAAAGGATTAGCTGTGCTTTCCATGTCTGTGTGAAGAGTAACAAGAGTTTATAGAATTATTTTTTTCCAGTACTGGGAATTGAACTCATGACCTTGCGCTTGCCAGGCAGATGCCAAGAGTTTATAGAAAAACAATGTTTATTGGTCAAGCTTAAAATTCCTCTTATATTTGGTATATTCAAATCTCCATCAGAAAATAATATAATTTTTCAAGAATGATTTGGAATCAAAGTCTAAAGAAATGCAGTAATTACTTTTATTATTTGTTCATCTTTGTTGATTTCAGTCTAAGATTTTATGCAATGATTCTCCCCTCTTTCCTGTTTACACTGACCAACTGAAAATTTTATTTAGGGAATCTTACACTTTGTCATGTTTGGGATGCTAGTACATTTAGAAGGCTATTGTTATACTCTCTGAATTCTGTTAGATATTTCCTTGGCATAATTTCATTATATACTTTCACCATTTCATATTATTTAACTACCATTTCATTTTGAGAGTGCAAACTTGAATTGTTTTCACATCATCAGAGTACCTGGTACAAGGATAGTGGTTATGGACCCTTTGGTAAATGGATGATAGAGTTGTTCAAAAGAGCTCTGCACACATTCAAAAGTTATAAAATGTTTTAAACTCTTTCCATGAACCAACTTGTGTAACAACATGGCTTTTGCTTTTACAGTTATAATTTTGTTGGTTTAATGATGTGTTTATTGATGATGACAGTGAGGTAGCTATGATCTAAAGATTGAAAGTGTACAGATCTCTTTGCAAGAGAATGAAGGGTAATCCTGTTTCCTATTGAATTACATATATAAATGTAGAATATTTATATGAAGAGGAAGACAATTGCTCCTGTTCGGACAGGTGAAAATATTATTTTCTTCATAGTGGAGCATACTCATTCTCTTATGTAGAATATATAGTGATTTTGTTTTATACCCTCAAAGGGAAAATTTTTTTTTGGTTTTATTTCCTTTTTGTTTCATCTGTATTTAAGTGATTTTTCTTCTCAGGAGCTTAAATGACTCACTTAGGTGGCTTACCAAATCCCCTACTGTGCTTGTATTGTTTTATGACATGAATTTTTCTTTTCTTTTTTTTTTTTTATCTTTGTACTGGATGGATTTAAATAGGCTGCTAAGCTAACTTGGTATTTCATGTTTATTTCTGAATGAAAGTAGGATAACATGTTGTTCCTCTGCTCAGGTAGCATTTTGTTGTTGCTCTGTTTGGGTAATTGCTGTGCTTCAGGTAAGAATCTTTTGTTTACAAGCTTCAAAATTTGTGAGTTTATCCTTTAAACAGTGTTGGAACAGGTAATGGGTATTGAACTCTGATTTGTGTGCCTTTCATATCCTGTTGATTTTGAAATAACTTGAAATTTTATTTCATTTTATGAGCAAAATAAAACATAATTTACAAAATAAGCACAAAGTAAAATTTGCACACAATATTCTTTTCTATAGAAACAGTAAACTGCTTAGATCCTAATAATTATAGTTTCCAGACTGTTCTTATACAAAATCTCAGAGCAGCTCTTCCGCAGAAGCATGCTCAGAAATGTGTGCTGCTGTGGTTTAAAATAGTGTGAGGCCCATGATGCCACAACTCATTGCTTAGCTTTTATTCCTAGAGCCCAGTAAGTTGTTTATTGCGAGATGCATGCTCATTGAATCTTTGATGAAAAACATTGTAACCTGAAATAAAGGGTTCCACTGAAAATGCATTCTAGTTTGCAGTTTTGAGATTTCATTTATATTTATACATACCTGAGGTTTCTTTAGGAATAATAAAATGATAGTTAACATTTTTGAATATCTATTCTATGAGAGTCAATAGGCTAAGTACCCTGTAGAATTACCTGTCTTTCAATTTTATGAGGTCCATTTTATCTTATTTCTACGATGAGGAATATGAAGGAGGAGAGTATATCTGGGGACCTTAAGCAACAGAAAAATTTCCTACATTTGATATGATGTATGGCTCTGTTTGATGTAGTCTTAGTTATTTGTCCTTGTTGCTGATATAAACTACCAGATATCCAAAGTTAAAGGAAGAAAGGTTTATGTAGCTCACAGTTTGTAGTGATTTCAATCTATAATTAGCTGGCTCCAAGGCAGGGTGGTGGCACAGGGGCATTACAGAGGAGAAACAGTTCATGGCAGGCAGAAGGTAGCAAAGCAGGCCTGCAAAGGACAACCACAGCTCTTTCTATCCCTTACGTGTGATCCAGGCTACTTAGGGAGGGTAGCACTTACACCCTTAATCCTAGTGCCCTTGAGCCTAGCATTGTACCATGAGTCAGTTCCAGCATCACACACTCTAGATCCAGCCTCTTCAGAAAAACTCCTGCCAATGATCCCATGAGACTTTGGATGGACATGTAAACACAAGCCATAACAGATGTTAAGTATAAGATTTTTTTATTTTGCTTTTTGATTCTGTGAAACCTCTATTTAATTAATCTATACCTGACTGAATCATGTTGACTTAGTAAACTGACTTTTACCAACTTGCTTATTGAATAGGTAGAAAATAAAATGAAATAAAAATATCATTTCAACAATGAACTAAAGTTCCAATAATGTTTTTTCTTCTCTTAAAGGAAATACTTTAGGTTCATCATTTTAAAATGCCAAAAAAATGTAAGTTATGACAGACCAAAAGCCAATCTCTATGCTATCTATTCATGCAATTTCAAGTCAACTGGCACTGTGGTGTCTGTTTTCCCAAATAGCAATATTACTATTTAATCTGTCATTATAAATTTAAGAGTAAACATTAATAGTTTATACCATTTGATTAAAATGGAAATAGCCCCAAATCTTCAGAGACTATCACCCATTTCTTGTTTACAAATGCATGAAACTAGAATAGTTTCCTTTGAGTAATATAGAAGGGGCTTTTCTTAGAAATCACTCACTGACCCAGAGAGAGAGCTTCGTATAGCTTTGGGGGTGGGGATGCTCAAAAAAGAAGCACCAAGAAACTTTCAATTCTTGATATCTGCAATAACCTTTTTGGTTGTGCAGGGTCAGGATAATGAGAATGGGAGAAGGCAGGAAGAGAGGGAGATGATAGTGTTAATGCTTTCAAAACTCAGGTATCCCTATCCCTGACCACCACAGAACACTCTTATACAATTAGTGCATTATGGAAACAATGAAATAGCAGGAAGTAGGGAGATCTTTCTTAAATGAGAAGATCACAAATGGAGGGAGGAGAGAAGGGGGTCAGAAAGAGGATGAAAAAGGGAATGAAGACATGACCTGCACATGCACCAACTACATGCAAGGCATGAAAACTATAACTACGGCAAACATGTTTTAATAAAGGAAAAATAAATAGTAAACAGACATTGATCATTGGCTACATTGTGATTTAATTAATTTTCCTAGGTATATCAGTGTCCCCCAGCTCACCTCATCCACTAACGTAAAGGAGCCTGGATCTCACCAGCAAATCTTCCCACAGACACAGGTCCACTGACGCACTGTCTGGAGTCCTACTCGCTCACAGTTGCCAGAGTTCTCTTTCCAGCCAGCATTTCACATGTGCTGTCTTTGTAAGTATCAGTTGAGAAATAAATTTGGCAGCTACCTACATGATAGAAATGTAGAAGCAGCTTGAAAGTAGTGCAAAAATACACTGAAAACAATAAAACCCCAAAAAATATTAAATAAATTCTGTATCGTGTGGCTTTTACAAATTACTTTTACTCTCTATTGTTTATATAAAGGAAGGAAGAGATAATTCCTTTCAGCAAGAAGGGTGATTTTTAGTGAAGATTGTACTTCATATACCTTTGTTTCGATCTTTTCAACGAGCTTCTCTGCTAGCTGTTTTTTCACTATAAATAAAAACAGTTCTTCCTATATTAATAAAGAGGAAGGAAGGGAGGGAGAGAGGTAGAAGAAGGGAAGAGGGGCTGGTCGGTCCATCTTTCTCTGTAGGTACTTCCTTTGACAGTGTTTCTGACTGTCAAAGAGTTGCCTTCATATCTCAGTACACAGTTGCTTCATGATACCCCTCAATTTGTGTCTTTTACTTTACATTGTATGCTAATTGTCAAAGGCACCATAATAAACTTATGTCATACCATTTTAATTTTATAGCTTACAAAATATCTTATTCAAGATCAACCTGCTAATAAGTAGTAGACTGAGTTTACAAGTGGGGTCTTCAGCCATAATGTATATTTCAAAATTTCATTTCAGCACTTCCTTTGCCTTCAGCTGGAATTGAAACCATGCACAACACCTCCTCAACCCATGTCTTCATCTTTCTGTCTTTGTGTTGCTTTACACAATTCCCTCACACCACCAGATTACTGGATTATCCTTCCAAAAGCTGCCATTTATTGAATGAGGTTTTCACTGTGCCCTAGGTATTATATGTGCATTTAATCTTTATCAAAAAGTGGGTCAGGGTCAGACTGAAACCTGTAGGTATTTGAGGCAGGTGAATTTGCTCCCACCTCAAACAATATTCTTCAAATATTTGTTGAGCTTATATTGCACAAGAGAATGAAGCCAGAATAGGGGATAGATACCGGTTAATATACTATCTTCCCTCCAAACTTAGAGTTTCTCACATCCTTTCTTCTTTAGAGTTCTCCTTAAATGATTTTCCTTTCTGAGAAAATCCTTTTTCTCATTTCTAGGTCTGCTGTGCTGCCAGCCCCTACTCCAGTCTTCTTGATGATCTTTAAACCTTGGCTGCTGTGTTATAACTCTAAGCTGGTTTTATTTGCCTCTCTAACATTGCTCTTTGATCTTAAAATTACTCACACACACCCATTTTTCCTGTGGTCCAGGGGATTGAATCTAAAGGCTCTTCACATTGATCTATACCCTCAGCCCTTTTTAAACTTTTTTAAAATTTTGAGATAGAGTTTCATGAAGTCTCTCAGACTTGACCTGAACTTCTAACTCTCCTGCCTCAGCCTCCCAAGGTGCTGGGAGGGCTTATTCCATATTTTGAGTGCTCCCTGTTTATACATCTAATTTTATGGTAGAGGTTTTCTTGGGGATTAAATGTTGCTTTCACTCCTACTCTTCTTGCCTTTACCCTTCAATGGGCTGTCACTCCTCAGTTTTGCCTTTGTGTAGTTGTCTCCAGGTATTCGTGTTCACCACTAACCTTTCTTCAAAGATCTAATTCTGCATTCCTAGCTGCTTGTGGGCATTCCACTTGCACACCCTCATAGGACATCAGTCCTTTGTCTGACTAGACCCTATCTTCGCATCCTAAGTCAGATTCTTCTCCATTAAATTTGTCTCTCCCAGATTAAACCTCATTTTAATGAGAATTAATTTTCACGACTTCATTTCCAGTTTTTGTCATAGCTGCTAACTTCTACCATCTCTGCTTCTATAAAGCTGTTTTTTTTTAAATTTCTGAACACTAAGACTCTGCAGTGATAGTCTAAATTATCTCTCCCGTTGCAACTCCTCCTTCTTCCCATGTTTTCCTATAGTAGTTAGCCTTCTAAAAACTAATTTGTACCCATTACACCTTTGTTTATGCAACTGTAGTAGCTTTGTTAGGTGATAGATGATGGTCTTTTGTCCTGGCACTTCATAAGCAGACCTACAGTTAATTCAGTTTTTTTCTCATTTTGCTCTTTGCAGGACATTTTGTTCTTTATGCACTGATTTCAAAGACACTTGTTCATAGCATCACCCACAGAACTGCCTCTTTTTCTTTCTTGATCTGCCTTGTCTAGACATGCTCAATATCAAAGTCCAATAGTAATTTTTCCATGAATCCTTTTCGGATGACCCCACCAGGAAAGAACCTCACTCTTTACTGGACCATCTCAACTTCAGGCAGATATTTATGTGGCTAGTGAATCTAACCACAGCTCAGTCATTTTCAGCTGCCTTGTAGGTCAATACCCATCACAGCAGCAGGCAGAATTGATCAGGGAGTGTCTCCATCTATCATTAAGACAGCCACAATGACTCAATCATTCACAAGCAGTCATGATCCAGTCACCGCGATAGAGAAGACAGCTCCTGTCACAATGTTGTTCTTTTTCAGCATTTGCATCCGGCTGTTTTTAAGTAAAGGGGAAAAAAAAGACAAGTTGGAACTATCACTACTCTGCTTGATATTTTATGTTTTAAACTGTGTCACATGCAGTTCTGGGCATAATTACAAGCCATTAAATTTTATTGGCATAAAGAGATAACTTTACAGTTTTTAAAAAGATGAATTTATTTTTGGTTGCTGAATCAAATGCAGTTTAAAATTCCAGGATGTTTACATTCTATTGGTAACAAATTGATAGCATTTGGGTTATGGGTTTCTTTCTGTTTCTTCCAAAGTCAGCAGCCCTACTTTCAGTCTCTATTTTGTTCTATTATCAGAGGAGTTTTTTGATACACATATAAGCAAATATTTCCTTATAGTGCAGCAGAACTGAGATGCTCAAATGTTTAACAAATCAGGTTTTCCAGTTAATTTGGGTTTATTCAAACCAAGGATATTGAATGTCTTTGATTGCTCAGGGGTATTTCTAGATATGTGACATTCTAAGATTGTATTTCAGCAAACTCATCTGCATATTATGAAGTTTTCATAAGTATAAACTTTTCTGAGTTCCACAGAGATGCTAATCTCAGTGTAAGCCACAAAACTGTCTGTAGCCAAATTTTCTTTTCAAGATCTTTAATACAATAAATGAATAGCTATTATTTACTGGCTACCCAGACAGTGCTGGACATTATTGTACATAATATATAGAGTTAACAAATTTAGTAAAAACATGGAACATTCAGTTTTACCTGGATCTCAGATAATACTTTTCTATTATAAGTATATCTCAAAATACTTGAGACATGTCTACACTAAAATTTTCTTTATTTATCAGAAATTTAACTGAATGTGCTATATTTTCTCTGCAATTCTTAATATGGATTATATAATTTGGTATAACACGTTATTGAGGTAGATATTGCAATTGTCACCACCTTACACAGGACGTTTAGCCTCAGAAGTTTAAGGAATTTTCCCAAAGATCATTGAGCTAATAGATGAGAGAAGTTTTCATGTCCAGATCTGCTTAACTTTGGAGCTGAAGCTCTTAAACTTATTTAGTTTTTTACATTCCTACACACAATTTCAGTGTGGGAAGTTAGGTATCTTAAAAGCTTGTGTTAAATCATTTATATTGTGAACACATTTACACTTCCACCAACTGTCTATTTCCCTAAACACTCAACAACAGAGGCATTATGATTTTGAATAATCTTTGGTAGTTTAATAGATAAAATGTAGGATGACGTTTTCATAGTTTTTTCATTGTGTGCTTATTTAATTTTTAATGAAGCTGTACCCTTTTATATGACTATTTGTATTTTGTGAGGTTCTTATTTACGTTCTTTAAGGCTAAAATCTTGACAGCCATCTGGCATGTTTCTGCATCTTGATTCTCAGATGTGTGTATAGCAGAATCACCTGGAGGGCTTGTTAACACAGAGCTTTCTGGTCCTCCATCCGCAGAATTTCTGATTTGGCAGAGGTTGCATGAAACTGGATAAACTTCAGTTTTAATAATTTGCCAGGTGAATCAATGCTTCTGCTCCTAGAGCCATACACTGAGCAGCACTGTCTACAGGAAGGTTCATGTCTCACAGCATAAAAGGTCTCGGCTATCTTTGGCATTCACTTTTACACAGTGGTTACTGATTTTAAAGTTATAAATTAATCAATAACTTAGAAAGGAAAACTACTTTAATAAAACTTTGAGCATCAGTGTTGACATAGGATACACCATTATCAGTTTTTTTAACATTTCCCCATTTATTTTATTAGCATGTATTAGCAATTCATCATTTTTACATTCATTTAGGGGAATTAGTACATGGATATAGCATATCTTGTTATGATCACTTTTAAATTATGTATTGAAAAGATCTTTTTTAACTAATATGCCAATGACAAATAATATAAACATTTGGTAATTAAGAAATGAATAGAATTTTTAATTTCTTGCTGCTGCATAAAAACCAAATTCGTAGTCTATTAAGAGTGTGGCACACCTTTCACTGGCTCAGAGCAGCTGTCATTTAAAAAAGTATTTGGCAGGTATTTAATTGCACACAAAATTATGCTGGATATTTATAAGTAATTAGTGCCATCTGAGTCCTTGACCCTCAAGGAACTTCATATTATGAAAATTCACTCTCTGGGATACGACCTCAGAGGGAAACAGGATTGTCTTGTTCATCTTGTATCCTCAGCACCCAACAGTCCTGACTGCCAGTGTTGAATGGATGTATACTGAGTGAATCTGGGGGACACCAAAGTCTCCTAAGGACTTTGGTCAAAGGATTGCTCCAGATGCTACTCACTGCATAAGAGGGAAGGGGGACAGACTTCAATCCCCTTACAAAGAAGATGTAATCAGCCTTGGGAATATGGATCTGGAATGGTCTCCTTTAGCTGAAGTTGCATGCCTGTACTCACCTGCAAGAGCCTGGCAGACTGGGTCGCAGTGCAGAGACACAGCTCATTGGGTAGAAAGTTTCATAGCAGGAGTATCCAGGGGCTCTAAGAAGACAACGTCCTCTCTACCATGTTAAGAACAAGTGAGGAGCTGGAGGTTAGATTAAGTCACTTTTCGAGATTCTTTTTCATTTGAGTCTGTTACATCTATTAGGTTTTTTTGTTTGTTTGTTCTGTTTTTTTTTTGTACCGGGAATTGAACTCATGACCTCAGACTTGCCAGGCAAGCACTTATGCCACTGAGGTGTATTCCAGGCACATCTATTAGTTTTTATTGCTGGCCTTGGTGTATTTTTAAATGCTTTTGAGTTCTGGGTAGAGAATTATGCAGGTTGCACATCCTTTCTATGGCTTCTAACATGTTTGTGTTCATACTCCTTCCTCTAGCATTCCCTGGACACGTGGCAGAGAGCATTAGCTCCCATTCCATAATCTCTCGGAACGACCTCAAACCCAAAGTTGTCTTTTTCTTTTTTTCTTATTGAGTTTGGACAAGTGCTGCTGACATTTAAAAAGTGGACAAGTTGACACTAAAATTACTTCAAATGATGGCAAATAGCAGAAGTTCACATTTGGTCAACCAGCCACTTGATGTTTGTGTGTGAACCCAGGATCAGAAATGAATGAAAGGCCAAAATTAAGCGTTGACATGTGAAAGGAAGCACGTGGGGGTAATTTAGCCTTCAGAGCCTCTCAGGGAGTCATAGGAGGAGCCCACTTAAAAGCAGGAATGAGAAAATAAAGAAGAAACTTCACCAGCTTCGACTTTTACTTGGTTTTCTTTGGGCAGTTTGGGTTCTGTGGAGTGTGTAGGAGTCAGTGGAGCTGGGTTCTTCCTCAGCATTCTCACTGGTAAATACCTGCCCGACACAACACACCTTCCTCCGTATCACCTCTTTCCCTTTATGGATTTAATATTCTGAGACCAAAGTTGGGCTACAGATTGTTTGACCAAAATGTTCTTTTTCATTAGCTGAAGAGAATAAAGGCTAAAAGATTTTTAAAAAAATGTTTCCAAATCTCTCAGCAGAACCAAATATTTTACAGTATTGTCTAGTAATTTTTCTTAAAAATTTACATCCTGTCTCTTCACTGCTTCTTTATCTCAGTGTCATTTATCTCAGAGTCTCTCTCAACTGACTCAAAAGGAAGACCCATCTCCGTGGTGCCTGGCCAGCAGTCACACCACTTACACTTACAGAATTACATTGATTGACCACATTTCTATTTTGCCTCTCTTCCTTCAATCTGCATGGCAGTGGAGTCCTTCTTTTGCTTTGTCTTTATTTCCAGTTTTACCTGTAACCCTGCTTTCTTTTTTTGCTTCTATAGAAGTGGGCATTTTCAGATTTTTACACTGGTTCTTTTCTCATCATTCTGTATAAATTGACAGACACAGGGCCCTCCCTGGGTCTTCAGAAGTCAACCTATTTAGCTGACTTTCCAAACTTATGCCAACACATTGGGGTATGGATATAGGTATCAAAGATTCAGGAGGGCTGCCTGAGCTTTTCAGCCATGGACTCCCCATGGCTTTAAGGGATCTCTGTTAGTGGGAAGGTGACTCTATTATACACAAAGTTTGTTTTTTGCCTCTACTATCTCTTTGGAGCTAAATTTAAAACGTGTACCAGTTCCCCATTTTGCATTATTTTAATTTTAGTTCTGGGTAAATTGTCTTATTAGTTAAAAAAATGTGAAATAATAAACTTTAAAAACCAAAACATTTGATTGTTTTAATGTTCTGAGCACTTACATTGATTATTTAACTATGTATGACTATTAGAGTCAATATAAACATTCTATGTATTTGAGGAATATAGAAAATTTGCCTAAAGGCCCAAATCTCCACAGATAATATAAAAATCACTTATGACTATATTTTAAGAGGAATTTAAAGTGTTTCTCAGCTATTTATATTTGTTCTAATAAACAAAAGTGTTATTGGATTATGTAGAACAGAAACTTATAGTACCTATTTCTCCTGGAATGGAAATTTAAACCTTGATGAATAACTCAAGAAATTATAAATGCTACCTTTTAGGAATTAAAGTTTATTAAAATGAACAAAAATTAATCTTAGAAGACTATGTTATCATTTAAAGCTTAATACAATGATATTATTAAAGGTTATATTTTTAAAGAATAATAAAAATTAGGACTATTATATAAAGATATAATCATAAATGAAGATTTAATAATAATATATTTTATGCTAAGTGAGTACATTGTAGTCACTCTTACAAAAGGGAGGAAAATTATTGTGTAACTGATGGTAAATATGTTAACTTATTCTATCTTACATAGCTATTTTACTATACATATCTTATATATCCTATCATATATACTGTGTCATTTTGGATATCTTAAATATACAGAATAGAATTTATTTTTGAAAAAGATACAAACTCCATTTGCATAGTGATTTTAAATAATTTTAATAGAGATTTTGTAAGACTGATTTTCATTAAAAATTACTCATAATTTTTCTTGAAAAGCACATAAAATTAGAAAATAGAATATTTGCATTTGACCTTTATTAAAGCAACACTAAACTAGTTTAAAATTGTAAAGAAAAATGAAAATGATACTTGTTCATTACCTAAAATATAATTTAGCGTTGTTCAAGGACACTGATCTTTGAGAAAAAAAAAAAAAATGTTCTACTGGACCTGGTTATTTCAAAACAACATTCTATTTGGATTTTTAGAAGGATTAATAAAAAGGCTATTTTGGATATTATATTGCCTTTATGCTGCTAGGAGCAAAAAGGTTTTATTAATGCTTTATTAAAACAACTGTTCCATGAACTATAAAAAGAGTGAAATAACTGAGTTTCTTTTAAACAATGCAGTTCCTTTGTTACCCAATTCTGATGTATTCCTTTTTCTGTTTGAAAGCCTTTGTTGAGTGAGGAAAGCCCTGTAATTTACTTTATAGCCTTAACAATGTTATTTGTTTTGAATCGGTGAGACAGAGCTATTTGACACATGTTAGTAGCTATGTACAGTTATGCTAAGAGACTTGCTCATGTTCTCCAGGTATTTTGTGTTCTGGTTTGAATTTCTTGTATTTGAAATAATGTAAAAGCATAAAAGCAAAATCAAGGACACTGAAAAATACAAATCATTAAAAAGAATCTATAAAATAAAGCAAAAAATCTATTAAACCACCTTCCATAACTGATATAATAATATTTTAATATCTGAAGGTCTGGTAATGAATAATCAATACTTGACCATCTATTTATTTGGCAACCTCCACCCACCTGGCCATCTCCTCTCTAAATATAAACATTTAGAGTACCATTAGTTTTCGATATACTTGTACATTCCCTAACAACTAGGCCATTTCTCTTGATTTCCTATCTCTTGTGTCGAAATATTAGTATCCTGATTCTTTCCACTACCTTTTGTGGATTCATCACTGATAACTGTAAGACTGTCAAATTCATACTTGTGCAATTATGATCTTTTAGGGTAAAAATTGAATTTTAAATTTAAAAACCATTATTGATTATGGAACACTGTTCCCTGCAAAACTAATTGGCATATCAAGATGATATTTCACCTCCCGTTTATCTAGGACAGACCTGTGAAGCCCAAGGACACTATTTCCAGCATCAAGTTCAAATAGATTCGTTTTCTCAGTTTCTATACATTGATTAAATCTACACCATTTCTTAAGTTTACTTACAATTAGTAAAAATTAATTTCTTATTTCATTTTGTCTCAAAATTACAGATTTCTCCAGTGCTTTACTGTGGAGTGAAATGTAGTGTACCTTATTCTGAGAATATTTTTGCTCATCGCTCACTGACTTCCTGTTCTAATTTGGACCAACATCTTGCTAGGCCAGCTGTGTAGGCATCTTTTGGAAATATTTTTTTATCACACTGTTATATCTCATGACTTCTTTCAAAAATATATGATACATTCTTAAATATTAAATTCTTTATTGTGACATTATATTTGATACCTTGCATTGACAATAAAAGTATAGACTACACTTCTCTTTCAGAACTTTTATAGCATGCCATATTGTTGATTTAAAATTTGATGCCTTTTTTTTCAGTACTAGAAATTGAACTCAGGGACTTTGCACTAAGCTACATTGCCAGCCCTTCTTTTTTATTTCCTATTTTGAAATGAGGTCCTCCTAAGTTATTAAGTTAGCCGGACTGGGCTTGAAATTGTGGTCCCCCTGCCTCAGCATCCTGCGGCCTTGGGATGAAGGGGTTCCTTGAAGAGGCTTGATGCTATTTTTATTCATATTTCTTTTTACATCCCTTATTTTCATCACAAAAGAAGTGTTAAAATCATTTGTCTTTTGGTTTCTGAAAACTCTATGAAGTTAGGTATAAAATTTTTATTTTCTCTTTCTGGGTCTTTGCTGTTGGGAAATATTTTTTTACATTATGACTTTCTACCTTCCATTTTATTCTCTCTGGAACATGTGTTACTGGAATTTTGGACCTCAGCTTACCCTCCGCTTCTTGTCTTCTATCTTTATTTTAACCTGCAGCAGCTTTCTTCATTCTCTGAGGGAGTTTTTAGGTTTTGTTTGTATTTGGGATTTTTTTCTGTATTCCTTGTATTGGTTGGTTCTTCAGTTTGTTCGTTTTTTGTTCTTGTTTTGCTTATTTGTTTTCCGT
Source organism: Chinchilla lanigera (assembly GCF_000276665.1). Taxonomy (NCBI): domain Eukaryota; kingdom Metazoa; phylum Chordata; class Mammalia; order Rodentia; family Chinchillidae; genus Chinchilla; species Chinchilla lanigera. Next base: position 49,854,645 of record NW_004955404.1, on the reverse strand, counting down.
TGTTCCCCTACTCTCTGGTCATCAGAACTTTCTGTTGACATTTTCTTGTCATAGAATTGGATAATCTTGGGCAGCTGGGTTATTGCTTTTGTCCTGTGAGTTTGATGATGTAAAAGGCCTTGATCCCCACACAGAGGTTACTAGTGCTCCGTGAGGGAAAAACCAGTCAGTTTTAAGATTTCATTTGGCGATAAGTGGGAATAGGCAGCTGACTGCTTGAAAATGAAATTTTATATTGGGCGTTAAGGCCTCTTGTTTGCTTACAAAATTTAGGTACTTTTCAACTTAGTTACTATAGAGTACATGAAGACACTTCTGGCAAAGCTCTGTCTGAAGGAAGTTCCTATTTTTTTTTTTTTTGGTTTTTCTCCGGTACCGGGAGGAAGTTCCTATATTTTAGGAATTCTTATTTGTCTGAACTGAGTTGGCTTTGGTAATCAGGAAGCTCAAAAACCCTTTGTTACTCTCTTTTAATGATTTAATCAAACTACTACCAAAATAGAGGCATAACACCCAAATTTTCACCAATGTGAGTTCACATGTTCCAAGTATGTGCTGTCCTTGCACTTCAGAAGTAATGCATATGACAAAGGTCAATTAGAATTTAGCCCATTTCTTTGGACACACGATTTTTACAAGGTAAACAAGCTGAATCCATATGAAAACAACTTTAATTAACTTATACAAAACAAGCAGTTCTAGGTGTAGTAAACCACTAGATATAAACGAGCAAAATCTAAAAACTGAACAAAAAGAATTATTTTAAGATTTTAGGTTAATGAAAAATTTGGAAAAATATACTTAACTCACAAACACTGAAGGAAAATATTGAAATATTCAAGAATAAAATAAATATCTGTGTTTTAAGCAAACTAGAGTTCAAAGATGAAATTTTCAAGATAAATTGTTATTAAGCAAAAGATTATAAAGAATTCTTATCAATACAACAGACAAAAAATGTCCCCCAAAACTTCTTGAATATTTACAAAAGAAGATAGTGTTTATTTCCTTCTTTATACATTATATCATAAAACTATACATTTCTGATATTTCTAACTTCTTCAAACTTGTATGAGTATTTGTCTAGGTAAAATTATTTTAGCAGTTTTTAGAAAAGTAGTTGATAAGAATTTCAAATTTCATAAGATTTTTTCCACAATAGACTCATTTTATTGTAATGGTCAGTGTAGTATTTACTAGAAGAAGCATTAACACAGTGGTAATCCTAATTACTAATTTTTTTAAATGTGAATTTATGAATGATACATTGATTAACTTTCATCCCACATTCAGTCTCTGCAATCTCAGGGTCAGGTTGGAGTGGGGGTTGGAAATGTGTAATTTAAAAACTCTCCCTAGATGATTCTAATCATAAGTTATGCAGTACTTTAAGAAAAAAATGGTTAAATGATTTGCATCACTACTTGTATTTAGACTTTAAGCCCGGTTATTGCTTCATAGTTCATATCTACTTGCATATTGATTTTATGTTGATTATCTGATTTATTTGCATTACTTGATTACAAGGTATATCATGCCTTACATTGATTTGCTCTACTGTGCCATATAAGTAGAAGATTAATTTAGTTTTGTGAGCAATCATCACCTCCAACTCATCAGGGCTCAATATGTATCTATAGTTGCATGCAGTATGTTCTTTCACAAACCAGAACCAGTGATCAGCATTTGCTATTTTTATTTCCTTAGTAAAATACTTTTATTATTTAAGAAACTGAAGCAGGATCTAGATAAGTACAGCTGAACCAGATGGAGCTGAGATATTTAGACCTAAGAATATAAGAAAATTATAATTTGTTACATTAAAGGTGCACCCTAATTTTCTGTTACTGATGGGTGCCTCCGGAAGGATTACTGGAAGTAGTTCGTAGTTGCCCTTTAGGACATAGACTTCTAGACTCACAGGATAAATCCTAAGCCCTCTTCTTTGTTAAACACTTGATTTTATGCTCATTTTACACATCTATTCTTCAAATTTCTTTTAACTTTCTGTTATTTTTGGCTCTTCTAGTCTGCACTCTTAATGAATTCTGTGTTTTTATTACTTACTCTGTAAGACAATAGGGCTTGATTTTTACCTTAATTTGTTTTCTGTAGCTCGGAGGATTGTTCCCTCATATAAACAGCTTGGGTAATTGGGCAAGTTTGTGTTCACTGTAGCCACACAGTAAATGTAATGGTTGATACATTGTGTCAACTTGAGAAGCTTAGCAGTTTAACTAAGCAACTCAGCAGGAGGCCAGGATTCTCACTTTGTAAAATCCTGAGCCTGCAAGAGAGGTGCAGGCGATGGTGTGAGTGCTACACCCACCCCAGGGCAGGCAGCCTGCTTATGATAGAAGAGGGGAAAAGAGGCTTGCCACCCCACTTTTGCTCTTGTTACTTTTGCTGTCTTCTGCCACCTTGAACCATTGCCCCCAACCCTGCCACCCTGCCTTGGAGCCAACTGATTACAGATTGAAACTTCCATAAACTATGAGCTAAATAAACCATTTCTCCCTTAATTTTGGGGGTCCTGTATTTTGTCTCAGCAATGAGAGAAAAAGAACCAAGACAGTATGATTATATAACAAATGATAAAGGTTTTTCAGGCATTTTTCTGGGTAGAAACAGTTACTAGCAATGGAATAGTCTACTTCTCTCTGGCTTTTAAATTTTTCTCCTCTGTAGATTTTTCCAGATCATGTGTTTTATCCTTAAAACCTTCAAGTAGTAAAAGAACTATGTCTCTTGTATAGTAAGTGTTATACCTTTGGTTATACTTTCTATAACTCACTACTGATACATTTATAATCACTTTACATTTTCAATTCAACTAGGAAACTTAGCAGTTTATATTTTTTACCCACTAGCTTTCTCAGTAAAAGTCTATGGGAGGAAATCTAAAAAATTATTTCTTTTTGTGAAAGAATCACTGATTCTTTCATCACTTAAAAGTCTCTTTTGAATGTTTTAGTGAGGTGTTCTAGGTGCTGGAATTATACTGGTGAAGACAAAATTCCATGTCCTCATAGAGCTTCTGTTCTAAACCTAGAGTGATACAAAATAAACTCCTTCCAGAAGTGAATAGTGTAAGTAGAAATCTCCCAAGGAGCAAAAGCAGTTACGGGGGATGTGAAATGTCAAAGGAGGCTGACAGTGTGAAGCAGGAGTCGGAAGGCTTCAGAGGAAAGAGCGTGTTTCAGTTAAGGCTGGGAGAAAGTGAGGGAACTCATCAAGCGGCCCCCAGATAAAAAAGTATTCCATGAGGAGAAAAGTACTGTGCAGAGACCCTAGAGTTGGAAGAATGTGTGGGATTATTTGAGCAAAAGTGAAGAATTAGTATGGGCTGATCAGAGGGGAGGCTGAAGGAGTAGGAGAAGGTTAGGTCAGGGAGTGCATAGGGGGCCAGGTAATACCAAGTTTTCTAGGTATTTAAAAATGTCTTCTTTTACTCTGAGAGAAGGAGATCCTTGGAGGATTTTGAATACAGCGTAATCTAATCTAGTTTTAATAATGTTAGCTGCCATAAGCAGTCACATTTACACTTCAGGGAAGCAAGGAAAGAGTTGTGGAAGACCAGCATGCAACCTTTTGCTTTAATTCAAATGGGAGATGAGGATAATGGCTCAGGGAAAGTGGGAAGAGTGAATCTAGGTATATGTTGAAGATACATAGAACCAAATGGTCTCAGAAAAGCAAGAGGGCAAAGAATTATGCTCTTAAGTCAGATCTTCTAAAACTAAATTGCAGTAACTGAGGCAGGGAAAGCTGCAGAATCTTGTAGTTTGTAGGGCAATTTCAAGAGTTATTGTATGAAAACATAGGTCTAATCTGATTTATCAAAAAGTGAACCACAGGCTCATTATTTAGTGTAGCCAACCAATTCCCAGTGTTCTTTGCTATGGCCTGGAAATATTTGGGAGGGTGGCTTTTGCATATCCATTTATCTTTTATGTGGCTTGTTGTGACCAGCCTTTCCTCAGGGATGCAATAGTTGTCGTGGGAAGTCAGAGTCCTTCAAGCCTCTTCAAAGGAAGTCTTATCTTGTCTACAGTAGTCCAGGGCTCTTGTAGTCTTGGAAATAACATCTGCTTTATTGCCACAAAGTGGTTTTTTTATTGAAAAATTAGATTATTTATTTTTTGATTATTGTCTTCTTTGATATTTTGAAACATGCCAGCAATTTACCTTTAGGAGGTTAGAGTGTTTGGTTATTTGGAAGAGTATCTGATTTTCTAAGGAAATATCAACTGGTTATCCCAAATATGAAGCAAGCATATACTAGAACATTGCTTATAAAAATGTGCTCAGTGGGTAATACGTTGTAGCACATAAACCTCCAAAATAAAATATACAGAAATAACTTAGATCACTAATTCCCCAGGTTATACTTGATGGAGGCAGACGTGGAGGACAGCAAGAGACAAGATACAAGAAACATTGATGATATTAGGAAGTAGCTTCAGCACACTATACTGAAAAGACCATTTTGAAAACCTATTATATAGTTGCAGTAATAAGAATCACAAAAATAAAAATAAAGAAAATGATACAATGTAATGGAGTTTTGACCATTCAAGAAATTCTCATGAAACATCTGTTGGTAACATGTGTCAGAGTAGCCAGCAACCTCAAGACTGAGTCGGCTGCCGTTAGCTGTAGTCCATGATCACTCCCAATGTGTTAATACACCAGGTGGCATTCTGCACCTTCCTGGATTAAGACAATAACAAAATTCAATATATCAGTGTGTTATGTTCTTATAAGAATGTATTTTTCCTTCAGATATTTATCTACAAAATAGAATGTATAAATATAATGTATAGGATCTTGTGCTTCATAAATATAAATTGACTCTGAGTAAATGCAGGAAAGGACGAGTTTAGGAGGAGAGGTATTCCAGAGGACTAAAGGGAAATTAAGTGCTAAACACCAGGTTACACAGCACAATGGCACACAGCTGTGGCCATGAAATTGAGCTTCTCATGGGATAACAGCTGGAATAAGTGTTCAGTTTGTTGTTTATCACAGTTCCAAACCCCAGATAAAGAAGACACAGTTCATTGAACGCATCATTTCTATGTCCATGAATGGAGCACATGAATGAAATTTGCAAACTAAAATGTATTTGGTAGAACGGTGTTATCATGAGAAGGTTAAATGCTTAAAAACAAGATCTCATGGGTTTCTACCTTCGACATTTCAAATTAGAAAAGAATGATAAGTAAGCAAATTGTTGAAGGCACTTTTAAAATCATCTAGTAAATCAGATGATGTAGAGTTTCTACATCGTTTGTGAATTCCACAGTGAATAAAAAATTGAGTTTAAAAGTACATTTTAGGGGCTGGGGATTTAGCTCAGTGGACAGCACCTGCCTTGCAAGTGCAAGGTCATCAGTTCGATTCCTCACACCGGAAATAAATAAATAAATAAATAAATAAAAATAAAATTACATTTAAAAAATCAAAATAAACAAAAGCATTCAATAAAATTTTAGAATTAAAAATATCAAATAAGAGCAAGACTTACAATTTTTATTATTTTAAAGATAAAGATTCTACTTGACAAAAGGACCAGAATAATTGGAAGGTGTATTATAAGGCTGGAAATGCATATGCTTTTAGCGAACAAACAGCTAATGTTTCTAATGACTCCTACAAATCAGTATCTCAATAGAAATATAAGTAAATAATGTTGCTAACATTGTATGAAAGAAAGATTGTAAACGGCTGAAGAATATGTGAAAATATATTCTCTGTCCCCGGCATTTAAAGGAATGAAATGAAAATCACAATGAGATGCCATTTTCACTTAATAAATTGTTAGTGATATTAAAAATCATTATACCAAGTACTTAGGAGAGTATTGTGAAGAAGAATCTTCCTTGATAAATGGTTAGAGGTTTTCTGGGCTGATGGCAAATACATGTCTCTTTTTAGCTGAGGTTTTAATTGTAAAACTTTTGCTGCATCTCTTTTTATTGTTGCTGAACATAAAAGAAACCAACTGTGGTATGTGAAGCCGAGAGCACTGTTAGAAAGGAAGCAGTATCTTGTAGACGCTAAAGTGGTGCAGAAGAGCCAGGCCTGGCACTTGCAGGATCCTGGAAGCTCTGGGGAGCTGCTCAGCAGGAACCTCGACAATGAGAAGAACCGAGGCAGCTCTTGGGGTACTCCTTTGTAGAACAGTGTCAATGCCACTCTGCCCAACTATGGCAAGGTGCTTAATAAGATCTCTGCAAGGCTGTTTCTGGGTAATGCTGTAGGACTCCATTCGGATGAATCCTTGACATGTGAAGAGTACGTCCAGAGAACTGAGCTGGCTCACATTCGTTTCTACATAAACCAAAATAGCAGAAAGGATGGGGAAAACCTAGGGGGACTGATCAGCATTGTAATATTAACTCACCTCTGGGAACCAGCCAATCAGTATTGGGTGTTGCTATATGTTAAGAATTATGTTACACAGAAGAAATGAGTGTATTTCATCTTACATTATGTGTAATTGTTCCTCTTTTTAAAAATTACTGGATTTCTTGTTGGTTCAGTGAATTAGATGTTTTCACATCATGCTTTTGTGGTGATTCTGCATGATTTATATACAATTTATAGATGATATTTCATGTATGTTTTATATTTCACATATCAAATGTGTGTAATTTTTAAAAGAAAAAATATTGCTTAGTGTTTTCATCTTATGGTAGGGAAAAATACTAGTAAAGAAAAGAAGTTGAAGTTCATCTTTTAAAAAAGTTATGTGAATTTCAAATGGCTCTGTAATGAAGGACGCCATATCATAGGTTCAGCCTCCAGCCAGCACACCTTAAGGTCAACTCTTCAGTTACTTCTTCAGATATCTACGTGTAATAAGTCTGTATCTCATAATGTATATTTCAAGTGCTAATGAAGCCTGCCCTATATCTCAAACGTTGAAGAAATGTAGTAGAATAATGGTAGAAAATAATGATGTGGTAATTTCTATATGAGAATGATATATCATAGCATAGCATAATCATGAAGATTATGAATAACTGAATGACCAAATGTAAATTATTAAAGGTACCTTCTGGCCTTAAAGGCATTAGTTTTCCAGTGTGGGTTGTATTTGCAGTGACAATTAAAGAGTCTGAGGATAAGCTCTTAAAAATATAAGAATTTATTAGGGCTTCATTTGCCTAGAGGCAGCTGTTGACTGTTTTCCAGAATCACCTCAAAGGAAGGCAGCAGTTAGACTGCATGCAAAGAGGAAATTCTGAGGCAGAACAGCAAGGTTCTGAATTTTAAAATACTTGATTGAATAAATGATGTTTTAAAAGATACCTTGAGGGAAAATATAAAATTTCTCTATGAGGTCAAACGTTCTGATGAAAATCTGTAAGTTAGCATCCTTCTGATGGAAAAGAATTATTATGAGGAAGTAAAATTAAAATGGTCACTATGCATCAAAGAATTTCTGATCGTCTATGATTCATTTGAATTCCCATTTAGATGTTAAGTTAAGAAAAACAGCAAAACAACAAACAGGTGGTAGTCAAAATTAAACGCAAATATTAAAATATTCTAAATTGAAGGAACTCATGTAATTATAAGGTAGGCTTCAGGCCACTTATCAATTATACATTTAATCTACTGAGGGACAGGGATTGCAGCTGACATATCTTTCAAACCCCCAAAGCACTGAGCACAGTGACTTGCATATAGCAGATTTTCAGCAAATATTTGTTGAAAGAAGAATTCTTCATGGAATGCAAAGTGGGATAAGACATGATTCCTACATTTGTATAATTTACAGTTTTCAGACACAGATAACGCTAACAAACATTAATCAACTGATATGTATTTATAAAACATGAAATTCTTGTAATTTACATAATAACATAATAAAGCACATCTTAAATTTGATAAAGTTAAATAGAATTCAAAAGGAACAGTGATGTGAGTTAGTGTGGAAGACTTTGTGAAGAAGACAGATGTTGATCTTGGGCTTTTAAGAATGCAGAAATTTTGAAAGATAAGAGTAAGAAAACTCAGAAATGTAGGTAAAATGCTGTTTTACCACTGTCAGCATTAAACTAAGTTACAAAAAGTGTCATTAATATGCACGGCATTGGATGGAACAAAAAGGAAACAAAAAAGGTACTGACATGAAATACTTTACTCTGAACTTCTTTTATCAATTCCATATGAAGCTGCTATTTAAAGCCATCATAATTTATTCCTGCCTGATGGAACTAGTAACTGTCACATTGCTAGATCTATTAGAAGGAAATATGTCCTTTGGTTCAGTTAATTCAATTCCACAAGTATTTATTAAGCACTTATCTGAGCAAAGCACTATAGACTCATCCATGTACAAGCAATTAAAATTTAACTGCTTCAGAGAATATTTGCTACATCATTTCACTTTGAAAAGAGTTAACTGCTAGCACATTCCTTCCTGATCATCTTCTAGCAGTGCCTCAATTTAGAGGTTCGAGATGAGAATGTAGATGATGTCACCCAAGCAAGGTATCTGAATCTTCATATTTAAGCTGGCCTTAGAGAAATGTCACTATCTTTTAAAACTAGCTTTTCTTTTTAGGATAATTTCCCACTGAAACTCTTCTTATCATCTATTAACTTATTTACTTTCAAGGCCATCTATTAAGTTAGCTGGGTAATAATTTTTATTTTGCATATCAGGAAAAAAGGAGAGAGTTAAATAATTTTTCTAGGAGCTTACTACTGGTTGACTATTTGGAAACCATACCTTGAATACAAGATCTTTAGGAGAAAAATCACATTTGCTATCAACTGCACAAATGATACAACAGAAGTGATACCCATGGCTATCCTGTTCAGTGGGGGATATGGTTCACAGGATCATGTCCAGTGTTTCTGAAAGGATGAAGAAAGATTTATAAGAAAATATGATCGAGATGGTAATATGGATGAGCAGCGGGTCTCATAGGTTTAATCATAGAGTTGTAACTGAGTGTGCAAAACGAGGGAAATTATGCAAAATTTTGCTTATCATAGACTGGTGCTTCTCACTTAGAGAATTTTGCCCCCTACCCTAGGAGATAATTAGCTATGTTTGAAGACATTTGTTTTTGTCACAGCAGGAGAAGTATGTGCTACTGATATCCAAATCAGGGAAGCTGTTTAACTCAGTACAGTGTACGGACAACCTGTACTGAACTGACACCCCCACAACAGAGGAAAATCCGGCCCCGATATTCATTTGTAGGCTAAAATTGAAATTAACCTGGTGTAGCTGATAGAGATGATTTCATTAAGGTAAGTTGGCATTTTATAAAATGATATGAGTTTTGTTTTCCTTCTGATCATTGCCTAATCTACATAGTGACTTCAGTGTTCCTAAATCTTAATTTGTCTGAGATTTAAAAACTTTGCCAAATTTGCTTATTTGTCTTCATGACTATTTCCTTCCACAATCTGACTTGCAGAGAAGTAAATGAAAGAAAATCATTCCCATCATGATTTTTAAGCAACAAATGATGCTGCAGGCTGAAATATCTAAGCCTGAGTATTTAATATAACTCACCTTTTTTTGAGTTAAAGAGTAAATCCAGTAAAACGATGCCTAATCAAGTAAAGGGAATGACATGGAACTCATGAAATGGAAAATAAATACAATATAGAGGTGTCTTTGTTAATTCATCACTCCTTGTTTGGATTCCCTATTGAAATACCTCATAGGTCAATTTGGCTGGTTCGGCTTAGTTTGGCTACAGTGTATGAATACATCTATTGAAACTGGTTAATTTGGAAATTATCAAACAACTTATGTTGATTCTTACTAATTGAATATTGATAAGTGTAAATTTGGAGGACAAAGTCAGACATGAGACTAAAAGTGAAGGGAAGGACCATTTCAGGGAGCAGCTTGCAGAACACATGAAGGAAGATGAACTTGAGTAGGTGAAAGATGATACTACTTGGGTCTCATCAGAGATATGTCTGATATGGTCAGCTCTGCTTGCGCTAAAGTTAACTTGATGGTTTTGTGGAGACAGATTTTGCTCATCAAAGTGAAGAGAGTCGAAGAACAATTAGAGGATTCTTCTTTCAGGTTTTAAGATAAGGGTGTGAGTAGAATAGTAGTTACAAAGATAAAATAGTGAGAAGTTAAAAAATTAGAGCATCGGTTACACAATATGTAATACAACAACCATTGTTAATTACCTGTCACACTGTATACAGTTCAGTGTTACTCGTACTGTTCTTGTGCTACTTTGTAAATGGTTGTCTGTTAATATGTTTTCATTCTTTTACTTTTAAAATAAAAAAATAAAATAATCAGAGAACACATTGACAGAATTTGATGATGCATTGGAGATCTTGGGCATAAATGTGGAGCGGGAATACAGGATGATTCTGATTTCCATGTGGGAACTTCTATGCCTAATGGTGTCTTAGAAAAAGAGGTAGGGGAAACTGCACATCCCATGAGGAACATTTTGGAGATCTCAAGCCTCAGACAGAATTTAAGCTAGATAGTGCTTCTAACTTTATGTTTAGGATATTTTTAGGGATTTTAGCACAGAGTGGTAACATGCACAAGATTCAAGCATTTGAGAAATATGAAAGTGACACATTATGCATAATTTTATTTTTAGGGTCTGCTTTTTCTCCTATAAATTCTATGTTCCAGAGCCCAGTCCATTCATTGAATGATCTTCAGTACCCAGAAGACCACAACATCTGTTATTGTACCAACAAATATTTGTGAAACAAATTCATTAATTTATTAAATTATGTGCAATAAACTTTTCTGATGAAAATATACAGCACTCGTACCACATCAGTTAACTTTTACTCAATCTGCTCCTGTAAGCAATGCATATTTTTTAGTAATGTATCTTGGGGTAGTCTCTACATCTACACTGGATTATTGATTTGGAAATCTATAAACTGGAAAAAAGTTGTTTCCTTCCACATTTGTAATACACAGTGGTGAGTCAGGCAAAAGACTGCAATAATCACGCCTATTCAAAAAGAAGAACAATAGAAACCCCACAACAGTCATTGATCCACAGCAACTCTGAAGTCCCACTGAGCAGATACGATATTTTGAGGCTCTTTAGTCTGGGTGTGGTAGATATTCTGAGAAGGCTCCTGTTCTGGGCCTGAGATCAGCCCCCAGGTTTATATTTCCCTCAGGCTTTGACCTCTGGGCAAGCCTTCCTGTTCTGTGATGCTTCTTCATACCATCAAGGGCGAGTATCTGTGGTGGCTGAACTGCACTCAGCCTGCTTCTGAACCTTAGGAAGCTGGGGCCAGTGTTTCTTCATTACTCTAACAGTCGCAATCTTCTTCAGTAGAATTTTAAACCACATGTGGTAATGCAGTTCTCTCAAGACCTCTTCTAAAAATATATTTAGTTCTATTCACTACTATAGACTACACAGTGTATCTATAGACATAGAGATATTAGGCAGTTATTAGAAGTCTGTGGATTGATTTTAATCTATTTTCATCAACTATTTTATGGAAAATAATTTTATCATTAGATGCTTTTCTTTTTTTTTTTTTGAGGCAGGGTCTCACTGTATAGTGCAGGCTGGCCTTCAGTTCACTATGTTGTACAAGCTGGCCTCAAATGCTTGGCGATCCTCCTGCCTCAGCCTACTGAGTGCTGAGATTACAGCCAGGAGTCACCATTAAATGTTTTTCTTATGGGAAGAACATTTTCATTATCATTCTGTTTGAAAGAGAAAAGATTTTGAAGAACAGTAGAATCTGATCAGGGATCTTATCAGAAGCTATGATAATCTTTCTCTAGGCAGGTATCTCTCCCCAGCTCTCTCTTCATCGAGAAATCATCACAGTCTGGAGATGAGAATCAGTTCCCTATTTAAACTCTAGCAGTCCAGGGATATTTGGATTCTTTTTCATTCTTTCTTCTAAACAAGCCAATTCTTTCCCGAGTTCATCTTTCTCATGGTATTCATCAACCATGGCTGGTAACAAACAACTGCTCATAGTTACAGAATCTCTGGGTATATTTTCTGTTTTCTGTAATACCCCAACGACAGTTTTGCAAAACACTGTGTCATACATTGTATATCAGCATTTTTCTAAGGTGGAAATAATTTTCTATGCCACCTGCCTTTTGAGCCTGAAGCTACATGATATCTATAGATTTTTGCTTTGCCAGCACACATTTTCTAGGTATCAATTTCTGTATTTATAAGCTCTTGCTGCAGTGATGCTATGAACCCAATTTTCTCCAAATCTCAGTGGGTTACAATAATATATATTGATTTCTCTTTCACTGTGGATTGGCTGCAGTAGCTCTCTTTCCTTCATCCTGTGGATAGGGTTCTAGTTTATGCCATATGACATCTAATTTAAGAATGTAGAATAAAATAGCAGTTATAATCTGGGTATGCTGCTGTGATGCTAAGGGGAAGAGGGCGGGAGCCTGGCAGAAACTTGCAGTGATCCTTGAACACTGCGCTCAAAATTGGTACTTTGCCACTTTCCCCTATTCCATTTCCCAGACTTTATGTGAATAAGGGCATGCATATCCCTCCCACAAGTGGGCAGGGAGAGTGGATATTGCTAAATTAAAATACAATTCTCTATATGAAGCTGTTATGTTTATATTGCGGTCTGTGTGTGAACTGCAGGAATCAGTGCTTCTGTAGGTTTATAAATATTTGAAAATAAATGCTAGAATTTCCTTCTGAGAATTTGTAAAAGCACATTTCTAAAATAAAATAAAATTCATCCATTTCTTTCATATAATCTAAAATGAATTCACAGGTGAGAATGCATCTCCTATTGCTTAAAACCTGAAGCCTAGATTTATGGTGAATTCTTCAGGTAACTTGGACCTTTGGAAAATCAGAATTAAATTTAATTTTTTGTTTTCTGGCTTAGTATTTATTTTCAAATGAACGAGTAATTAATTTTCAAAGAGAAACTTTAGAAGACAATATTTTTAAACTACACATCTATGAATGTATTATATTTGCTATGTAATGAGGAACATTACTGTCTTGGTTACTTACCTCTCATTGCTGAGACAAAATACCCAAAATTAGGGAAGGAAAGGTTTATTTATCTCACAGTTTGTAGTGGTTTCAGTCCATACTCGGCTGGCTCCAAGGCAGAGTGACACATGGCAGAGCGCAACAGTTCATGATGGTGGAAAACAGCAAAAGCAGCAAGAGCAAAAGGGAGGAGTGGCAGAGAACAAGCCTCCTTTCCTCCCTTATATTGTATGGGAGGTTATCCACCCTAGGGTGGGTGTAGCACTCACACCCATAGTCTCATCATTGGACCATGGATCAAATATAGCTGGAAGCTGGCCCCGTGACTGCATGAGGCTTTGGGGGGACATCCATACACAAACCATAACAATTACTTTAAAACGTATTTTAAGAAATAATATACTGAAATATCAAAGAAATGTTCAGGTTAATTTTAGTGAATTGCCTAAGAAAAAGGTGGTTTTCCAGAATCAATTTAACATGGCAAATATCACTTTGTCATTAGAAATCAATCAAAAGTATACTTCTAAAGTGCAAAAAAGCAAATCTCCTGTATACTGAAATTTAAAATGACTTTTGTCACTGATTTTACATTAAAAATTTAATAAGTACATTAAAATAAAAGATCCAATGAATGTGAACATGAGGAGAAGACCTTTTGATATTAGAATGATATAAATTTTAGGTTAAAATAAACCTTTCAAGACTAAGAGGAAAATGATTCAGCTTTGAGGAAAAATGCATTTCGGAAGAAAGCCACATACATTAGTAGCAGTGTTTAGTTCTCACTCACTAAAAATCAAAAGTTGCAAAATAGCATCCTCAAACTGACTACAATGAAGAGTTATTTTCTTACAGAGTTCAAATGTTGGTCAGTGTTCAACCTGAGGACTAGAATGCACAAATCCCTATTTTGTTTACAGAACCTCCAAATTAACTATGCTTTACTCTTGCTCTGGTTTATTATGCAAATTAGTGTACTGAGTTTCCTCGTCTGATACTTGGTTTTTATTTTCTTGTGTATGACTTCTGTTCAGTCTACTACATCCAACTAATACGAAGAGTGGCAGGAATTTTGTGATATGAATGAAAAAAGGAAAGGAAATGATATTCCACTTCTAACAAGTAAAGTATGGCTTGAGAACTGGCTTTACCTAGAGAAAAAGTGTTTCCTAAATTTCTTCATCTACAGCTATAATGCTAACAAAATCTTGGATATTTTAATAGAAATTTTCAGAGAATTTAGAAGCAGCCCAAATCTGCATGTCCCAGTTCAACTTGGTGAGGAACGAAAAGCCAGACAGCACGAGGAAGAGGGCATGTTAACCCCTCCCAGGGTGCTGCTTTGATGGAATTAAGGCACTTCCAGAACATCTGATGAGGCTCAGAGGAACGTGCTTGCTGACTTTGCAGTCTTTGGGTCACATCTCCTTCACAGCCTACAGCACCATGTTGCAGTGCCTGTCAAAGGCCTTCATGGTACCCAGGAATTTCTTGTTGTGAGAGCTGATGAAAACCTGGGTACTATTCTTGACCAACTGCCTCAGCATAGAGACTGAAGCTGTGTTAAATTCCTCTTCCTCCCACTTCTGCAGCTGCTGTAGGGTCAGCGAACCCTTGGGCTTGTTGAGGAGCCTCATGGTGGCAGACATGCTCTCCGGTCACTTCTGTCTCCTCTGTGTTGCTTTTGTCTCTGATGAACCAGGCAAGTTGGAACACAAAAACAAATCTTCCACATCTCAGTACGTGGAAATAATTTAAGACCCTACAACTTAAAAATATCCAATTTAGTCTATGTAAAATCTAACACGGCATATCAAAGACGAAACTTTCTCATGGCTTTTTGAGAGAGACCACACTATTCTATTTTGTCTGTGGGTGAGATTGTAATTTGCTTGGTCATTACTGGAAGTGGATAGCTGGTAAAAGTGTAAGTTATAAATTTAGCACAGAGCTAAACCTGGCCAGCAGATACTGTGCTTGGCTTTCACAGTGTTAAACCTTGAATCAATGTTTTGAAATACAGAGGTTTCATATGGAAATGCAAATACCTGGATGATTTTAGAAAGTCTATAGAAATGGTGACAAGCAGCTGGAGCTGAGCAGGACCTGTGCTGGTTAATCAAGAGAATTTCCTCCATGATCTGTAGTCACAACCACTATTCCTTCTTCACCCATTTTTAAATATTCACTCATTTTTATCATGGTCCTAGGTCAGGTTTCTTGAACTTGCAAACCTTGGCTTTAAGCCAAGGACTCATAGCCCCAGTGGTACCAGCGATCTTTACTTCTGGTTTCATTCTTGGTTTTTAGAAATATTTCCTGGAGATGGAACATTTTATGACAGCTATGTGACTGAGGTTTTTCTAATTAATTCAGGTTCATTTTCTAAGACATGCTCACTTGAACTTTATTATAGCTTGTCGGGGGTTTGAGTCTGGAATTCAGAGCACTGTAAGTAGTGCTGGTGTTTGATAGGCTGTAATTCTATGTTCAATAAATACAGAATTTGGCAATACATATGTAGTTTCCATACATATGAAGAACAGTGTGGCAGAAAGGAAAATGTATTGTTTTACGAATCCAGGAAAAATCAAACAGTGTCAGTGTCGGAAGCACAGAGCCGAAATCCCACCTTGGCTACGTCTGACAGTAGAGGATGGAGTGTGAGAATCCGAGCCTTCCCTTTGCTTGGCATCTTGATACAGTTGTTCCCCACATACAGCTTGACACAAACCTGCAAGCAGTCTTTCAGAGCCTACTATTCCATGTAATTTCACAGGAAAGTCAGTGACTGTCTGAGTGTACGTACGCTCTGCATTTTAGTGGGGTTTTATCTAAATATGTCAATTCACTTTTGAGCTACATGGAAGAAGAACAGCTGTAGATTACCAAAAGAAGAATGCTAGGCAGGAAATACAGAGGTCACCAACAATAACCAAGGTAGGTCATGGGTTCTAAGTCAGTTAATGACCAGTGTTACTGTGTGGTTAAGAGAGGTAAGTGGTAGAATCTTGGTTCTTGTTGCTCACAAGATAACTTAGACTCCTACGGATACTTCACACATAAAAGAAGGATGAGAATGCTTCATGGAATCATCAGTGATTGAGATGATAGGTTTACAGCATCTAGCACAATATGAGTGCCAAATAAGTGTCAGCTCTTTTCTATTTTGCTGCCCTAAATTAACATTTTGGAATGATGAAATGTTGACCTCTATAAGGGGTCCAAAGGATCATTTCTCCCTAATTGTTCAATTTATTGGCGTAGCAATCATTTTGAAGAAAAATGTTGAAATTAAAACTATTTACTGACAAACATGTCACTTGTTTGAGGATAGGTAGGAATTGAGATTCCAGTTTACTGATTTTCATTCTTCTAGAAAATTACTTATTTCATTTAGTTGCAATGAGTACCTACTGTGCACCAGTAGTATCCTAAAATTGGGCATCTGTCTGTGGAGAAAATAATAGACACAAATCTTTACCCTGTAAAAACATACTCAAATGAAAAAGTATAGAAATTAAGCAACAATTAATCAGAGAATTAAATAAATTATGTCATATGGCATTAAGTGATAAGAAGGAAAATAAGTAGTGAGGTAGCTTGCCACCAGGAAATTTTCAAAGTAGAATGGTCTGTGTAAACCTCATTGAGAAAATGACATTTGAATCAGAATGAAAGGAAACCAAGAAATTATACCTGTTGCTATCTAAGGACTGGGTATTCCGTGCCAGGGGAACAAAAGTGTAAATTCTTCAAGTTGGAAAGGTACCCGATATTACCGGACAAACCTCATGGATATTTTTATCCTTGCACACATATGGATTAAGGGGAGAATATGAGGTACAGTAAGAGAGGTAAGTGGATATACACTGCTTTTAGGTGTTTGACTTCCTTTCTGAATGAAATAGCCCATTGGGAAATTATATAAACTGAAATATGTTTAAAAAGCATTTGTAGAAACTCTGGTTATGATATAAGATAGGTTAAAAGAAAAAAATAAAATGGAATGAAAATAAAGAAGAGAGGAGAGGCACACTGGGAGATTAGACCAGGTGTTGGTATACAACACTGGACAGTAATGGTTTTATTTTTAATGTATTTTGAAAATACAGCAAACCAATTTTCCTGATATCCAGTATATGGGGCAAAAGTAGGTTTTATGAATCAGCAATGACATCATCAGGATTTTTGCCTTCTACAACTAGTGGGTGGAGTTGCCCTCAACTCAACTGAAGATAAGACGTTTCAGTGGGGGGATTGAGTTGTGTTTTAGGTGTTAAGTTTGAAGTGTTAATCTCTAGGTGCAAATGAATGGAAATGCCACATAGATCTCTAAAGATAAGAGACTGAAACTGAGAGATAAGTTTTGACCGGGAACATAAAGCTAGGAGTTTTCTGGTAATGGATGGTATTTCAGCTTATGAGACTGAGATCCAAAATCCACAGGTGTAGGTAGTAAAGAGGACAAAGAACATTTTCAGAATCTGCCGATATTAAGAGATGGCTGGGGGTTTCTAGAGAAGGAGTACAAAACAAGTGGTTAGTGTGGTAGGTACGGAAATAAGAGTTCTGAAAGCCAAGGGAAAAGAGTATATTAAATGAAAAGAAGCGACAGCTATGTCAAGTGTTATTAATCAGTCAATTAATGAAGTGGGAGAATTGAACATCAAACTATGACTCAGTTTAACAAAAAAGCTTCCAATAAAATAGTGGAGGTGAAAGCTGAAGGAATGGAATAAGAACAGCATAAGAGCTGGGAGCTGTAAGGTCAGGTAACTTAGCAGAGATTTCTGTAAAAGATAATGAAGAAATGGAGCCATAGATGGTATAAAGAGGAATATTGTTGTAAGCTGAGAAAAAGGACTCAGTGGGGAGGAAACTTAATTTAGAAGAGAAGGGTGACCCTTTGGAACCTTGACTTTTGATTGATATAGATGGATGAAATTTTCATAACATTGGGATCTAGATATTTAGTGAGGAGTAGCTCCATTTCATCTACACATTTAGGAGAAATTAAGCTAACACTGGATGGTAAGGTATATAAAACTTTTCTGTTTACATTTATTTATTTTCAGTGAAAGAAAGTAAGCTTATACTAAGAATGAGCATAACAAACTATTTTTAGGAGATGAAAATAAAGAATAAATGGATCATGGAAATATGTGGTCATGTGTTTAGAAAATAACAGTTGAGTACTCTGTCAAGTTTGGTGCATCAGATAAGCCCTAAAAGATGTAGAGTTTGGAATGATCCAGGGTGTACTATGAAAGAAATCTCTAAATATTCATGGCTGCTGTAATAAATTAGCACAAAGTAGTGGTTCTTAAAACAAAAATTTATTTTCTCATGGAGGCCAGAATCTGAAACCAAGATGTCAGCAGGGTTGAACTCTTTCCAAAAGTTTTAGGGGAAAATCTGTTCCTTGTGTCTTCCACCAGCTGGTAGTCGTCGCATTTCTTGATTTGTAGCTATGTATTCTCCTTTTCTTCTGTCTAAATTGTGTTCACATTACGTACATCTCTGCCTCTGTCATCATATCATTGTCTTCTGTGTCTTTCTTGTGTGTCCCCTTTCTAAGGGCACTTGGATTGAAGACACGTTCATCTTTAATAGTCACATCTGCAGTGACTCTTTTTCCCCAAGTAACGCTGCTTTCAAAGCTTTTGGAATCAGAATATAGCAATATCATTGTGTGGAAGGCCCTCAGCTTCTACAGTGTGTGGAGGCAATCTGTACCACACTTGTGTGCTTTAAACTCAGGAAGAAAGAGAGTGGACATCAAGGGGGTGAGGAGTGAAACATGAAAACCATGCTGTCATAAGGAGTTTGGCTTGTAGGTAACGATAAAGATTTGTAGACTCAGAAAAAAAAAGACCTGAAATGACAGAGGGGGAAGGGTGGAGCACAATATATGAAATCAAGAAATATGGTAAAAGTAAATGAGAAAATGCTGCCAATTGCCCGAATTAATGGAAAAGCCTTAATGCAAGGTGATAGCTTTTTCTATTCTGTTTTATTCTAGACATTATGAAAGTTCTATTTCTCTACTCATGGCCATGGTTATGGGTCTTAGCAAGTGGGCCCTCAGGAAACTGATTGCTTTAGCTTTTAGGAGCCTGGAAGCAAGAGCTAAATTGATCCATGCCTTTCCATGTGTCTTTCCACAGTTTTCCTCCATGGCTTTGTCCTTTGGGCAGGTGACAGTTCTTATTTCATTGGGTGCATCCCCCAAGAAGTCTGTTTACCTTGATCCTTCAGGTCATTTTTTGTCTATGTAATCCTGAGAGAATCCCCCTCCTTGAAAAATCTATATGATGTTTTAAGAACTGGTGGAGAATTGTCTTTAATGTTATAGCTTTCTCTCTCTTTACTAACATTTTCATTTCCAAGAGGCCATGTTCAAATAACTGTGTACCAAGTTTAAAGAAAAGATTCCGTTCTTGGTTACTCTAATGCATTATATAGAAAGGTTCTCAAATTCATGTCCTCATTCCAATTCTCATTGATCCAAGTCTGCATTTATTTAGCAAACATGCATTTGCTGAACCCTCACAGTGAGCTTGCACCAGGAATACAAACTCCAAAAAGACATGACTTCTGCCCTCACTTCACTTATATTGTCTAGTGCAGAGTGAGCAAACTAAAATTCTTATAAATCCAGCTGTCAGGCCTCAAACGGTAAAAAAATATTATATATTTGAGAAGTTTTTTTTTTTTTTTAAGAAAGTGCATGAGACTGCATATGGCTTACAAAAGGATATCACATTTACCGTCTGATTTTCTACAGAAAAATATTTGCTGACCCCTAATCTAGTAGAAAAACATGTGGAAATAACACTGACCTCAAACACTATTGAACTCTGTAGTGGCCTGTGTGGTAATTTTACCTGGATAGCATACATCTTTCTTCCTTTAATAAGAGATTTTCTTTCGGCAATAAACCCTACTCTAATCACAGGCAGTGAGGAGCAAGTGGTTCTGACTCTATCACTCTTAGCTTAAGGTTGGGTGCCTCAGGCTGGGTAATTTTGCTTTTCAATCTTCCTGGTCATAGGGATTTTGTCAGAGATGAGTCCATGGCCCAAGTTAGTCCCTGGGATTTTTGCTAAAATTATTGGAAAAGCAAAATTCCATTTCTTCTAGAGCTATATGGTGAATGGTAATGAATAAATACAGCTGTTCAGAGCTGCTATTTGTAAGAGACAGACTGTCAGACTAACTATCAGGAAAGCAGACACAAAAATGGGAAGGACATGAATTTAGTCCTAGATCCAGTTTTATATGGAAATAAATTTTGTTTCTAAATTGATTAATTTACATAGTTTAGTGAGGTTAGAAGATTATTTTTTGTTTAAACTGGTTTAAATTAAGTTTCAGGTACTATAAAATACCCTAAAAGCAAATTAAGTAGTATAATAAATATTTTTAAAGACTGGTACATGAAGGTGCTTAACAAGTTTCCTTTCTCAATATCAGAACTTAGTGTGCTATAAGAAATATGAAGTATTTAAAATTGGAGTTTATGTCCTTGTTTTTCCGAAGTGGAACCTGTATACTCCCAGAAAATTAAAAGCACGTTGAAAAATTAATTTTAAAGTGGAAAATCATTATGCTAATTGAGGCTACCTGATTTTTGTGTAGCAGCAATTACGAGGGGTATTGTAGTCAGTGTTGGCAAGGGGACCAATATTGGACACATAGTTTATAAGATTATTTTATAGTAGTCATCCAAAGAGTCACGTACAAACAGTGCAGGAAATCCTCCACACACTAAAGACCAAAAGGATCCACCTGTGGGCCTGAATTCCATGACAATGTCCTGCATGAGTCCAGTTGAAGCCCTAGAACCCATAACAATGACCCAGTGGTCAGTGGTGGAAGCTAGAAAGTCTGTGCCAGCGGGATAATGGATCTGTGCTAGCAGGTGGAGGGATGTGCATTGGAGCCAGCAAGCAACATTCAAAGAAAAGACCAAAGCTCCCCACAAAAGTACCACAGCCATTCTCAGCTACAACAAGGTCCTGAGCTCCTCCCACAATGACAACAGATGAGTTCATCAGGAGAGCCAGCATGAGGAGCTCCTCCAGAAGAACCAACAGCCCCAGGAGAACCACCAGTGCCCTAATAGCTCCTCTTCCTCCTTTCCAGTTCTTTCTATTTTGTTGGCAACAATCCCCAGGTGGGCCTCCCACACCCAGCGCCACGCTGATTCAGTTCAGCTGGGTATCGCAAGTTGACCACCAGTTGTTAGTCCACCACAAGGGATGTCTAATACATCTTTGGTGCTAAAGGTAGGCTTCCTAAGAGAGACAATTGCTTAATTGGATCCGAAGGAAGCAGATCTGTGTTCATTTGAGAGAGGTAGTGTAAGTAGGTGAGTCCTCAAGAAAAAGAAGCTAATTCACTATTATACTATGCAAAGATCTAAGTGTGAAAAAGAACACATACTTTTCCAAGAAATTTAAAAAAATATAGTTTTGTACAAAATGAATAGGAAGATAAAGCTGAGGAGGTAACTCAGAGTCAGATTGTGACTTTCCTAGTAATGCCATAAGAATGTGCACTATGAGAAACTGCAGCTTTTAAATTTATGTTTTAGAAAGCACCTGGCATGGTGATGCACACCTGTAATCTTAGCACTCGGGAGGTTGAGGCAGGAGGATCGCTGTGAAGTCAAGACCAGCCTGGGCTACAAAGTGAGCTCAAGGCCAGCCTGAACTACATAGCAAGACCCTGTCTCAAAAAGATAATAAATAAATAAATAAATAAATAAATAAATAAATGAAAAGTTTATGTTTTAGAGAATTAAGAAAGGGGAAGCTGTGCTAGTAATGCAGCAGAAAAGTGTCAAGGTTTTAGACAAGGCTTATATAGGGATGATGACATGGGGAAAGTGTGGGAGCTTTGTATATACACCAATATAATAAAAATGATATTTAATATTGTATGTATATATATAAATTTTATTTGCCTTTTACATAATATCAAGGACTTTTGCACTGAACTGATCCAGTCTGTTTTTATTTATTTATTTGTATTTTGAGATGTCTCCAAAGTTGTCCCCCTCTGGCCCTTATTTCCTTGCTTGCAACGAGCCTTCGGAAAGTGCCACTCCCTGGAACCTTCTCCCCTGCCCATCTGGCCTCCCCCACCCTCCTGTGCCAATGCCTCTGCAACCATTCTTCAGCACTGGAGACTGCTCTCACAGCCAGGCCGATATGAGTTATTTGAGGGATAAATGTTCATGAAGAACTACATTATACACGTCACCAAAATCAATCCCTACTCAATGGCTATGTGGCCACAGTTCAGTTAAGGCTCAGAAAAAACACTGGGTCTCGCCAAGTTGCTAAGTTGCCCGGACTGGGTTGGAACTTGTGATCTTCCTGTTGCAACCTCTCAAAGTTCAGGAATTAGAGGTATGCAAAACTACATGCAGCTACAGAGATATGTGGGAAGTTAAAGAAGTAAGATCTATCGACTAAGTCCACATGAGAAGTGAAGCAGATTTGCATCATTGGTGAAGGTTTGCTCCATAGGGTAAGTACTGCTTCTCGTACTGCTGATAGTAGAGAATAATGAAGTCTGGCTTGATTTTTATTTCCTAACTTTTATAGTTGAGTGTGCATGTGTGACAAATACTGGAATTTTGAGTTTGAGCTGCACAAGGTCATCAGGTTATTGTTGACTACTCAGTAGTGAGGTCTGGAGTGCAAACCCGAGAGTTGAGCTCCAGAGCTCACTCATCATCATGTAGATAGGATTGAAAACATGTGATGAAGTGAGATTATGTAAGGATAGATTTGCCTCTGCTGACTTACTATAGATGTCTTTATCAAATTACACACTGGAGTACATTACTTATTTAAATATAGAATATTATAATGAAGTTTGAATGTCATCGTTATCTACATATTTCAATACTTTTGTGGATTCTAAAATTACTGTAAGAACTCTAGATATTATAACAATATTTCAGAGCCATTTCAAATCCTACAAGTTCCATGCCAGTGTTATTCTCTGTTTATTAAAGAATGAAAGAACAGCATGGCATTGTGGAGAGAATCCCAAACTGCAAATCTACACAGCTGTGTTCTAGTCCTGCTTCTCCATAATGACTCAGCTATGAGGAAGTCATCTGTCCTCAGTGGAACCCCCGTCCCCACTTACAAAATAAGGGAGTTAAAGCAAGCATTCTGTGGGTATCTGTCCTGCTTAAGCATTTTGAAAACCTATGTATTTATGGATCTAAGAGTAATTTGTCTTTCCTTCATTTTGTCCTAGACAGTCTTCAAGAGAAGTGATCAGCAGATCTGATCATCTCAGAGACTTTGCTTATCCAATCAAATTTGATATACTTAGAAATTACCAAAAGTTTTAGACTAGAAAATAATTAAACTTCAATTTGTGGTGTTTAATCATTCTGGTAGATAATATTGTATTGCCCTTGGTTCTCAGCCAGGGATTTCAGAAGAGGCACAGTCAAATGACCAGAATCCTAATTTATTTTATCCTTCTTTGCTACCAATGGCTCAAAACAAATTGTTGGATTTTAGAACAATCAGTTTAGTGAACTTGCATTGACATTTAATGTTATGTAAATTCATTGAGGTTATTGTTATAAATTACTCTGAATATCAGAAATGCATCTATTTATGTTTTTGTACACATATTTTTCAACTTAGCCAAAATGTTTAACATAGAAGCATAAAATTTTTTCAGTAGCTAAGTAGTTAGGTATATAGAGCATATTAATTTAAATGAAAGTAACTCAATTATGAAATGTATTTTAATAGTGGAAAAATGAGAAGATAATGGATAGAAATTGTTTAAGGGAGCAAATAAATAAGGAATGATTGACTTCTCAGAAGTTGCAGAACATGAAAAATAACAAACATTACAGACAAAATGTGTCATTCAATTTTGCAAATAATAGGCAAATAGAATCAGTCTGAATATTTTCTACAAATATGTCTAATCTTCTCAGCATGACAAACTAACAAATTTTAAGAAAAATATATCTGTAAACTCTCAAAGGATAGCTCAACTTGAATAGTAGGTGTTCCACATCAATCAGAAGATACAGTGCCTATTTGTTTCTGGGCCTTAACTGAACTTGGCCACATAGTCACTGAGTAGGGATTGATTTTGGTGAGGTGTATAATGTGGTGCTTCATGAACGTGTATGCCCCAAATAACTAATTGGCCTGGCTGTGAGAGCAGTCTCCCGTGCTGAAAACTGGTTGAGGAAGCATGAGCACAGGAGGCTGATGGAGGCCAGACTGGAAGGCAGGAAGGTCCCAGGAACAGTACTTTCGGAAGGCTCACTGCAAGCAGGGAAATACAGGCAAAAGGGAACAACTTCTGGAAAATCTTCCAAGGGTAAAAGGAATACTTAGTTCATTAGTACATTCATGGTCTTGCTTGAACAAACTGAAAGCGATCCAGAGCTTTGATCTCAGTACTTGATCTGTATTTGATCTGTATTTTCGGTCAACATTTGGAATAGCTCTTTACTTACAAATCATACTAGGGTGAGGTTTGGTCTAAAGAAAGGGATGATGATTCATTCACACTTTCAAGGTGCTTAGGACAGTGTACTTCCCTTTCGGCACTTATCACAATCTGGTTTGTATTAGCATTATTTTTCTGTTTTTCTTCATATACGGCAGATACTCATTAATTATTCTTTAAATTTATCATAGCTAGAATCTGCTCTTCTAGTTTTTCTTGGCTTGACCTCACAACATTTTCCACAGCAAAATTAAACAAAAAACCACCAAATTATAATTTTGGACATGTTTTCAATTGCAAAATGGGAAGGTGGATAAGGAGTATTTTATTTTCATATTTATTTTCATAAACATACTTTATGAAACTTAATTTTAAAATATACAAAATTAATTCCATTATAAAAATATCTTTCTACTCAATATGTGTTTTCCTCCTTTATTGATACTACATAAGAAAAAATTGCTTTAAATCATTTTCAATAACAGATGTCTGGTAATAACATTCATAAAAACAAATTATAATTAATAAAAATGAAGATTTTAACATTTATACAGAGTAAGAAAATGTCGGACTAAAATCACCATAAAATATTTTTAAATGAGTGATGAGGTACTCTTAGTATTATCATATGTTTGTATGCAATGTTTCCATAGATTTTTAAACTATTTTATATTTATGAATTTTAGTCCATTGAAATATAATATATGTTGAGGGCATAGTCAGGATGAGTAAACTGTAACTATTAAGGCAGAATTTAAAATAAAATCTGAAATTCTTGGCTAATAACCATTATATTCTGATATTAGAAAAAATAATCTTTTAAAATTAGATGAACATCAATGACCACTTCTTTAATTAAAATGTAGTTTATCTTTAAATACTTGAATTTATTTTCATGGTGGTTCAGTATTAATTGCTATGAAGTTATTGTGGTACTTTCAATCAAAAATAAAAATTACTTCTATTTATTTTAGTCTTTAAAGGGATCCTTGTCTGAATAATATACACTGTTTTATTTCCTGCAAAATTCTAAATGATCCTCTAAGCAATGGGAACTATTATTACAGCATAAGACATAAAAGAAACCGCTGTTGTCTTAGAAACACAGTTTCCTCTGTCATCTTCCTGCAGCGGCTCACAGGCTGCCGGTAACACCCAGTGTTAGCAAAGGCTTGGGAGAGCACTTTGTAAGCCATGAGAACGTTGAATTCCTTTCATTTATATCACTGTTTTGTATCTTAGAGAATAAATACAATTTTTTTTAAAGCAGTCAGGTAAAATGTAGAACCATTAATTTTCCTTAAGCATTTTATCAATCATGCATTCTCACACATGAGATATAGCACCAGACACTGCAGATTCCTAGAGACACAGTTAAGATTTCTAAATAACACGATGATTTTAGAATATTCTGGCAGAAATGCTTATCACTAGTGAACCTGTGGCAAATTCCAGTAAAAATTACTTTCTTTCTTTTTCTCCTTTCCCTCATCCCTGTTATTGAGCAACTTCATTGAAGATAACAATATGTAATGTAACAGCCACTGTTAATTCCTATCATTTGGTTCTCAAACCCCGTATCATTTTTATTGTTTTTGCTTTGTTTTGTTTTTGTTTGTGTTGTTGGAATTTTGCTATTGTTCTTTTTTATTTTTCTCTTTAAATTAAAAATTAAAGCAAAAAGGGAAAATTACTGAAGATGCTCTACCATTGAAGGCAATAGACAGTTCTGCAATGGCATGCATGACAAAAGACCGAGAGTCAGGAAATCAAAGCTGGTGAAAGACCACAGAAAACTTAGGTCCTTTTTGTGTTTTCAGAGAATTTCCAAATGGAAATGATAGGTACTGTGTAAGTGTCTCATTCTGTGAGCAGATACGTGGCGGGGATGCTCACTTACTAGATACTGTTGTAGACATCAGCAAAGTGGTAAAAAGAAGCCTCTGTGAGGTTTACACTCTGGTGGGGAGAAAAGGCAGCTGCTCAGTAAACAGAATAAAGGACATTGGGATACAGGAATGACCAGGGGGCTGGGAAGAAGTTAAGCCCAGGAAGCAGGGCGGAGAGGGGCTGTGTGTATGAGAGGCCTTGAACCTCGGGTGCAGGGGTTGGAGAGTCGTGAGACTGTCATCTCACATAGGAGGTTTGGGATTGATCTCAGAAAAGACAACACTTGAGGAGAGAACTAAGGAAGAAATTCTGTACAGAGGGTTCTGTTTTTATCTGTGTGGCAACATAACCCTGATCATTTGAATAACCGTAAGAAAACTCACATTTTACTTCATTCCAATTACAATGACTTTCCCCCCATGGGAGTGAACATTGGTACGTTCTGGGTAGAAGCTATGAACATATAGAAATGACTAAATACATCAAAATATAATTCTACAGAGTCAAGGTCTTATTGCCTGCTATATAAACACATATTGAAATAGAAATATATTGAACTCCATTTTTCAGCAGAAAGAGATATGTATAAATAATGTCTTGTGATCCTTTTGCTTGTTTCTTGTTACTTTTTCAGATATTGAAGATGAGACAATAGCTGTGGTTGTATTTCTTGTGATTAGTAGACCTGCAAAGGATATTAGCAGACCGAGAAAAGCAAGAGGGCACTGATTTTTGTTTTGGTGTTGTCTTTAATCATTTCCATGAAGATTGGTTTCACTGGCTCTTACATTCATCATTTCTTCGCAAAAAATAGATGAACAATACTGTTACCCTATTTTGTAAATAAAAAAAGCAGGATGATAAGAAGGTCAACCGATTTGCCTTGTGCAATTCTAACTACAGTGCTCTGGTAAAGCCGTTAGCAGAAGCTATTTGTCTTCAATGACAGTTCTAAGTTTTCATCACTAGAGTCCAGAGTAAACTAAGTCTAAAACAATGTATCTGTAATAGAGAGGTAACAGGACAGGGAATCAAGAGATCTCAATTCTTCTTACATTTGCACCCTTAACCAGCTCTGAGACTTTTAGAATTTTTTTTTTTTTTTTGTACTGGGAATTGAACTTAGGTCCTTGCCTTTGCCAAGCAGGCACTTGTGCCGCTGAGCTATATCCCTGGCCCTTAGAATTATTTGAAAAGTTAGATGGTCATTAGATGTAGTCATTCATCAAAGCATTGAATGAGCATGTTTACTACACCAGACCTTATGTCAGGTATTGGTAAGCCAAGCCTTTCATACACTGAATCATATTGTACTAGGGCAAATTTATAAACAATGTAAGCTCAGTGCTATGTCAGGGTAAGTACAGCATGGGATTGGAGGAGTGAGGAGGGATCCACAAAGAAGTTAGGATGGGAGAGAGGACTACTAAGACAGTTGCTTACCAAATACCCAGCTAAAATAAATGAGAGTTAGAGTTTATTAGTGCAGGCAGTAAGACAGAGAAAACTGACATGCAAAGGCCCAGAGGTGAGCAATAAAATTTGAGTTATATATTTATTTCTGTATGGCTGGATGGTAGAGGATAAAAACAAGAAGGGTTTGAGAGTAAGTTAGATTTTTCAATCATATGTTGAGCACAAAATACCTGCCCACCATCCCAAATGGTTTTACTTTGAGTGTGAGTGCATGGGGACATTTCTGGTGCCTTTCAAGCACAGGCTGGAGCTACTAGATATGAAATTCACATGGTCATACAGAGACAGAACACAGAATTTATTTGAAATAGAAGAGTCATGAAATCATAACAATAATCCAGGCAAAAATGAGGATCTAACCCAAAGTCAATAAATATAGACTAGATTATAAAGGGTTGATTCAAGAGTTATGTAAAAAGGAAAATCTATATGTTTCTATAAATGTGTGATGGAGGAAAGGCTGGAATATAGTTAAGATAATTCTGAGTGCTATATATAAAAGGATAAAAGTTGTAGAGAAGGTTCTTACCAGAAGACAGTGTACTCTGAAATGAGCTCAGTCTTCTCACCTGTATGTAACTGAGCAAGGGAATAGTTGGGTCCATTTAACCTAAGAATGCAGATTCTATCAACTTACGTGAAAGTCAAAGGCCCTGGGATAGTGACCTGCAGGGTTCCATATCATCAGAGACCCAGATTCCGCGCATCCATAATGGTCTTCAAGGCTGCTTTCATTCAGATCTTCCGATGGCTGGGACAATTTCAAGAGTTAATTCTACAAAGAACTGTATCCAAAGGCACGGAGGAAGCTTCTCCATCCCTGGAATGAAGTGTAGGACTCCAGAACCCTTGCTGCGCCCTCTGTTCTGCGATACGCACTGCCGGCATGGAGTATCTTCCATTCCCAAGGACATGACCAAGGTCAGGTTCCCACTCTCAGCTGATGCGTAAAATATGATAACGATTAGGTAAATTGGGACTTAATACCAGAGCTGGGTAGAGAATCAGTCTCAGGTCCTGTGTCACATGAGAACTTGGGGGAAAAAAGTCTGTGTTCTACTCATACAAGGACAGGGAGCTAAGATTTATGACACAAACTCTCTCTAATGTGGAATAAGAATACCTACTTTGAAAATTTATGAGAAAAAGCATGATTTGCTAAAATAAACAGATGAGGGTAGATTGTGTGTGTGGCAGGATAAAACCTGGATGTATGAAAGGAGGAGATGAAAATAGGATGAAGGATTGGATAAAAATGTAGATAATATTTAATGAAAATCAAATGTGTAGTCTATTCATCTCTCTCCTTTATTAGGCATTTTAAAGTACATATTGTGGCATTGTTCTTTCTAAGATTATTGCTCTGAAAATCTTTAATTCTCTTCCTTTGTCACTTTCCTCATTATGTCCCTGAAACAGAAGGAAAACAGTGTTTCTGGTTTTTATTCTCAGCAGCATGAAAAGCCTTCTAAGTGTGAAGCAGATCCAAGGGGAAAATAACTCTCTTAGGTATAGATGTTATTGCCATTAAATTACTACCTTAAGTAGATGTACATATAGGAGACACAGTTAATTTCACATGAAGATGGGAAGGACACTAAGGTAATGAACTTTATTGAGAGTGCTTTTAATCCCATTATGCATGTTTGAGAAGCTTTCTGAGCAGGAAAGACCACTGAGTTGATAAAAGAAGCGTTTAGTTAGCAAATGCCTTTTGTGCTTCCCTGCTCACTGGTGTATTTGCTTTAGAAATGAATCTCTCTCCCATGGAAGATACAGACATGCTTCTCTAGCTGGCTTCTCCCTAAAACGGAGTGAGTGTGCCCGTGTGTGCATTGGGACGGGGACAATCTGTGTCATGAAGTAACTAAAGAATACATTAGGTAACTTTTTGTGGATATATGGATTGCATAATTTAAGACTATCCTGGGGCATCCATAAATTATGCATAGGTTTTGTTTTCTTATTTTACATTCCTAGGAGAAAAATACTTGATTCTGTAATTTCTATACCTTCAGCATTATCTAAATCTCTCTCACTGTTGAGTGCTGAGCAACCTAAGGAATCACACCATCTGCTCTTTGGAGTATTTTCCTAAAATCTTTTGGGATGCTCACTCTTCCTCATACCCTGTGTAATCAGCTCTCTATCATATCTAGGGGGATTCCATTAGACCTTATCCTTATGTCAAAACCATAACCGAGACTCATCCAGCAGTGATTTGGAAGTAATTTAATAATGTATTTATTTATTTTGCAGTATTATGTGTCACCAATTGAAACCAATAATTTTGGTGTGCTAATGTGTGAGTCACATGGACCTGCATATTCCCTGTTTCTCAGTGCTTTGGTGTGAGTGTGGCTGTGTATACTTTATGGTGTGACATAAGCTATATGTCTTCAAAGATAATCTCTGTCCTACTCATAATCACTCTGAAGGTCTCCTTCCACTTTGGAATGCTGGATAGCTAAACAACAGATGGCTTGAAAAAAAGCCCTGAGAATCTGGGAAGAAATTCAATGTAATGATTTTATTTGCTTGGGTCACTTTTCTTTATAAATCAACAACTCAAGAGCACTGTAATTAGCTATTAATATAGGGCATCGTCTTTAGTTGCTTAGTGTGCACAAGATCTGGAATCATTGAAACGTTACTGTTAGGTCTGTTTTATTTACTACACTTGAGGATATGATATATATGTCGTAATTGTTCCCTTTAAAAAGAGGCTGAAGCCAACATTTGACAAATTGTTTTTCCGGGTCCTACAGACATATTTACATTTTCCAGTGACTGCAGATTTTATTTTACCGCTAGGTGGCAGAAGAGTTTTAGAGTTCCTGCATCTGTGCTTTAGAAGCTGCTAAACCAGCTCAGTTCAGTCCCACTGCAGCTGAGGCTGATATAAATGTATAAACAAGCAGAAGCTATATGCAACACATACCACCATTACTAGAGAATAAAGCAGAAACTTCAAGCCAAGTTCTTGGCTTCCGATGATCTGGTGAAGCCAGGGCTTTGTGGATGGGTTGAAGCAGAGAGGAATCCTGAACAAAGGACTCTTTCCTTTGTGTACGTGATTGTGTAGTGATTGTGTACCATTGTACGGGACTAGCTATCAAAGAGAGGCAATTGGCAACTCACACATTCATTGCTGCTTGGAACGAGCTAGCGCTTCTGCGTGACTTTGCTATGGGTCTGACCGCGTTGACTCTGTAGGAAGCAAAGTCATGGGACAACACGAAGTCCAAGAGTAGCTAAACGTGTGAAAACCGAGCAGTTGGGTTGAAAAACCACACAGCTTTGGGGATTCTTAGCAGTGAGAGGTTAGTTATAGTTAGAAGCAGAATTTGATAGTAAAACATATTTCTGTGTAAAAATGATTTGCTAAGGGTATAGCCAGGATGTCATTTAGGAATAAGATCTGTAACTTAAGGAATATTCACAGTAAATTCGGGGAGATGCTTGGGTCAAATAGGAAAAAAGGTACCTGTATTTGTAAACTGTTTATGGTCTTTAGAGAAACGATGGGTATTTAGTTTTAGTGTGCCCTTGTCTTCCAAAATAGGTAAAAACCCTTCACATAGGAAAGTGTGAAAACATGTATTTGTAAGGAACGGGAAGAGTGTGTGTTCCTGTAGTGAAGGAAGGGGCCCCGCAGCCAGTTTTCTGGAAAGGCAATAACCTGTGGGTTGTATTCGGAGATGAGCCACCTACATCTGCCACTGCAGCCGGCGCTTGGTACAGCATGAATGACACAATGCTCCCCAAATGTCACTGTCCAGCCGTGTCTACCAATTAAAACTAATAAACATTCCTCCCCATGCCGAAGATGTGCCGCCAGCCCTGCAAGCAGCAGGGCAGGCAAAGGCAGTGCATAATGACAGCAGTAGCAGCGGCGGCAGCCAGAGCCCTGGGCAGCAGGTGCACTTGGCTGGGAACCGGAAGGGCGCAGTGTGGTGCTGGCATTGCCTGCGCACATATTATGCAGGCAGAGCCGAGTTGTTTACAAATTGATAGCAGAGGGGATTTGGTTGAAGAGAGAGCTGGGCACACTGCATTCGTTGCTCAGAGAAGACTAAGCCAGCTCTGTGCTGCCTGACTAGGTGCCTCTCACCCTGGGGAAGGGGTGTCTACCCCCGACACATGCACCCAGCAGGCAACTCAGGCCCAGTTCCACAGGCAGTCAAAGATACCCTGGGAGCAATCCAGGAGCTATGTTGCTGAGGACCAGAGATTCCCTTTCTGAATCTTTCTCTTCTAGGTCGCTGAAGGTGCACAATCGCAGAGCAGACCAGTCTGAACATAACTGGAGAGTGGGGATAAAGAAACAAAGTAGAAAAATAAGAAGGGCCTTAAATGAGAAGAAAGCAAACCTCCCAGAAGGGAAGGGATCTCCTAAAGGTCTCAGCTTCCAGCAAGAGGCAGGGGCTTTAGCAC
Organism: Chinchilla lanigera; assembly: GCF_000276665.1. Classification (NCBI taxonomy): domain Eukaryota; kingdom Metazoa; phylum Chordata; class Mammalia; order Rodentia; family Chinchillidae; genus Chinchilla; species Chinchilla lanigera. Next base: position 49,822,318 of record NW_004955404.1, on the reverse strand, counting down.
CGCAGCACTGTGCTGGCTGGCCCCGGGAGGGAGCTGGGGAGTCCTGGGAGTGTGGAGCCTGTTGTGATAGGGTTGAAATGCCAGGATCAGAAGTGCCAGGCACCAGCAGGCTGCAGCGGAGGACGGACCAGAGAGTGAAGCTGTCCGCGCACAGTCAGTCATGGTGAAGGCCGCTTTCCAGAGAGGCATCCTGGGTGTGCTATCTGTTTCAGTATTATTTCTACCAAGGGCAGGGAGGATGTGTCCTTTCTCCATCTTATCAGCAGTGCAGCAACCTATGTCAGTCTCTGTTTTCACCTCTGCTGGTTTCACTGCGCCGTCTGGCTGTGTCAGTGCTGTCAATTTAAAATCATGCTTCTCCCTGCAAGCGCCGCGATGATACAGGACACCTGAAGGTGTCATTTTCCTGTGGTTAATTAACCTTGAGACCAGAGGCACACCAGCACCGCCCCTTAATTGCATTTGTGTGTAACCCTGCAAACACGGGGTGACAAGGGGCCACTAACACTGCTGTCATCTCCCTGTCCCACCTGTCTGACCCGTAATCTAGGGGATGGTTATATGATGATTTTTGTCCTCGACATGAGTTGTTCTGCACTCTGAGTGCAAATGGCAAAGCTTTGAGTCTCTGAGTGAAACCTTTTGACAGGTGTATGCAAACATTTATACTTGCAGAATTTCTTTTACCAAAAGAAAAAGCAACATTCTGTGCTTCTCTTGCCAGAGTTCCTTGACCAAATGAAGGAAAACTAGGCATGATGATTTCAATTGTGGTGGTAGAAATCAAAGAGTATGTGTATGTATATATATATATATATATATATATATATATATATATATCTGCTGCCATTGCTTTCATAGCATCTAAGATTCAGTAAACTTACTAATTAATATCCCAGACTCTTCTACAAGCTGAGTGAACTGAGCCAAAGTTTTTTTTTCACAGCCCTAAACTGCCAGAAAAACATTTGACTGTAGCATGCTGGGTCATGGGCCACAGGATGAAGTGGTCCGAGGCAGGGGGTCAGCAGTGTGTGACAAGAACAGGGTGGAGAAGTCAGAAGGTTGTATGATCAAATCAAAAATAGTGGAGAAGGGAGGAAGGCAAGAAATGCTAGAGACAAAGGGATGCAGTCATGCAAGTTCTAATCATCACTGAGGAATATGAATCTCATCTAATAACCTGCAGAGGTAGATCCAGGCTAAAGCTATAGAACACAAGAGATGAGGAACATGAACGAAGAGCACATGCACTGTGGTTGGTTTGCAGCTGGATAAGGGGACATAGAAAGTTAAGTGTGAAATAGAAAAAAGTCAATGGAGCCTGATACTCAAAGTATGAGGTCTCCTCAAGCCCTCCCTGTCACAATGAAAGCAAGTTCATTCATTTATTTAAAAAAAAAATTAATACTTTCATGCTAACTACACATGTGGAAAATAGAAACAGTGAGAAAATTTCCCTCTGGTACAAATATCTGACCAGGGATATCTCTGCATAACATTGCCACCAAGTTCATGCTCTACTTGAGCGCACCTGGTGGCAGGCTCCTTTCCAGCTATTGGTCTGTTCTGAACAGTGCTGCTTTATACCAAGATAAACTTTACTGACAACAACATTGCCCCCTTGGGGCATAGGTCTTTGAGTTGATTATGGACTGCATAAAGCAAGCTTTTCATCCCATTATGTGAGAGTACTTAACTGAAAAGAGGGCTCATGGCCCCTTATCATATTAAGCAACATGAACACAAAGATCTAGACTCTGGATGTACAAGAATGAATAAGATAGGATGGTGATCCTTGGCAATTTTTATCCTTGGCATAGAGATAGAAATGAGGCTGTGCTGTTTCAGGTGGGATTGGCCAGATCTTCCAGTGAGTCAGTGGGAAGTGTCAGGACGAGTAGGGAAGCTGGGACTAAGTAGCTCATATTTAGGGAGAATCCATACTGTGGAACATAAGCAGAAGTTTAGTAAGTATAACACTGGAGGGTTTTGCAGAGGGAGAGAGAGAAAAAAAGTGGAAATCACTCCTTCCTCCAAACAGAAATTGAACTAGGGTGCCTGGATCACTTCTAGAAAATGTCAGTGCTGGGGGCAGCACCAGAGTGCTTCTAGGGGGACTTGGGTTGATCTCCCCTTCTTCTGGTTTTTGAAATATATTTGAAGGATAAAGGACTACAGTTGGTTGGCCGGCATAAAGTGGGGTTTACTAGCTATTATATGAGAGCCACTAGCTCTGTTTAAGTCAAGCTCCGGGAAGGAGATGGAAAAGCTCCTTACATACGTGCAAGTCTCACTTGCTTTTCACTCTGCTTTGATGGTGCCAGAATGAGACAGTAGAGAAAATTCCCCAAGTCTTTTAGTCCACATTTCTGAGCATGCAGCCCCAGCTTGTACGTCTTTGTTTCTAGTTTTACTTAGGACACTGTGCCAGATAGCTAAGAAAAATATTCATTTGAAAGTATGCCTTTTAACATAAATTATAACAGCAAATTTAATGCTTTCGTGCTTATTTCATGAACTGAATCAGGTTTCTTTATTTTTGTAGTTTTCATTATATGAATTATTACTATAAAACAGTTCCACTCTCATATGCTTTTGTGATTTAACCTTCAAATCTACCCCTCTCTGTGTTCGAAATGGATCATGTAGAGATACTTATGCTGGTTAATTTGAAGAATATAGGATGTTAAGCTGTACATGGTTTATCTATTCCAAAGAAATTCAGGAAGAATCATAAATCACCATGGTGACACAGCACATTATGGTCCTTAAGGGGATAAAAACTGCAAACCTTTTCTAATGATTTACAAATCTCCCAAATGAATTGTCATATTGACACTACTTGGGCCACAGCAGGGAATAATTATTCTCAACAGTTACATATCCTAGAAGAGAGGGAGCATCCTACATTAAAATCATGCCCTGATGGCAATAGCTCCCACTATGCCAATTGTACTGCCAGCTCTTGTCTTGTTAAAGGTTTTAAAAGAGAAATACCATCTGTACCCCAGGGTTCTGACCAAGGGAAGATTTCCTTTTATAATGAGAGGGTACAGTTAACCACATTGTAAACAATCCTAATAATTTGTGCTTTCAGAATACTTCTAATCTCATAATCCTCAGGTTCTTAACCATTAAAAGTGTATTAAGTTAGGAAACAAACATCTGAGATCCTCAGAGCACCAGATCACAGTAGCTCCATTTGAAAGAGAGCCAAGATGAGAACATCTGTCTCTTTAAAGTGTACTTTCCAGTTCTTTCACCCCACACGTTTAGAAGTCTTTCTTAAGGATGAGTTTCTCTCAACCAGACTATAAACATAGCAATCACAATGAAAACGTTTCAGTTTCAAAATAGGAGATCATGAAAAAGATTCTCATTGAAAAATTACATCGTAGCTAAGACCAACCTTCAATCTATTATCATTAGTTATTAAAATTAAATAATTTTGTACCAAATACTTAGTGTTTTGAGACGCAAGGAAGTCCTTCCCCTGAGAAATGTTGTAAATTTGTTACAATGGCCCTGAATATTTGTTTTGGAAGGAAGAGGTGAAGAAGTGATTATTTTAGGTACCAAATCCTGTAGCCACAAGTGGATCACAGATACATTTTCACTTGTAGCTTACAAACAGTTTCTCATGGCATCTCTTGGAGTTACTCTTACCTCTTTAATAATGGAAGATACTCTTGGGGTCTAATTTCTACCTTAAATAATTCATAATGCATGCTTTGTATTAAATGAACAATTTTAATGAGAGAACCATATCTGTTTGACTGGGAAATAACTATTGTTTCAATTTGAATGTTATTTTGAATGAACTGGCATTGGCTTTTACTGCATTGGTTTTGCATGTATATCCCAACCTTTTTTTTCCTGAACATTATTATTTATTTTACATCATAGTAAGTTGAGACCATGATGAAAATTTGAGACAATGAATTGTAATTTGGCTAGATGATGGGAAACTTACAGAAGAAAATAAAAAGAATAGCTAATACATAAATATAAACTTGTTCAATAATCTTTTCAATTTTTCCTTTGCTTCTATTTCTTTTAAAGAGTCAATGGACAATATCTGTTTATCAGAATTCTTCAGTCTATTTTTTTTTTTCTGTTCTTCAGTATGAAAAAACAACAGAGCCCTTGCTATGGTCCATTCCTTGGAATAATTCACTCATCAAAATTCTACATTTATTTGTGGAGATTATTTGAGAAATGTCATTAATATAGTAATACAATACATAAGGAATATTGTCTCTTAAAATACTAACAGAATAGAAAATATAGTAGGGAATATGCAATAAAAATTGAGTAATTTATGGTACGATAAAGTAATTATGAAATCCTGTGAAAGCAGAAGTGTGTGCTTTTGTGTACCTATCACCCAAAGCAATACTTCTTACATACAGTAGTTGGTTGCCAAGTATGAATGTTGGAGACAAATAAGCAGTATGAATGAAAGCATAAATGGTATGAATGAAATATGGTTAACAGTATGATTACCTGAAGGGTATCCAAGTGCAGAACTCATCAAAGCATTGTGTGTATGCCTGTTTATATGTACATGTGGATATAAGTGGCATGTAGACACAAACTTACATATATATGGCCTTATTTATTATAATTTATGAATAAAATTACATGTATTTATTGTATACACTATGTTTTGATATACATATAAACACTGTGAGGGGCTGGGGATTTAGCTCAGTGGCAAAAGCGCCTGCCTGGCAAGTACAAGGTCGTGAGTTCGGTTCCCGGTACCGGAGAAAAACCAAAAAAAAAAAAAAACACTGTGAAATGTTTTAACCAACTCAGTTGGATATTAACTCACATACTTATTTTTTGGTGGTGAGAATGTTCAAGGTTTATCATCTTAACAGTTTTCAAGTATATAACACATTGTTTTTAACTATAGTCACAGTGCTGTGCAAGAGATCTTCAGAATTTATTTATGCTTTCTAACTAAAACTTTGCATCCTTTAGCCAAAATCTCATTTCCTACTCTCTCACCAGCCCCTGGCAAACACCATTTTATTCTCTGCTTCTATTTCTTTTTTTAGATCCGCATATGAGTAAGATCAGTTAGTATTTTTCTTTCTGTGCCTGGCTTACCTTGCGTAGCATAATTGCTCCAGATTCATTTTGTTGGTGCAAATGACAGGCTTCCCTTCTTTCAAAAGGCTGACTAGTGCCTCCCTCTGTATGTTCACATTTTAAGCATTTAGTAATGATTACTTAGGGTTGATTACATATCCTGGCTTTTGTGACTATAATACTGAAATGAACATGACAGTACAGATATTTCCTCATGACAGCGATGGTATTTCCTCTGCATAGATACCCAGATGTAGAATTGCTAGATCACTTTTTAATTTTTATTCTTTTTTTAACTTTAATTATTTTTAATTTTTTTGAGAAACATTGCTATAGTTTTCACAGTGACTGTGTTAACTTAAACCCCCTCCCAACTATCCCCATATTCCTTTTTCCTTACATCCTCACAACACTGATTTTTTTGTCTTCTCGACAGTAGCACTCTGACTCTCACAGGTGCAAGGCAATGATTTTAACTTGTATTTCCTTGATTATTGCTGTACACTAGTTTATATATATTCATAATATGTACAGGTTATGTGTATTCGCAGGTTCTGTTTCTAGGGCAAGTCCAGAGTCCAAGCAATTCTCTGGGTCTGGGCTGGAGCTGGAAGAGGCGGGCAGTGAGCCAGAATGTTTCTGCTCGGGCTTCTGCCTTGTTGGCACTGGCAACGGGACGAAACAAGCACTGAAGGTAAACGAAGAGCCCTGGGGGCAGCTCGAAACCACTGGTACGAAGGTTCGAGAGAAGCAGCCTGCAGTAGGACCTCCTCCCTACTCCTGGATGCCACTGGATCACAGAGGTCTGGGCAGACAGGGGCAGGGGAGCCCAGAATTCTAGAGATGGAGTGAGAAAGGGTAGAATCAACGGACATGGTGGTAGGCACACGAGAAATCTATATTTCCAATTCAGAAAGCCCAGATTTACTAAGATCTCACTGTATTTGTCAATGTCTGTATTTTGAAGAATCATAAAAATATGGCTTCCATAATGAAAATGAACATATATTATATAAAAAGAAAAACATGTAGAAAGATTTTAAAATAATTACAAAGTAAACTTGCAGATGAGCTTAAATCTTATCTAACTGATTAGGGATGTAAATTGTACATTTCTCAGAGTTTATTGTTTAAAAATTAAAAATAAAATCAGTAGTGTGTCTATATTGAGTATTAAAATTTTTCCTTAAAAATTGCAAAAGGTCAACCAAAATTTTGCTTATTGGATGTGAAAGTAATTCCTGTGTGGTTCTATGTTTGCGTGTGTACACACAAAGAAGATTTATTAAAATCCTTTCAATTTTATTTTAACTGAATTTTTTTTTACTATAATATGTATGCTTTTTTTCCCTATAATATGTGTAAGAAACTATAATATAGGAAATAATGTAGGAAATATATACAGAAGCCTTCAGTTTCTGTTCTTGCCCTTCTCCTGTCATGATTAAAATGCATTTTTTTTTTTTTTTTTTTTTTTTTTTGGTACCGGGAATCAAACTAGGGACCTTGTGCTTGCCAGGCAGGCACTTGTGCCAGTGAGCTATATTCCTGGCCCCATGATTAAAATGTAATGAAGTCTTTCTTGTAAATCAAATTATGTACAAATAAATGTATACTCAAAGAGATACATTTCCAAGCTAAAAAGTCTTACGTCCATTATACTGTGATTATTAATACTAAAGGGTAAAAAGAATGATGACTGTCATTTCTAAATTTTGATACATTTAGCATTGTTGCAGATTAGTGTCTGTTCTGGTCTATTCTCAGGTCACAGCAAAGAAAAAAAAAGTACCTCCTCTACTTCATGTCTCTTTTCAAAAGGTAGCAGGAAATTAAAAAAGAAAGGGAGTTCTGTGTAGCATTTCTGACAGCAAATTTCTCAGAAACCAGAAATACTTCTTTTCTCTCTAATAAGTTGCTGTAGATACAAAGGAACACTTATGATTGATGACTATCTCTGTTTGCATGAGTGATAATTCCTGAATACACAGTTCTCCATTAAAATACAAATGCATTTTCAACTGTGTATTTTTATCTATGTTTTACTCTTATTTCACATTACATGAGAAGAATCAAGTAAAATTAGGTTCCAGTGTGTTGCTGAAGGGAAACTGCAGGGGAGGGAATTTCAAAGTGGGTAGAAGCATTGTTTGCGGTCTGTGTGGCCCATGGGGCCTGGCCTGGGAGCAGAGAAGTGGCCGAACCTGGAGGACAGTGAGTGAGCACTTCTGCGGTGCCAGTGGGTTCCACCTGCCTTTTCAGTACCACACTCTATTCAAATCCAAACATTTCTAAATGATTTATTTAGAGACTTTAGAAGCTTAATCAGTAAATCTTTAAGGACTTTAGCTAGGTCACTTTGCCTCTGACTTTTCATAGCATACTATAGACCTTGAGCTTTTAACACATTTAGCATTAGATACATCTGAAATGTTGTGCTGTATTTCCAGGGAAATCACGTTAATGTTAGAACTCATACATGGGAAAGCAGAGCTGAACAGAAAGAGAAATTGATGAGGAAGAGATTACCAGAGATAAGTGAAGCAAATGTGTTCGAACTGAATAACAGGCTGAGCATTGGTAAATACAAGAAGCGAAGATGATGAACTAGTTGCTTACTTTAAGAATGCATGGGTGAGTACGCTATCACGTGCAAGGAGAAAATGGAAACCGAGACTTGAGGGGCAAATTGATACAGTTGGATTGCTATTGTTGTGACCAAGATCAAAAGAGGGGTAGAGAGGACTGTGAGGCAGACATTGTGTTAGGCACATTTATAACCACCACATAATTTATTTTTTATAATAACCTTATGAGATTCATTACTATTTCAGAGGTGAGAAACAGACCTCTGTAGAAGTAAAGTTATCCAATCACAAGGCCAGTAAGAATCAAGGTCTCTGCCACTCTAGGTGGTAGTCTTCTAATGCATCAGGCTCCCTCTCAGATTTAGCAGCACCAGTCTCAATGTCTCTGCTCAAATATGGAATATACAATAAGAATTGAACAAAACTAATGTGTCTGCTATGATCTGAATCTGTCCCTCAAAGTTCATGTATTAGAAGCATAATTCCCGATGCAGCAGTATTAAGAGGTGAGAAATTTAAGCGGTAACTAATGTCATCATTGCTAGCATGGGTTTCTTTTATTTGTTTGTTTTTTGTTCTTTAGTTTTAAAGAGTAAAAGAAAACAACAAAATAATAACAATGATAATAAAAACAATCAAAACAATACAGTATTTCAAAACAAGATGATAGGAATTATCAATGGTTGTTATATTACATATTGTTGTCTTCAGTGAAGTTGCTCAGATGACCAGATGCAAGAACGCAAGATTGATCAAACTTTTAGAGACAGTTACAAGTATGAGTGGATTTGTTACAGAAGTGAGTTCAGTCCTCTTTTGCCCTTTTTTGGTGAACAAGTGCTGTCCTTCCCCTGCCTTTTCCACTTCTGTCCACCCAACCTTATCCCCTAGAATGAGTCAGCCAGAAGGCCCCTACCAGAAGCCAACACCTTGATGTGAGGCTTCCTAACCTCTGGAACTATGAGAAACAAATTTCAAATTTCTCAGTCTCTGGAATATGTTTAGAGTGAGATAAATAGGATAAAGGCAATATCCAATGTTTTTAAAGGTTCCAATTGTAGTATCTCTCCATTAAGTCAGCACTTGTGAGATCTCATATTCAGAAGCTGATTCTATGAGTACAGAAAGCAAAGAAAGACAGCAAACTTGTACATATCATTTGGATTCTTCAGAAAACACTAGGGTAACAGATCTCACACCATGACATGCTTTTTCATGTCTGGCGATGTTGTACAAGGCCATTTAGTTTCTTTGCTGGTACTCACCATTATTTGTGTATTTCCTCACTTTCACGTATGAAGCAGTTGCTACCTGTTTGAAAACACAGCACAGAGAAAAATAAACAAGGATATGAATTATCTTCCTATTTACCTTTCAATTCTGAGAGATAATTATTTGTTTAAATAACAAGTTCTATCTTGATTAGAGGACATTAATGATCATTAATTATTAAAAATGTTACATTTCAAGTCTCATCAAGCAACTAAGCTCAACTTACCCTGTGTCTTTCAGTGTGCAAATTTTACTTCCCTAAGAATCATTACATGAATAAATATAAATGGAAAATCAGAAAAATACCATGAATAAATCTTCATGTCTATGTAAAAGAGTATGATAATATAACAAATATGATATTAATGGATTTTATAAAATATTGGCTGTATATGAGTATTCATTTAAAGTGAATTACAAATGCGTACAGTGCATATGTTTTACTTACTATAGTTTATCTCATAGGTCTCTATTTTTAAAAAATTTATTATTATTGCATGCTCCCAACACTGGTAATAGTAATATCAAGCTCTTGTGGAGTTTAACCTCTAGATATAGAGACAGAAAATAACCAGATAAAATAAACAAGATAATACCAGAAAAAATATATAATAGTGATAGAAAATGACTAGAGGTGGATTATTGGAAATCAAGCCAAAGTAGTCTTTGAGAAAGATACCTTTCAAAGAAACCTACACGAAGAGAAGCACTTCCTTGAAAGGTATAGGAATGGTGACAAATATAAGCAAGAAGAGGCTTCAGATGTTCAAGATGCTTTGTAAAGACAGTTGGGGGCCAGGACATGTCCTAAGTAGTCATGGTAGGAGGGGACCAGATAGTGAAAGGCAGGACAGTTACACACGATGTGTTTTGGTGAAAGTGCTGTGCAGGTAAGGGGGTGTGGAGAGGTGATGCCCAGTGAAGAAAACAATTAAGACAACACAGGCTATGGACACTGTTGTTCAGGGTAAGCCCTCCGCAGTGCAGAGGGAGTGTGTGAGCGGGAGAGATACTGATTCAGAATTTATTCTGTGATTACAGTGGAAAGGACTTTAAGAGCCTGATGGAAGATGGAGAGAGGAATAAAGGTTGACTTCTAATTTTAGACTGGAAAAATGGGGTGGGTGTAGGTGCTATTTACTAAGTTGGGAAAACCTCAATTTAAAAATTTTTGACAGTGCTTAATATGAACAAATCACTTGCGACATAAAGAGGTTGGGCTATTTATTAAAGGCTTTCAGTGACTGTCACTTTCCAGGAAGGTTTTGCTATTGTAACCAGCAATAGGCTTCACTTTTTATGGTTCATGAAGTGCACAGTGGCGAGATATGATGTGCTAGCTATCTTTCCAATGTTGTGGCAAAATATGAGAAAGACAAATTAAAACAGGATTATTCTGGCACACGGTTTGAGGGGGTGCATCCTGCTATTCTTATTCTGATTTCTTTGGAACCTCAGATAAGACAGTCCATGACAAGAGAAGTACATGGTGGAGAAAAAATGTGTACCTCATGGTGTCTGGAGAAGAGAGAGAAGGAGAGGAGAGAAAAGGAAAGGAGAGGAGAGGAGACAGACAGACACACACACACACACACATACACACACACACACAGAGTAAAACAAGTCCAAGGATAAAATATATCCCAAGGACCCTCTGTGCCAACCAGGTCCTGCCTCCTAAACAGTGCTACCAGCTGGGGACCAAACGTTCAACGTAGGAGCCTTTGAGGCTCATTCTAGATCCACATATAGGATAAGGTATTGGTAAAAAAATATTGTCTCATAGCACTGCACAATAAGTTCAGGATAATTTTTCTTTAGCTTGCTCTACAAGTGGTAAAGGATTGATGAATAAACCATGGAATAAATCAGAAATAAGAAACATATAATTAGTCACTTTAGACATTGCTGGAATACAATAGGAACCGACCTCTCTGTTTAGAAGCACTATATATTTTTCTGGGTATAGTGAGTGTCAAGGACATGATAGCATAAATTTATAAGGGAGCACATGACACATGTGCCACATAACTCTGAGAGGTAGAAAGTCATTTGTGGAAAATTTGTCATTGCTTTGCAGCTACAGTTCTAAGACTGACAACACGCTCATTGTACTATTCACATCGACTATTTACAGTTCCTCAAGGCTACTTAATTGTAGCTGCCGGTGCCCTTGTTACTTGACTGTCCTACTCAAAATTCCTCAAGGACCCTTGACTCTTTGCCTTTTATACTATGCTCTATGTTAGGGATATTTCTGAAAATCAGTCTAGCATTTAAGATGAAATAGCCAGGATGAAGAAGAGAGGTCAGCAAATGAGCTGATTCTACCATACAGCAAGGATCAGAAAAGCAAAACAAAAAGCCCCAAAGGGTAAGCTTATGCTTTGTTCAAAAAGGTGGTGTGAAATTTTATTCATAGGTTTGCCTTCCTTATCCCCAACTAGTCCTCTACCTAATCTAATACTCAGTGTTTAGTCCAGGACTTGAGCTCAAATTCTGCAGAACAGGTGCCATATTTTCAGCTGACCAGGAGACAGTGATGTAGAGTAGCTTTTAATATTGTGTTATTATTGTAGATCAGATTCTCTTTGACACACTGTGTGCACCCCCTTATTTTGTGGGCAAACTGTTGGAAGGCGGCCATTCCATCCAAAACCAGTATGTAGAGTTTCAGTGGGCTGAAGTCATCACAGAGGAGAGAGGTGAGTGAGCACTGTGCACCATGGATACATGGGAGAAAGCAAGGTCATCACCAGGAATTGCAGAAAAAAGAAGGATGCAGATGTGAGACAGGGTGATGCGGTCCTGAGAGTCACATCAAGATGTCAGGACTGCAAAGGTAATATTGTAAGCTACAGTGTTTGAGTTACATTACCTTTTACTTCCATTTCTTTTTCTTTATGGTTTGCAACTTACTACAGCAACGGTGGCAGTGTGGTAACAAGGTAATTGAACTTGGGGATCAGGTTCATATGCCAGCCCTACATGAGTCACCATGACACAGTCACTTCAGTCCCTTGAGCCTAAATTTTCTCATCTATAATCTAAAGATAGTAAAAATATACAATGTCTAGTTTGGGGTGAAGATGAATGTATCATATTCGCATTTCACATGATATATACATGTGAAAACACCTTAAAAGTAGAAAATGCTCAAACAAGTGGTAATTGTCTCACTAGTTATGAGGAAAAAGTGACTCCATATGGATACTCTGTCATACAGATGTATATTTTTTGAAAAGTATGTAGAAGTTTAATAGACAATGTTTATTGATTTCCTACTTTGATCAAGTTCATCTACAGCCTCATGGATTGGTGCTGTTACTGAACATGTTTTACAGAGAACAAAATCAAAAGGGTTAGGTAACTTGGCCAGCATTCCCTAGTCAATAGCTGTACTAGTACATAGTTTCAAGTGTATTTAATTTCACAGATCTCAATATTAAAACAGAAACACTAAATCTATTGGAAGAGAAATTAGGTAAAAACCTTGAAGACATAGGGGTAGGCAGAGAGTTCATGAACAAAAACCAAATTGCATGTTAAACACTTGAAAGAATCAACAACTGGGATCTCATCCTACTGAAAAGTTTCTGCACATCTAAAGAAATCACCAGCAGAGTCAAAAGAAAACCTACAAACTTGAAAAAAATTTTAGCTGATTGCCCCTCAGACAAAGGGCTTCTATCTAGAACATATAAAGAATTTAAAAATATCAGCCCCTCCAAATTCAAAGACCCAATCCAAAAATGGGCAGCGTAGATGACTACACACTTCTCAGACAAGGAGATACAAATGGCAAATAAATATATGAGAAAATGTTCAACATCATTAGTCATTTGAGAAATGCAAATTAAAACAAGTCTGAGATTCCACCTTACCCCAGTAAGAATGGCTATCATTAAGAAATCAACCAATAACAAATGCTGGTGAGGCTGTGGAGAAATAGGAACCCTTCTCCACTGCTGGTAGGAATGCAGACTGGTGAAACGACTGTGGAAATCAGTTTGGAGATTCCTCAGAAAACTAGGTCTAGAGGTCTCATTCAACCCAGCTATGCCCCTGCTGGGTATTTTCCCTGAAGATCTGAAAACATCATATCACAGTGATATATGTGCACCTATGTTCATAGCAGCACAATTTGCAATTGCTAAATTGTGGAAACAACCCAAATGTCCATCCACTGAGGATTGGATAAGAAAATTGAGGTACTTTTACATAATGGAATATTACTCAGCTGTAAAAAAAGATAAACTCGAGGCTTTTATAGGTAAATGGTCACAACTAGAGACCATACTCATAAGTGAAATAAATCAGACCTGCATGTGCAAGCATCACATTGTTTCACGAGTGTAAAACCTGAAAGAGTTAATTTAAACTAGGAGGTATGATAGACATTGTGAAATGGTAGGAAAACATTAAGGGTAAAGGGCAACTGGGATGTGGGGAAAGAGAAGGGAAAGAAGGAGAAATTTTGTATGTATGCATATACAGGATAGTTAACATGGTTGTTCTACTGTCTTCTATTTCTTTGCTGAAAGAAACTGTCAATGAGTCCTTGGTTGTTCCTTATTGCATGTCTCTATCTGTTTTCATGAGAAACCACTTTGAAGATATCAATATGTAATACAACAAGCATTGTTAATTTCCTACCACTTTGTTTGTAACTCCGTATTGTCTGTACTGTTCTTTTGATATTTTGTAAAATGTTGTCTGTCTGTTAATGTTTTCCTCCTTTTATTTTTAAAATTAAAAAAAAAATAGTTTCACAGCAAGGATTTGGCTCCAAGTATATCATGAAATAACCCCCCAAATATGAAGCTGGGCCCCCAGCACTTTTAAAAATAAACTATGATAACTCAAAACAGATTTGACCCTCATGAGATGGATGATAGTGCCAGCATTAGGATACTGCACTGAGGAATGTAGTCAATAGAGGTCCCCGCTCCACACAGATCATTTGTCTTTATAGTTATGTTTATGTACCGACTCACCTCTGTGTTGCTAAGCTCTTAATTTGAAACAGTACTAGCTTTTGGGAGGAAATGATACCATCCTGATTCCATTTGAAAGGTGATTTTAAGTGAGGCAAAGCAAGAAATGCTTCAGTGTAAATCACTATGCTGTCCCTATTGTTAGAAGTTGGGAAGACAGTTTTATTTCCAATAAAATCCTCAGAGTGTTATCATTTTCAACGTAGTCCAACTATCTCCAAAGAGTTGAAAGAAAATCTCCCTGAGTGCTAAACTTCAAATCACACTCGTGAGGCAGGACACAGTTTTATGCCTAAAGGTAAGGGAAGGAGTCTCGTTCTTCTTTTCCCATGTGCCTCCCGGGTTAGCATCACGTTCAGGTCAACCTCAGGATTTGGGACTGAGAAGCCACCTAGATGGCACTGGAAATACATAGCAGACTTTACTCATATTCCTGAGATGGAAGAAGATAAAAGAGCACATATGCACACAGTCTAATACTGGCTTAGATCTTTGGTGTTTTTATGACTTTTCCATCTTGAATAACTCTGTGCTGCTGCTTGACAATCCCTCTCCTCTCCTCCAGAATTTCTATTTCTTCATTCTCGGTAGCAAAAGCCTTTATTCTTGCCATTTCTCATGTGGAACAGTTTCAGTTGGCTTTAGCGCTGTTGAGCATAGGCGTGCATAAAGTTTAGCATTTTCTCTAAAAGAAACACACCTTTAGACCCATGAATGACACGGGTCTTTGACCATAAGTATTCTCGTTTCACTGCTTACATGATCTTGTGCTTTATGTATCAGCATGTGATCCGTTACACCAAAAATGGTTTCTGATTTAATTAAAGAATGCTATGACTTGTACTTTTTACTATTGAAAGTACCCAAATAAATTGCTTATATTTTAATTGTCCTGCCATAATTGTAGTATTCATCACCAACCCATCTTTCTATATAGGATTAGGATATAAGGAATAATAAATGAGAAAGTAATTAGACATAGAAATATATTTATTCATTCAATTTAGTCTTCCAAATATATTAAAAAGAAAATGCCTCAGGAAAAGATCTGCACTTTTTAGTGCCAAATAAGTCATTATTCTTTCTTTGCAAAACAATGTGCTTAGACAAGGACTTCAAAGTGAAAAATTTCTTGTAGTAAAAAAGAAATATATATTTTATTATTTTTGAAATATTGGGGGTACAGGATGAAAAGATGGGATATAAATGCGGATAGGACATATTAATGAACATCTCATTGAGAGCTTTGAAAAAGTTTTAAAATGCACTTTTTAAGTTGCATAAATTAGCTAGATAACATTGTAGTAGTTTTTTCATTGCTGTGTTGACAAATCACCACACAAGTTAGTGTCTTAAAACCCTAGTGGTCTTTTATTATTGTCTTTCATGATCTCTGTGGTTCAGGAACTGAATGGCAGCTTGGCTGGTTGTTCTGGCTTTAGGTCTCAGATGAGTTTGCACTAGGTGGGGGTCTGAAGGTTTCTCCATTCGCATATTGGGTGCCTTGTATGGGAAGATTCTAGCAGTTTGGATGGTCGTGGTTTCCCTTTCATGATAGAATCGGGGGAGTTAAACATCTGAGGTGGTGGCTTGGAGAGTCAAAGGTTATATCATCACAAGGACACAGAAAGATGAAGGCTACAATCCTCTTATGATCACACCTCAGAACCATGTGTTATTATCTGCACTATACTCTGAGGTTTAACGTTTGACCAGAGGATACTTAGAAACTCATGCGCAGATTCGAAAAGAGGATGAATAGATGACCTTTTTACTGGAAGCAAGATTATAGAACAAAATGTCAGACAGAAAAATTGTTGTGGACTTTCGGAAAGTGTAATCTGCCATAGGCAGGTATAAATGTCTCCAATTTAAAGATAAACAAAGATAGCCTCTGTGATTAAAAGACTGAGAATCACCTAGATATATCTGGTCTAAAATATGTGGTGGCATATTTTAACTTAATTAATAGTGCTTTGGTGTATACTTCATGGAGCAACAAAGTTCCTTTCTCATAAGAATCATACTAAATGCACCCTCCCCACCTGCCCAGCAAACAATCTCATGAAAGTACACTCCTAGAATAGCCATACAACTCCATGTGGACCTTTCTGGTATGTATCTGAGTCAACAAACTTATTTCATCATCTTCCTTCTGGTTAGGCAGATGGGGCACAGATTTATGTTGCCTTATTAACATTTTTAACTTCTTGTTTGTAACCTCAAATTTACATTGGTGGAATGCATGATAGACCTATGTGTTTTCTGACATAATAAATGTAAAAGGATTACCTATGTGTTTTCTGACATAATAAATGGTGCTAATGCTCCTTGGTGAAATTTATTAAAAAGAAAATATAGAAGAGAAACTGAAAGTCTAACAGGGACAAAGAACTTAACTTTGAAGGGTTGACAAATTCCACTTTATGCTATTTTAATTTGAGGAAAGTAGATCTTATAACAGTAAATATTCCTGAGAAATCTGCCAAGTTATTTGTGTCTTATTTTAAAAGCTTTTGTACCTTTTTGAACTAAACAATGTGCTTCAAAGATTATATGGACACTTTAAAAGACTGCTTTAAAATAGAGAAGAATAATGAAAATCAAGAATTGATTCAAATGGATACTGAATTCAAATAACATTCAAATGTTATTCCATGGCTTGCCACTACATAGACTTTCATACTCTAAAAACAAACGAAAATGTAATACCTGTTTCTAGCACCTACCTAAAAGTGAGCTTTACTGTATTACTTTTTTTCTAAGGAGTAAACTCTGTTCTCTATTTTTCAGAAGCTCCCTCGGGGTGGAAGACACGTATGAACTATAGGAATATCTTAGTAGTTTATGGTGTTTACTTTTCCATTCTATGACCCAGCATAATGGAAATTTCAGAAACAGCAGGTTATTTGTTGAGTATTCAAATTGTGTGAGGTTAAATAATTATTGTTGTTGGAAAGGAGATATTATTCTAGATACAACCGACACATGATCTTTTCCAAAGAAATTGGCCATTGAACCTGACAACAAGTGAAATTTCTCCATTTCTAAAGCTCAGGGTGACACAGAGCTGCCCATGTCCATGCTCTCTCTGCCTCTTTGTTTTTTTTTTTTTTTTCCGGTACCGGGAACTCAACTCACGACCTTGCGGTTACCAGGCATGCGCTGTGCCGCTGAGCTAACTCCCCAGTCCCTCTGCCTCTTTTATAACAGAGGACTTGTTGAATCCTTTGCCTCTGCTTTGAGAAGTGGAGTAGAGATCTGGAACATGGCTGAAGAATATATATTGAAATATGTGTACCCCAGGTGTTCTACAAATTGACACTTCAAAAATGTCTTGTCCTTCATGTAGATATACACTGAAATATATTTCTCAATCCATGTTACTGTAGTCAGTGTTACATTTGAGGCTAATGCAAAACACCAGCTTGAATGGAACATGTATTTCTGTATTTATTTGCTAGGTATGCTTTATATTGTTACCTGGAGTCCAAGAAATCTCTTTCCATTTCAGATAGGCTGCAAAACTAATATAACAATTAAAGTGTACAGAGCGTGCACAACCTGTGCAGTCCTGTCTAATGTGTGGTAAGGTGGTTTTGTATAATCATCTCATTGACCAAAAGTTTTCATTTATTGATCTCTTTGGCATACATTGGCAGGTACACATGAACCACTTTCACAGAAAAATTCAAATTAATGTTGCTCCACATCACCTGGCATTCCTGAACTTAGTTTTCAAACAAATGCATTACAAGATAAATGCAGATATGCCTTTGTGTTCCAAGCTCATTGTTGGAGATGAAAGTATGATTATGATGCTTTACACACTTTATAAAAATTCAGAATGACTCAGTGGGATGTTGTCATTTTACTTTATGCAAAGATGATCTCGAGTCTGTGAATCAGCACATCTGAACAGCAGTGGCACGTACTACCTGTTATGTTCCTGTGAATTAATGTTTGTAAAATATTCAACTTATCATAATGGCAGCACTTTATCAAAAAGAAAAAAATGTTGCAGCCCCATGCTAAATTTTTATTTAATTACTTGTAGTCATGAGGATTATTTCAAAAATAACTTTTCTTTTTTATTTTAAAAATTAAAAAACTGACAAAACAACAATGAAGACAGAATCAAAACAACACAAAAAAAACAAAAATGATACATGACCTCAAGACAAAATGATAGAAATTTATAGTGCTTGCTAAATTACATACTATTATCTTCAATAAATCACTCAGTTTATTAGACATAAGGATGTAAGACTGATCAAACAAAGACAGTAACAAGTAAAAAAATAATAATTACTAAAAAAAAAAAAATACATTGGAAATGATGCCGAACTTCACCATACAAAATGGCAGGAGTTCAACCACGGCTTTTATACTGCACATTGTTTTCAGATCAGTCATTCCAATTACTGAATTCAAGCATGTAAAACTGGTCAAGAAAAAAGAAAATTCTAAGCACTGACTGTTCCTCTCAGTAAACTACAAACACTAGCAATACACCTATTCCGGTTATCTTTATATATACATATGAATTTTCTTTTTCATTTAAAAAACAATATAAGAAAAACACATACATAAACAAAACAGCATAGACAGCAATAAAAATGATATAGAATTTTAAAACATGGTGATAGGGGGGCTGGGGATTTAGCTCAGCGGCAAAGCGCCTGCCTGGCAAGCGCAAAGTCGTGAGTTCGGTTCCCGGTACCGGAGAAAAACCAAAAAAAAAAAAAAAAACCATGGTGATAGGATATTAACAATGGTTGCTATACTACATAATGTCATCTTCAAAATGGTTGCACATATAACCAAATATAAGCATGCAAGATTGATCAAACAATTACACATTAACAGTTCCTTTCAATAAACCAACAGATACTAGTAGTACAATTATCCTAGCTAACCTGTGTATATATACATATTTTTTCTCTCTTCCTTCTTTCTTTTTCCTCTCCCTTCCTTCATCCCAGTTGCTCCTTCCTATTTGAGCAGTTTCTTTTCTCTTTCACATATCTATTGTACCTTTCAGATTTTATTTACTCTTTTAGGTTCTTATAGTAGGGAGGAAATACAATGTTTACACATATGAATCTGATTTATTTCACTAATGAGTATGGTCTCTAGGTGCATCCACTTACCTATGAAAGTCTACAGTTTATCTTTCTTTATAGCTGAGTAATACTCCATTGTATAAAAATATCACATCTTTTTTATCCGTTCCTTAGTTGATAAGCATTTGAGTTGTTTCCAAGATTTAATTATTACAAATTGCATGGCTATAAACACAGGTGCACATGTATCACTGTGGTATGATGTTTTCAGTTCTTCTGGAAAAATACCCAGGAGGGGAACAGCTGGGTTGAATGGGACCTCTAATCCTAGTTTACTGAGGGATCTCCAGACTGATTTCCACAGTGGTTGCACCAGTCTACATTCCCACTAACAGTGGAGAAGAGTACCTTGTTCCCCGCAGCCCCTCTAGTATTTGTAATTGGTTGACTTCTTCATGATAGCCATTCTTGCTGGGGTGAGATGGAATCTCAGTGTTGTTTTAATTTAATTTAATTAATTTCTTGAATGATGACATTGAACATTTTTTCATGCCTTTATTTGCCATTTGTATTTCTTCATGTTGGAAGTGTATATTCATCTCAGATGGCCATTTTTGTATTGGGTCTTTGAATTTTGGGGTCTGATTTTTGCAAATTCTTTATATGTTCTAGACAGGAGTCCTTTGTCTGAAGGACAGTTGGCTAAAATTTCTTCCCAGTTCGTGGGTTTTCTTTGCACCCTGTTGGTGATTTCTTTTGATGTGCAGAAACTTTTCAATAAGAGATCTCAATTGTTGCTTCTTTGAAGTATTTCCCATGCAGTTTGGTTTTTGTTCATGAACTCTCTGCCTACTGCTAAGTCTTCAAGATCTTCTGCCTATTTTCTCTTCCATTAAAGCTAGTGTTTCTGTTTTAATACTTAGATCTTTAAGCCATTTTGACTTTATTTTGGTGCATGGTAATACGCTTATTTTCATTTCTTGTTTTCATTTTATATTTTCTGCTTATGTCATGCGACCAAATTATCTTGTGAGACTGAGTAATGGGTAGATTGGATACGTCAATGATTGAAGACACAATGGTGAGAATCTATTGCATATGAGTTATTGACAGTGACTTGGTGAGGTTTATGCTTTAGGTACATCACTCAGAGTATAGTGAAGACATTGCAAGTTTCCAAAAGCAAGATTAGGAAAAGGAAGAGCAAACATGAACTTTTTCAGTCTAGAAAATGAATGTGATAATGCTAACAAGGTACTACAGAGACAGTAGATGAACTTTATGAGAAAGCAGATGAAAACAAGAACAGGCACAAAGCAACATAGTAATAAGAATTATGTGAAGGGAAGAATTCTATCTGTATCACATCCATTTCTTATTTGTCTGAAAAGATGAACTCAAATTTCTCATGAGCAATAATCACTCATTTCTGTGTTGTTCTATAGACAAGGTTCACTTTTCTTTTGAGGTCAGCATGTAATTCTAACATGACATGTAATGAGTTTAATGGGAATGAACCAGTGACCAAGTTGTTCCAGAAATACTCATTTCCAGGAACTTTCTTCTTCCCTGCCTTTAAACTGGAAACTGAAAGCTGGTGGAATAGAGCATAGACCTGCCAGGGGCAATAATGTGAAAAATGTCCACCAAATTGGGGTACAAAAGAGCTAAATGAAGCACAGATGACATTATTTTAGCTTCCCAATCTACTTTCCTCTGAAACCATTAGGTTCATTACATTTCCTTTATTTTTCCTCAAGATGGTTTGGCTTGAACTTTCCACAAAGCATAGACTCTAATTTGTTCCAAAGTTGCTTATGTAATGTAGAAAAAATGTAAAATAAAATGTAGAAAAAAGATATACATATTTGTGTAGAATTTTGATATTTTTGTATTTTCACTTTTCAAATACTGCAGTATATACATTTTTTTCCAATTTGGCTTAAAATCTCATAAATTTTGATGATGTTTTTATAAGAACTGCTTGTACCCTTGGTGTGGAAGTGTTGCTTTATAAATTATTGTATATGTTACCAAATTATAAACTTCTTGGTCAAATGATTTTTAGTTTTTTTGGATTGTAAAGCTCTGGATTCACACAAAGCACACAATTATTTAAGAGAATTACTAGAATTTTTTACTTTTAATAATTTAACTGGATAAATAAAACGTACATTATGAATGGAGAAATACTAGTTGTTAGTACTATTCTGTAAATTAAGAGATACTGTAGCCACTGCTATTAATTGAAATATGAGGCAACCAAATGAAATATTTTGGTTTCTTTTTAATTAACAAAAGAGAAGAACACTTTAAGGCAGCTTCCTATAATCCTGGTATTTCCTTTCTAGTTAAAATATAGAAAAATGAATATGGACTATAGTTATTACTTATGCCTGCAAAGAGTGTTCCGATGTTTTATTATTAATTTTTCTGGTCACTTTTTTCTTTTTTCTCTTTTGGTGCCAGGAATGGAACTCAGGGTCTTCTGCTTGCTAGGCAGGTGCCACACTGCTGAATTACATCCCTGGCCCATTCCGGTGTCTTCATATTGAAGATTTGCATTGCAGCTATTGCTTGGTTGTTTAATTCAATAATTTGTGGCTACAAATTATTTTGTAAAAAGCAATATTTAAAAAATAGAATCAAACTAGACATTCTGAGTTCATAGATATGTAGCTCATATTTTAACTAAACACCAAATTAAATTCAGAATTAAAGATTGTTCTTGAAAAATCTTACAATTTAATCCATATTTTCTTTTGCAAAATATCTTATTTTTATCAGACAGAAAGACAATAAAGCCCAATCAGAATTCAATAATAAAGTGAAAATATATATTCAGTGTTTAATTTTCATTAAACACCGAGTAATGAAACAATAATTTCATTATTGCGAGTTTTTACCCTAGAAATGCTGCAGATATATCTATTTATAGATACATCAATCTATATCTATGTTTATAGATATGTTTATAGATATAGATAGGTAGCTGTCTATAGAGATAGATAGATAAATAGATTAATATCAACTGCAGCTTCTCTCTCTTTTTCTGTTTTCTGTTTTTGAGATGTTGGTTATATTCCTATCCACTTCAAGTTGATGTTTATATAGGAAGAAAACAGGACATTTGTCTATTTTAAGTTTTCTAATGCAGTAAGATATAATGTTTATGTACATTATATCTTTAACTTTATGGCTTTTGTATAATTTTCTGTACATGCAGAAGGCTTTTTTTCTAAAATAATTACAGTTGCTAGCATGGATTTTTTTCCAGCATGGTCTCATTTTAATAATTTACCCAGAAGAATAAAAAGTTCCCCAATTTTTTATTTGTCTGGGTTTGTGTATTTGCATGTATGTTCATGTGTATAGTGTACATGGAAGACATGAGGTTTCAGTTCCATTTTATTTTATACTAATTACTATAGGACTAAATTTTTCTATTTGTTATTAGACTAGATTTTCTAGAATCTTCTGCTGAACATTCTATCTTTCCCCTACTGATCTGAAATGCAATCTGTTCTATTATGTGAGACTATATGTGCATGTATACACAGCACACACATGTGCACAACTACGAACAGAACAGTACCTGGCTCAGAGAGGTACTTCATAAATACTTATTGAATGAACATATTTTGCTTCCAATAAATATTTGTTCAGAGAACATACTCTGCTTTCATAGGTCGCCATCTAATTTGAAACATTCAATTCCTTTAAACTCTCCCCTCCATGACCTAATTATTTCTGAAGACAGATTCATGGAAATTTTAAAAGTTGTCTAATGAAATGAACTGGTTTTCTGGACTTTGAAATGATGTTTTTAAGCTGCCTTTGTATTTCTCTTTCACTTCCTCTGCTAAAATATCCTTACATATTCTGTAATTTTAACAATGTGCAGGTTCAAGGACAGTCCTTTGGGAAAGTGTCCTTCAGGCTTTTGAATCCATTACCCAGAGACAAATGATGTTTACATCTACGGAGACACTATCCCTTGGAGGGCTGTGGTAAGCTCCTTATGTACTATTTGTAACTCGAACTCTCTCATTCTCATTCAAAGTAGCATTTTTGAAGTGACTTTCTTATATTTATATCTTTAGACCTCAGCAGTTTCTTATGAAAATAAAATCATTTATAAACTTCAGCATTTAATCCTCAGAATCAGATTGCATGAAGCATACCAGACAACTGAATAAGAGTACTGCCAGGGTGAGAGGTTAACCACTGTGTAAGAAAGAGTATCTGACATCTCAGCTCCTAAGAGAGAGTTTGTGGCTAAGAGTGTAGTTGTGTGTTCTAAGTATTCATTGACCTCTCATTTTATTCCCATGATAGTCTGCACAGCCCAAGCAAGAGTACATTCTCTATGGTCATTCATCTTTGAATGGTAGAGTCAAGAACTGCTGGCAGTTTGTCTGACTGAAGGCTCCAACCTCTTCATTGCTGGGCTACTGTGATAAGACTCTGCATGTATGTTGTGATTCCTGGTGATTTCCTTCTTTTTCAGTGGGTATCACTGTTCAGAGAAGTAATGAACAAAACTCCAAGAGTTTTGTTAAACTCTAAAGTAATGAACAAAACTCCAAGAAATGTAGTGGCAAGGTTATTTAATAATGAGCTTGTGCCATTAAGCTTAAGTGTAGAAAATATCTAGTCTTGTGAACTCTGATTTTTGTTTATATTTATTTGAAGAGTATACAAAGTTTGGGTCAGTGTGGAAATCTTATTTCCTCTCGTTATATAAGAAAGGCTCCAAAGTGCAGGACCCTTTTGTTGTTCTGAGATTGGAAGAGAGCCTCAGAAGTTCAGCACACAGGAATGTTGAGATTACAAGTTCGAGTGGCTGTGATAAGGGAATGCACAAAAGCATAAGGAACAGTGGTAAATAGTATGGTGGATTAAATAGGGCCACATAGCAAGCTTTTAAAAAATATATATCTGTGTTAATTTTTTTGAGAACATGTAGGTGTTTTCAAGAAAGTTTTAATACAATTAAGCACATCTTTAAAATAGACTACCGTTGACATAGAAAGAAATTCATTCTTCAGTTTCATTAGGTATAAGAAGATCTCTATTAAGAAAAGTATATTTCCAACTTCATGATTTTTAAAAAACGAGTCTTAAAATGAATAGAATGCATTTATTCAACATCCACACTGTGCTGAATAGCCGTAATGTGTGTTTATTATTTGTTCTATACAATTTTCTTACATGTCAGAGTAAGAAGAGCCATTTAAAAAATCTATAAATGACCCTTTATGATCACATTACTGAAGCATTCCTTTTCAAATCTTTTGTAGTATGCACATTATCTTTGGATATATCTATTCAGAGTTGATGAGAATACCTTTTCCATTTACTTCATTCTGTTTCTATGAAAACATTTTATCACTGAGAGCACATTCACATTCATAAGTAATTACTTGTACACTGTCCAATTTGTATCCTCTGAAGGCTTATGGGAGAATAATTGCTCTACTATATCAAAAGAAGGGCTAAGCCAATGCTAGCTGTACAATCCAAATATTCTCCTACTCAAGATGACCCTGAAATTCTTATTAGCTTTAAAATATCTAATTATAACACTGCTTTTCTATGCAGATCATTCTGAGCAAAAATTATTCACTTCTTTAATCCAGCCTTTTGTAATCATTCCAGCTTTCTACCTGCTTACTTCGTTCTTCACCTAACCTCTCCCTGCTGTCTCTGTGATGTCCCTAGTAACCTGAAGAGAGCAGGTTAGTCAGTCATAGACTCAAGAGCAAAAGGATCTTCACTTTCCTGCTCTTTTATTTTCATTGAATTATATTCTTGTGTTGAAGGAATATTACCTAGGTTAATGAACATAGAGTCGCAATGATTTTCATTTTTCTTTGGTATTAGTATCATTCAGGTATTTAATCACTTGAAAAAGCCATTTACTGATATATATATATATATCTTGTGAGAATAATCCTTTAATTATTAATTGAATTCATAATTCTGGATTTCAGTGTGGTTTTATGTTTATATCAACTAAATTTCTGTTTATTTAAGTAATATTGAAGTCAGATTAATAATGTTCTTTATGAGTGATTAGTAATGTAGGTCCTTCTACTGATTCCTGAATTATATTTTAATTTTTTAATCTAAAATCGCCTTTTTAAAGTCCTGTAGGAATACTTGCTTTGTATTAGCTATGTCCCAGTGAATGTGGGGGTAAATCAACAAATAAGGAAATCACTCCAGCAAATGAATCACCCAACCTAAGTGCCAATGAAAGGCAGAGTGTAGGACATCAGAATGAGAGCCAGCATGAGCCTGACCACACCTTCCCTATTTCCACGGTTCTATTTGTCACAGCCTTCCCAAAGACAATTTTGTGTCTGCAGAGAAGAAACATCGATCTATTTCATTACTTTTTGTTATGTTGAGCAGAGAAGAGAATAAAAGGCAATGTCTGTGTTCAGGGAGTTTGACAGCTGAACTCCCTAAAGAGACACATACATAAGTATCTATTATTTCCTAACCAACTGACACCCCAAACAGCCTCCATAAGAGGCAAAAGATGCAGAATTGAAAGCAAGGAGGGGATTGAGGAACCTCATGTGTCAAAAAAACAAAAGAATTTTAATAAAGGTTCCACTGGTTATGGTTTGAATCTGTCACCCCAGGCATGAGTTAGAAACTTAATTTTTGATGTAATGGTGTTAAGAGAAGAATTTTAAATAGGAGATGAGAACAGAAGGGCTTTGCCTTCATACGAGCCAGTGTGTCAAGGTCCCTCATGAAGGAGCAAGTTCAGTCCCTTTCCTCCTCGCTTGCTTTCCTGTGATGCCCTCTGCCATGTTAAGACACAGAAAGATGGCCTCTCCAGACGTCAGCTCCTGCAAGCCAATAAATATGTGTTTGTTGTAAATTATCCGCTCTGTGATATTGTCCTAAAATAGTGCAAAAGAGACTGAGACAGCCCCTCTGACAAAGGCTTGCTTTAGAAAGATTTTAGTGAATCAATGTTAGTCTCTTATATAATAAATATAGGTGTAAAATCTTTCACTTATAGAGAAAAATTTAATTGATTAACTTTTGGGAAGTCTAAAAAATTCTCTCTAAATGTGACTTTCTGAGAAGTGAGGTGGCTTTAACCTATAGTAGAGTGATCACTCTTATCTTTTTTTCTAGACTCTCTTGTTCCTATGATGACTGGCCTTTAACTGTCACTTACCACCTGGATTTAATACAGAAATTAATCTCAGGAATATTTTGAAACACATAAATCAGTTCCTGATGGACTTAAAAATTAAACTGCGTGCATTTCAAACATGTACTCATTGTGCTTAAGTAATCTGAGGAAGGAATGGCTGGGACATCAGCACATTCTCTTGTCATCACTGCTTGGAGACTGAATGTCTGCATTATCCAGTGGTTGAAATAATACCATTCCTTGGGAAAGCAATGGACAAAACCCCTCAGAGCTTCCTAGAGCTTCTAGTTTTGCACTCTTTTGCTCTTATCATGTCTACTTCGTTTGTTTTTAGGGGTATTCTTTATTTCTGTAAAACCAGATTTTGAAAATATTTTTAGTTTTGCCTAGCGTTGCAATTTTCTCTTCATCTTTGGTGGGACACAGGTAGACTCTCCTGTTTTTAAGAGCGTTGCCTTTAATTTCCTCAAAAAAGTAAGTAGTGTACATTATCATGCATTCAAAAGCTTCCAATGTGTATGTGTCTGTATATTTATACTTAGCTCTCAAATTAACTCTTTATTTTTAAGGTTTGAATAAATCAAGCCAATTCTTTTTTTTTTTTTTTTTTTTTTTTGATGCTTCCCCAAGTAATATAGGCTCTTTCTTAATTACATTCTCATTTATAGGGTTTGTGAGTAAAGATGCCATTGAGGTGGAGCAATTAATATTATCTAACAGTCTTTCCAAATTCATCTCAAATACAGCTCATCTTTCAGAGTAAACTGAAACTGGGAAAATGTTTATGTCAGGAAATTTTTATTTTATCATCATAGTTACTTTAACTGAGAAGAAGTAGACAAGCAAATGATGGCTCAATGAATCTGTTTCATATGGCAGTGGTTTTCTTGTGACTGTGAGATCTTTCATGTAATAATATCTCATAATTAAAAGATTGAATTTTTCTGTACCCTAATTCCAAATTTCTGAGAAAGATATTCTGTTTAACTTTTCTCCTTTGATACTAGGGATTAAACCCAGGGCCTCTGTACTAAGCTATATCCCCAACTTATGATGATGATGATTATGATGATGATTTCTTAAGAAAAATTTTCACTAAGTCACTGCTCTGCGAGGACTATACTCAAAGTTGCGATTCTCCTGCCTCAGTTTCACCAAGTGCTGGAATTACAGGTGTGCACCACCATGCCCAGATTACCTAATAGCCAAGCTGGCCTAGGCCACTTGCTTCCTAAACTGTTCTGTCAGCTTTAGGTGACGAATCTCTTTGAGATCAGTGTAGTTTAGAAGGTTAATGAACATGTTCCCCTCAGAATTAGATGTAGGTCTGACAGTTTATTTTTATTGACTTAATTTCTCCAGGACTGATTCAACTGACATGCCTGGCTGGGCGGTTCTTTCCCCTCCTCTCACTACTAAGTACAGTGTGGAAATTCGGGAAAAAATAACTTTATGTAGTAGTAACCATGTTTAAAATTGCCCCCTGTTCAGTTTTATGTGCTAATTTATACTTTCACATTTTTATTTCAATGGGTTATTTATTTTGCTGTTAAGAATCTTCGACCATGTTAGGCTTAGGTGTAGAGAAGAGCAGAGTTGGTTTTGTTCCGTACCCATCTAGTATAGTCAGGCACGATTCCACAGGAAGATTTCCAGTAGGTGGTAACTTATCAACTACGGGAGCCTCCAAAAATCCTCCTCGTTTCTTTCTTTGCTATTGCTTTAATTATGCATGCATATCTTTTCACGAAAGGCAAAATAAATGAATTTAAGTCTGATATTTTAATTACTTTGAAGTTAAGATTTAAAATATGAACACAGATTCATCACTCCTAGTTGTCCATTTTCACATGTGACCTGGAAGAGGTTTCATTCCCTCATGCTCTGTCACGTGGATGTTGAGTACTCTGTACCTATCTTCAGGACCTTACCAGAAATGGCAAAAGTACATAGGGCAGTGGCGCCTGCTTTTCCCTAAAGACTTGTGGAATTAGCCAGGATTTGGGACAGTTATTGGCCAAGAGGTAACTTTTGGCTTCAGAACTACTGGGTTTATAACAGAAAATATAGGTCTAGATTTTGTTGACATCTGTAGGCATTATGAATATCTTATTTTGAAAGGAAAAAATGCACCCTCAATTTTATCTGCCCCATTGTCTTTCCCTTGAGTAACTCGTGTCAAATTTACAAAGATATACTATTTTCTATTTGGAAAAGGAAGCTATCAAATGGATAGTTAAAAAAAGGGGAAAACTAATCATTACAGAGGGAAGACAGAAGATGCAGAAGACAAACAAAATGAGCTAGATAGAGTTTACCCCCAAGGAAACAATAATAGCACAATGATTAACTCAGTGCTGGCATTCTTAAAAATGTGTTACTAGGGTTATCCAATTATTTCCTCAAATATGCATACATGACAATGTAATTGCAGTCACCAGATAGTAAATATATTAGAATATACATTGAGTTCCTTTTCCCCAGAACCCGTAAAAATGCTTTCACTGTAAAAATAATCTCAGCTTTTTTAGTGCAATCTCTAAATGTGGCCTTTGGGCCCGCAGTTTACGGCAGATGGAATGGCTCTGTTTGGCCTGGCTAAGGAGACCTTGGTGTTTTGTAGGTATCAACATAGCAGCTGCAAGCTTCCAACTGGCCTTATGCCTGCTCAGCAAGGATGATTCAGTGTGAAATTTGAAAACTTATCTTAATGTGCAGTTTTACAGTGATTTCCCATTGATGTGTCAATGTATTAATTATAAAGCTTTGTGAAAGTATGCTATGCATGTATATGTACATGTATAATAATTTATAGTTGGTCCTAATGTCTCTATTTCTTGACTTTTTCATATATTTTACAGATTGCATCATTACTTTATTGATGTCTCAAGTCTTAGGTGAATTTAATATTAAATCCTAAATAACCTATCTTTAAAGAGGATATTAATTAAGCACTCTAATATTCTTTTCATCTCAGCCTCATAGCAGTTCTCTTTCTGATCATAGTACACTGCTATAAAGACAAATGTATTTTCATTTTATTACTTGCAGATTTCTTTTATCGTATTTATTGGACATCTTTCTGATTTGATTAAACTTAACTTACCTCCCTGCAGTTATCAAACTTGCCCAATCTAGTCTAGTTTATCTGTCTAATAATTATAATTCTTGACAGCTATGATGAGGGAAGGCCACCTTGAATACATTTCTAAAGCTAGTTACTTTCTGTATGACAAAAATCTGTTTCTTAGGAGATATTGACTCAAATTATTTTCATAGAATTCTAAGTCGCTAGAAAGTTGAGAGATTTGGAGTAAAACAACTCTTCAGTTAATTTTCTCAGTTTCTCTTCAAACAAAAAATATATATAGAAGCAATGAAATGTTAGACAACGTAAATTTAAATTTACAAATGCATGCTAAAAGGTAGAAATCATGCACTCTCTGATGCTTGGCCTTGTAATGAAGAATGCCGCGGTCTGCACTGCGAGGTTTTTTCCCTGTCAGTTAAATTTTGCTCATCAGTGCCCTCTACTCCTCCCCAAATTGAAAAGCTTTGCAGTGCACAAAACAGGGAGAGGTCTTGCTGGGTGTCAGAGAGGCTGTGTATCCCTGAGAGAGTCGCTCGCGATGGTCTCTGGAATAGGCTTTCATTTCATCCTTAGCAGGAGTACGAATAGGACGGTGATTGCTTCCCAGTGAATCTTACCCTGCTGTTGCTTCTCAGGAGAGGGGCAGGAGTTAATTTTCCCTTTTCAGTTCTTAACATCTGATAGCAACTGACTTAAAACAATGCCTTTTATTTATTTATTTTTTATTCGGTCCCCCATTTTTTGCCTCCTGTAGTGCAAAAAAAGATTGAGTTTTTCAAAATAAACATTCCCTCTATTCCGAGTATTTTCTGAAGCTGTTTCTGTAACAGAAATCAGCAGTGGTGATGTGGTGTGCTGAGGGTCACCCCAGGAACTGTGCTTGGTAGACGGTAATGAGGTCCATGTAGGCCTCAAAATATGCTAAATATCCCAAAAAGGTTATAGTATTTCTGGAATAAAAGTAAACAGCCATCTACCCAGATCTTTAGTTAATTTTGATAATAAGTTACTTCATTAAAGTTGAATTTTGCTTTGCTCCTGCAGACTATGTCTCATGGTGACCTTTGAGTATGTGTTCTTGTGTTGAGGGTGAGAGGCACTGTGGTATTTTCATTATTTTTGTTTGTGATGATAACTATGATCATACATATATTCTCAAAATAAGGGAATGGAACAGCAAAGGTAAGTGGTGTTTTAGAATGAGAGGGGGCAAAAATAAGGGTTATCAGTTTTATGACCAAATTTTCATTTGGATCTCTTACTGGACTATGGGGCTCTGTGGTAATTTGTTCATCTGATATATCTAGATTTATCCCTTTGGCTGGCTTTTCTATTAATTAAGCCTTAGGAGCTTTTAAAAGATGAATAATTCTCCACTGGACAGTATTCAGTTGAAGTCAACTGGTTATAAAGAAAATTAAGAGTAAAATCAGAAATTATTATTTTAAATAGTTTAAGCTTAAAAAATGGAAAAATTCATTCTTTTTCCATTATTCATCTTTTCCCGTTTTCAGCATTTCTATACTTATTTGTCTTGGAAATACATATAGCCTCTAATGAGTGTTTTTGTTTGCATCTCTGTGTATATGATAACACGTTTTATGTAAATTTTCCTAAGAACTAGATGAATTCCTCAGTATGCTAAGTTGGACATCTAAATTGCTAATATTTGTGGAGACTATCTCTCAGCAGTGAGAGGTAATGTATCTAGACTGGATTCCCATCTTTAGGGGTTAGATGGTGTTACTCTACCTGAATAAATATTGATTTACTCAAGAATGTGTAATAATTTTTGTGATTGTCCATTTCATTTATTTTAGGATATTTATAATAAGATAAAGGAGTTCTAGTAATCTCAAACAGATCACTTCCCCCAATTTTTATGTTTGATTTTTATCTTGTTTATAGAATTTTAACTCTTGAAATACTATTGGTATTTGTCTAATTCAATCTATATTTTAGAACAGACATTAAAACATGAACTTTAAGTGACTTACCCTACATATTATCAATAAAAAAGACTATAATTAATAAAAGCAGTAATAAAATATCTAAAATGTTTAATATTTGGGTAAATTATCTTTCCATCCTGCCTTCTGGAAAAAAAGCTAAGAAAAATGCTCAGATATCAAGAGTTTTCTACACATTACAAATGCAAGTTAAATCCTTACAATGAGAATTTCCTGACTCAAAATACAATGCGAAAATTGTTGCATATACAGAAAGTTTAGGATATAACTGTGAGTGGTAGTTGGAATTGAATAATACAAAAGGTGGGCTATTTTTAATTATTTCTTTAATAGTTAGCTTATATTGTATCATGTTTTTCACTGTGTTACACAGATTTCCATCCCTATGACAAAATACCTGAGCAAATCAACTTAAAAGGAGGAAAGGTTAATTTTGGCTCATAGTTTCAGAAGTTTCAACACATGGTTGGCTCACTCTACCGTTCTGGGGCCAGTGGCAGCGCATAACATCATGGCAGGATTCCGCTAACGTGAAGGTTCCTTTGCCATGATCAAAGTAATTTTTATCCATTTTAGAAAATACATAAAATACCTTTGTGCTACATGGAGAAAAAAGTGCCCTTTCACCATTTAAGTTCTCCATGTGCTATTTTTCTGTGCATATTTTCACATAGCTCTGCCCATTTATCTGAGCATTGGGTATATTTACAAACTCTATTGCAAAATAGGTTACTGTAGTTCATTGAGGGTCCAGTCCTGAAATACCTGACAAGGTGGGCATCTAGTTGTTTGAAATTTTAAAACTTTGTCACAAATTGTTGGCATCCTTTGTGAACAAATGATGGCACTGGTGGCCCCTGGAGAAGCTCATAAAATCTTTCCATGGTACATAGCCTCCCCTTGGCATTTACCTCCCCAAAGCAACCAACAATTAGAGTACACGGTTTGACTTTTTTCAACAGCTGTGAATTCAGGAAGGATGCAGGTGGATAAAACAGAATTAAATGGGCCACTATTATAAAAGATGTAGTATGTGTGAAGCACTAGGTAAAAATTCTGTGAAAATATTTGTAAACTGTGCTAGTCAAACTAAAGAAAATGAAGCAGAGAATATGATGATTATTATTAATCATTAGAACACTTAGAATTACTGAAATTGCTATTACCTAATTGGCTAACTTAGTTCAGGCAATGCGTTTCCTCAGGATCTTAAATGCAAATTGCAATATTGCATTCAAATTGGAAATTTTTTTCTATTTGTGATATGAGTAGAGACTGCAAAGTTTATTTAAGTTGCTTCATTACCCAGAATATTTCACATAATTGCCTTTAACTGTAGCAATTTCTACTCCATAACAGGCTGAAAGAAAAGAATTCTAATCCTTTTTTCTATTAATCAATTTTAGTATTCATTTCTTAATAGGGAATGCTTAATAGAGCACTGTTTCTCTTTCCCTGACATTTCCCCCTTTTATAGCACTGATGAATGAGAATCAAACTACAGACCACTTACTGATTAGCTGAAAATTTCTAATCATGTCATTTTGGAGTGAGGGTAATTTGTGCAATGGGATAATAATTTCTTTATAGCAGAGTGAATATTGAACAGTGATTGGTAGGAAATTGGAAAAAGACTAAAAAGCTAAACAAGAATGAAGTTTTTAGATTTTACCAACTGCCTTAGAGCTTCTATATGTATCTGCGCTTTTTTTTAATGTTCAGTAGAAACCCCTAGAAGTATATATTAAAAGTAAATATTCCTTAAAGTTTGAACAAGGTAACTTTAGGATGGTAGAGTGGAAGTAGAGTTGGAGGTAATGTAGAAAAATTAGTCACTGATTTTGCCTTATGTTTGCCTGTGCCTCTTGCCTCCTAAATAAAATAAATTGAATAAAAATGATGGTAGGATTATCTTTAATTTATTCTCTGTGTTCCCCCTGGTGTTCCTAAAAGTATAGCAGAGAGGAAAACAATAAGATTAGTCAATGAGTTAATTATTTCCTACACTGGATTACAACTTGGTGTATTTTGTTCTCTCAATTTAAAGGGTGATGAAATTTCTTGTGGGTCCAATTAATAGATTAACAATCACTTTTTTAAAATTATGAAATTTTAAAATATTTCATTTTCTGCCTCAGAAGAATGTAACTTAGCTGCAAAGGAAGGCATAGTAAGTCTTTGGTAGATTTTAAAAATAAATTCATCATCGTACTCTCTCATTCCAATATTTCGAAGTTTTACCAAATATATTTTTCTTTTGAAAGTATTAGAAATGGTTGCAAAAGTATGTCAAACCTGATTCTATGAGGCTGATATAGCTAAAGATGATAAAATGACATAATACTGCATGTTTAAAAGTCTGAGATAATTTGTTGGGACTCTCATACACAATTATATGAAGGTGAACCTGCTTTGGCCTTCACTGACCAGCTGATTTTATACGATGATGCTTAGGTCCTTTACTAATGATATCAGTCATTTTAACAATTTGTGCTTCTCTTAATGCAAAAAATATAAGTAACTATGTTAAACTGATATGAGATTGAGGTAAGAGTGGAATTGTCGAAACATGTCCTGTATCGATGCCGATTCCTTTCCAATAGTGTATATAACTTTAAATTATATATTCAGATATGCTTGATCATCAGGCCAGGGAAACATCTTACATAAAGTATATGGATTATTTATTCAACACATTAAATGTAGCTCATGTCTAATTTATTTCATAGGCTATAGTTTAAAGTGTTGTCTCAGTTTGATTAGTATTTTCATATATAAACATAAAATATATCATTTTTATCATTGTGGGAATGTAATTTGCCCATAATTGTATAGGAAAAGTTCACTTTTAGAGTCACAGAGAATCTCAGCGGTTTTTCAGGCAGAGGTGACACACACTAGGCTTTACAAAATGTGTCCTTGAACCTTCTAAATTGTGTAAGGCAGCCACTGGGGACTTTAGGGACTGGCATAATTTGGCTAAACAAAAACGATTTTTTCTCCTTAGGTCATTCAGATAACATTTATTCTTTAAAGTCAGAGAAAGTTGAATGAGTGACACTCATGTTTTTTCCAAACTAGTAATCAAGCTACCACTTTAGGTAATATCATGTGCTACATTGAATAGAACTGTTAAAAAGAAATTCCCCTCTTTTGCAATTGATACATCTTTCAGGTTTTCAGAGTAATCATATGATCATCTAAAATTTATCACCCTAGCCAAAATATATTCTGACAATGAAAGGAGTACTTTGCATCAACTAGGCCAGGACAGGAAGTCTAAACCAAGACTGTCACAATTACAGGTGTGCCCTCATCCTGTATTTTATAGTTCACTACAGTAAATGTAGGAATGAGATGTAAAACTCAGTTTGTAGTAGCTATCTAACTGATTGCTTTCCTCTGTGTTGGCGATAATAGCTCAGGTTTATAAGGCCGTGTGTAGTTTCACAGGGAGAATGGGTTACTGCAAGGCACAGTATGAAGGACAGTCATCCGGCTGAGCCCAAGAAATATCTTAAAACTCACTCTCATAACCCTGAAATGAAACTTGTCTTTTTAAAAATTCAGCTCTGAAGTTAACAACAGTTCAGAAAAATTCAATTTTATGATTAAAATCTATCCTTCTTATAGACAAAGGCCTTCACCTCTTTAAAAGTTGTTAGAGAATCCCTCGGCCGAGCAGATCACATCTCACTCCTTGCTGAACGAAAGCAATCATTTGTCACAAGTCTTTCTTTTTTGCCTTTTATTTTGTATTCCGCTGTTTTGTTCTAATCCCCCTTTGTTTTATTTGGCTGCTGAAGCCAGAGCCCCTTGCCTTTGGCAATAAAAGCTTATGAGCAAACATTCTGTGTGCCTTAGAAAGCAAAAGCCTCACCCCAGTCTGCACATCCAACTGTGCCACTCTCCAAAGTCCTGAGCCTGCTCTTAAATTGGAACCCGAGGAGCTTTGCCAAGATTGCGTGCTGCCAGGTGGGCTCCGTTGGGCCGGTCCACATTGATTCGCGTTGGTTCCCCTGTTTTCTGTCAGTTAGTGATCCTGTCACAAGCTTTGATTCCTCATTATCTCAATTGCAAATTTTATGAAACCATCGTCATGCTGCTGGTGCACCCAGGATTTGAAGCTGACAATACTGGATCAATGTCTCAGGGGCACAGCCCTGAATTTCAATAATATAATTAAATTCCTTGAATGTGAGATTTATCCAGATTGTCGACTCAATATTTTCAGCACGTTCAGCATGTGAAACTACCCACACCCACAGCCCGAGCACAATGTTCCTGTCAGTGCGTAACGAGGGAGAGAGGCTTGATTGTGAACCTGAGGGAAAGATAATCAAATGTTGAACCGGCTGAGCCTGTTAGATGAAACTGTTAACAAGGCTTGCTCAAATCACCAGGGGAATGTTGTGTGGGGATGAAGATTGGGGTTCAGTTCTGAAATATGTAAGCAGGGCTCGGCTGGATAAGGAAAGCTCAGGGCTTGTTGCCGAAGCTGTGTACCGGGCCTTTCGAAGGATTTGTGTTTTCCCTCAGGAGTCACTTCAGCACACAGCCTCACTTCAAGCAGATAGGCTGAATTCTGAGAAGCAGACTGACAGGGAGAGTGTCATAAAAGAATGCCACATGGTACAATTCTAATTTCCACCAATACAAGACAAAATTACAAAGACAGAATGCCAGAAAAATTACTTCTTTTTTTTTTTTTTTTGCTTTTGTTATTTGGAGGGATATGCTGGGGAAAGAGCGGGGAGACAATTTAGTCTGAGCAGGTGCCATCTACCCTAATGGAATAAGCATGCTGAATACTCAAGTAACATATTCCTTCCAGTAGACTTGACTTTCAGTTTATTTATATACTTAGGACAATGAGGACTCCATAAACTGCATCTTCCTTTACGACACAAAACTTGGTCTACTCTGCTTTTATTTCACTAGCTATCCCCGTGGAGATCCTGCTCTCCCCACCTGTGACCTCACAGAAGGATATTAATGAAC
This sequence comes from Chinchilla lanigera, assembly GCF_000276665.1. NCBI lineage: Eukaryota > Metazoa > Chordata > Mammalia > Rodentia > Chinchillidae > Chinchilla > Chinchilla lanigera. Next base: position 49,786,044 of record NW_004955404.1, on the reverse strand, counting down.
ACAGTCAACTTCGTGCATCTGGTGTGAGGCAACGAAGCCTCTGGGACTGATAAAGCATTAGCCGTCCTGGAGTCATTATCAATTTTATTCGAGATAGTGTGCCACTGAAGCCAGAGCACGTGTTCCAGGTCTTTTTCCTCTGAATTTCCTGCTGCTAAAAAACTTCAGCTCTTCAAATTGATATCCAAGGTCACTTGAGGCATATATTTAACAGTAAACTATAAAATTAGCTGCCTATCATGGAAGCATACTAAATTTGGTGGATCAAGTTATGTGTGACCTGTTAGTATTGAGAGCAGTGATCTACTTAATAACCTTATCTATGTTCACTACAATTTTAAAAATAAAATTTAAATCAGTTAAATGATGCAGAATACATTTTAATATTTTGCTATGGTCTTTAAATGGCCAAAATTTCTTTTTACTTCACCTCTAGAATCATTTATGGGTACAAACTATTTTCTAAACAATGTTAACTCTTAGCTTTCATTTATGCCTATTCAGGCTTTGCGTATGTGTGTGTATTTGCAGTTGTTGAAAATATAGGAAGGTTAGAGAACACCTAACTTAAAGCTGTGATGGCATTTATACCCTGTACCAAACTGAGAAACATACATTAACCTATTACTGCCTCCGTAACCATATCTACACAAGATAAATAAGAACAATACCTGACCTCGTTACTCAGGTAGTACAAATAAAATAATTCCAATAAAATCACTTTGTGAATTTCAAAGCACTATGAATGTCAGTTTTTAATACTATACTGTATGTTCATTACTTTAGAAGCCAGGTTTGTTCAGGGCCTCGTACTGCTCTTTGAGTTCTATTTTCTTGACTTGTGAACTTGGTCCTAACTGTGCTTGATGGATTGACTGAATCTGAGTGGACACATTTTTCTGACACCTAGACTGCTTCCATCTGCGCCTCCAGGGAATCTGTGAATCTGGTCAGATTAAAAATTACCTGAATGATTTCTTTGTTCTGTGTTTTCAACACAGATTTCATTCTGAAATTTTTATTCTTATCTAGTCAGTTGTCTAAGGACATAGTCAAATGCATTATGCAGTTTTTCAGTTGAAAATATCAAAACCTGAGATTTACCTTTTTCTTCCATACCCTCTCTTCCACCCCAGCATCATAGGGTGCATTTTACCTTCTGTGATACCGATGTCTTTGCATTGTTCAAGCCAAAGGAAACTGAGGTGTAAGCCCTGACCGGTCTTTTTCTTTCCAATTTCATATCTCCTCTGTTCTACTTCCGAAGTATCTTCTGTAAGCAGTCATTTATCCTACTCTACTCCAAGTCATAAAATTCGTTCATCTGCAGCATTCCAGCTACCTCCTTTTTGCATTGTGACTCTGTACTTTGCCTTGTATAAAGTCTTCAATGCCAACAAGAGCAATCTTCCTATACAGCAGTCTTACTAAGCTTAGATTCTTCCACTGTTTTCTCTTTTCCCTTAGCATAAAGTCCCAGATGTAATATGCAGTATCAGACAGTTACACTCCCCTTAAACTTGATCTGTGCATTTCTATGTTTTAATGTTATTTTCCATATCTATTATACTAGGTTTGTCCTTAATACTTAAAAGATTTCTGGGGATGGTGATGTAGCTCAGATGTACAATGCCTGTCTGGCAAGTGCAAGGTTCTGAGTTCAATTCCCAGTACCAAAAAAAAAAAAAAAAAAGATTTCTGTTTGTTTGTTTCTTCATTGAAACAAAGTATTGCTGTTTTGTTCCAGCTGGCCTTAAAGTCACTATGCAGCTCAGGCTGGTCTCAAACTCACAGCAGTTCTACTGCTTTAGTCCACAGGGAGCTAGCATTGCAGGCAAATGCCACCATACACAGCTCAGTATATTTTTAAATTGGGGTTTTAGAAGTTCCTTTACATCTCCTATTTTTTTTTTTTTGAATGAAGTGATTGATGAATTTCTGAAAAAAATCTATGAATATTTTTAATTAGGGATATTTGAATTTAGGCAAGTAGAAAGCCAAAGCTGCTGCTGCTGCTGCTGCTGCTATTATTGGAAATAGAATTCAGTGGTATAAAAACATTATGAATCTATTATATCTCCTTTTTGGGTCATCTTTTCAGGATTACTCATCTTCAGCAGTACTAACACTTTGGACTAATTTTTTTTTTGTTTTCTGGAAACATTATCAGCATTGGAGGAAGCTTAACAGCATTTCTAGCCTCGACATGTTAGTATTTTCCTGTCTAAGATGTCTTCGGACATTACCAAATGCTCTCTGGGGAGTAAAGCCACCTCCACTTGAGAATCACAGGTTCTCAAAACCTATGTGTTTGGCTCTCAAAAATGAAGAAAGGAAAGGAAGGGGATTGTATTGCTACACCAAATTAGTCATTTATCAATGATTGTTTACATAGGCACCCAGTGATTCAGGAGATTAAAAGACCCTCCACAAAGCAGAGTGGGGAAGGACCTGCACAAGCTCAGCCAGCTTCACTCCATCTTTGGATAACTATGGAGTCCAGATTCAGACATTATTTAGGCTCAAAGATTTATGTTTAGATTCAGAACCAAGTTTTACTACTTCAGGTAAATACTGGAGATGAGCACTCTCATGTGATATTAAAAAGAAGGTAACTTCTTTACAGTTTTTAAATATTAACTTTATTAGTACACTTTTGATAAACATGGTGATCATAGGAATTTGTTTTTCTCTTTTCTTTTTTCTTTTAAAATGAGAAAAACAATAACAAATTAACAACAACAAGGACACAATATGTAATATAGCAACCTTTGTTAATTCCTACCGTCTTGTTTTGAAATACATCATAGGGAATTTGTACCTGTACATAATATGTCTTGATTTTTCTTTTCTACCCATACCCCTCCCCTTCCTTCAACCCTTCTTCCTCTCCCCATTTAAAAAACCTTTGTTTGCACATTTTACTTCTATTCTCTTTTTTTCTTTTCACTTTATATTTGACAGACTACATCAGAAGATTTAACAGTGACATTGCTTTGTCTAATTAAAAAAAGCAGATATCTCTTGAAAGTCTGCTGCCTATTAAACTCTATCTTCCTGCTCTGAGGTGCTGACACCTGAATCATAATAGAAGGATACTAAATGCATATCAAAAACAAATAAGACAAACACTTTTATTGAAACAACTATTTTTTTAAAAAAAAACTGAGCCAATTAGAAGTCAAATAGTTTTGAAAGCCCTAGCATTATAAAATATGCATGAGTCTTTGAGGGACAGGCACACGCAAGAAATGATACCAGTAGCAGCGCAAGAAATGATACCAGTAGCAGTCCTTTAATTGACCTACCACGAGGTTGCATTCTAAGATCTTTTCTTATCATGGAAGAAGTTTACTTTTTAATATCTGTGACTGCCCATCGTAGCAAGAAGAATTATATTGCAAATAACCATGATCTGGACTGCTTTTGTCTGTGGCTGAAGCTGAAGCCATCCAATTAATATATGGTGTTCAGGGAAAATAGCTCATTTTAAACCAGGGTCTTAGGCAAAGGAAAGGACAGGCTTTTATTAACTTTGTCCCTTGTCTCTAGACATATTTATTGCATTCTTCTGGAACAGAAATAATAGAAGCTCAGCCATAAGGCCATGTGTGCAAAAAAAAAACAACTTTCAGCTGCTATGAATGTAAATGACTCTGCCACTTCATGGAAAACAGTATGGTTTAGAAATTTGAAAATGATTCACAAGATTTAGAAATCTCTTTCAAAAATGTAGGCCTTATAGCATGTAAAAGAATATCATGTACAAATAATGAGATGTTGTTTTTCTCCATGCATGTAGCTGCATTCTTCAGTTTGTTTTATACCTCTATTGTGTGACCTAATGGAGTCACAATGCCATTAGTGAATTTTTAGTCTTTGTCTCTTAAATGTAATAAATATTACCCAATTATGGACTGAAATAAAATTTTCATATATTTATCTGCTCTAGGTTCAAGGTTTATCTGTACTCCAGTTTCATTTTACACTTTTGATGTGTGCTTCTTATAAAATATAGGTCTTCATCATTTCTTAGTATATTATATCTACTACTGTCATTAGTTTTTCCCATAAGTGTTGAAATTTTTCAAATATTTCACAATATGAGGATTTGGGAGAAAATTTTAAAGATAGTTTTGGTTCATTTCAAAATTGCTAAACTAGAGAGAACATTGCTAACATATTTCAAGTAAAAAGCTGCCTGCAAAGTCTGGTATTTGTGTGTGGAACCATGAAGTAAAATTGGTGAAACTAAGTGTGACCTAAAATATAACATGTTGGGCATCATGTTAAATCATCTCCACGCAGAATGGCAGACTGTCCCTAAGCCTAGATATATTAGGCAGTTGTAGTATCAGACAGTTGTCCTATTGTCTCAAACAGAAGTCCTAGACATGTCACTTTTGGTCAGAAATTAGTCACATATTCTTAATAAGCTGTTTAACCACGTTGGGTAGGAAAGACAATGCCTTATTTAAAGCTCACATTGGGGTATCTATTGGCCAAATAATGTGGCGTGAAAGTAATCTTCAGTAGTTGGTAATAAAGAAAGGTGGTGGACTTGTGATAGATCATTATTTTCCTGCTCATCAAAAATTTGAAAAGGAAATGAAAGAGACAATGTAGTCATTGGCTCCCTTGTGCTGTCTATATAAACAACTATTAGTCAAAGCTCCTGGAGAGAGGGGTCTATAATAATAAATATATCAAAATTTCTTTAATTTTTGCTACTCTGTAGTACAAATGTACCCAGAAAAAACTATAAATTGTTAGAGGAATTACCTATATAGGAAGTGAAGGAAGGGGCCTTTTACATTTTTACTTTTGGGTTTTCTATACTTTTTAAGGTTTTATAACAATTTAAATAATTTAATAATAAAATGTAAAGGAATACAAGAAAAATGGGAAATAGAAAAAACACAAGTGCTTGACTTCTCTTGGGAAAGCAAAGTAAGGTTGTAAATAATTTTAGTACACTATTTCTGTTAACCCTTAAAACACAGAGCACAATCACATTTCCAGCAGTCTGAAAAGAGCAAATTAGCTGGGCGTGGTGGTGCACACCTGTAATCCCAGCACTGGGGAGCCTGAGGCAGGAGGATCATTGCGAGTCTGAGAACAGACTGAGCTACAAAGTGAGATCAAGGCCAGCCTGAACTGCATAGGGAGAACTTTTCTCAAAAAAAAAAAACAAAAAACAAAAAACAAAAAAAAAAACACAAAAAACAAACAAACAAAAATTAGAAGAACAAATTAACAGGTATAAAAACAACAACAAAGAGATTCACACAATTTGTTTTCTAATTCTGTCAGTGCAATTTTTAAAAACTATACTAGAAGATATCTGGAACTGTTTTAGGATGAAGGTTTTTTTGATGCTGTCATAATCTGGTATTTCAGACTGTAGTAATCAATCAAATGGGTATGCAGCAGCAGCTACAGGCAGATTTAGGCATATTTAATACCTACATCAGTGCCATCAATAGGCACGCCATATTACAGAAGTCAAAGTACTTGCTATTGATGTGCTTCATAAAAATTGGTGCAATCTCTCCTAACTCCTAGGATTATGGGGATTCATCTAGTAAGGATTATATACGATCAGTGTTACAAGTGGCACATAGTAAATACTCAGTAAGTTTGAATGGTGACTTCTTGAAATCTAAAGGAAATTTCAAAAAGAACATGTAAATCTTAGAAGAATAAATAATGGAGCTCCATTCATAGCTACATACACTTCACTGCATTTCAGGATAATAAATCATGATTTTACTCTGACCATAAATCACTGTCTTTTAGGCAGTCTTGATCTCGTACACAGTTTCCCTTCAGCTCCTAAATACTGCTATAAATATAGTAAAATATTGTTGCTATTTGTCATTGCAGAATAAATATCAAAATGACTGCTCATTTATGTAAGGAATTATCCTAAATAATTTCTAAGATCAAAGAATCATTAATTCATATTCTACTTTTATCAAGTGAATGTTTGTCAAATAAACACTTAGAATATAGCTGGATTTCTTATATTGTGACTCCAGTTTTAGTAAGTATCTCAAGATGGCTTCTATAATAAAAGAAAATAAATAATTAGGTGAATCTGAAATTATCTTCAGGATTTCTAGGAACTGGAGAGAGTTTGGCTTTTTTCTTTTCTTACTTGCATGTAAAGTTATGACCATAAAAAGTGCTGGAGTGAGTATTAAAAATGAGAACATCTTCCAACACAGCCACACCAGTGTTTATTTCATTTCCTCATGATTGCCATTCATTCTGATATAAGATGAAAGTTACTGCTGCCTTAATTTGCATTTTTGTAATTCCTAGATATGCTGAACATTTTTTTCATATGTTTATTGTCCACTTATACTTCTGAAAAGTGTTTGTTCATTTCACTTGCCCATTTCTTGACTGGGTGTTTTATTTTGGGTGGTCTGATTTTCTGAGTTATTTACATATTCGAGGTATCATTCCTCTGTCTGAGGGGTAGCTAGCAATTTTTTTCCATTATGTAGGTCATGTGTTCATTTTCTTGATTAATATCTTTTGTTGTGCAGAAGCTTTTAAATTTGATATGCCATTTGTTGATTCTTGCTGTTATTTCTTGTACAATTGGAATTTTGTTCAAAAAGTCCTTAGCAAAACTGCTATTTCTGTCTTAATGTTTAGATCTTTGACCAATTTTGATTTCAGTTTAGTACATGGTGGAAGATATGAGTCCAGCTTCAACCTTCTGCACATAGATAACCAGTTTTCCCAGCACCACTTTTTAAACAGGCTGTCTTTTCTCCAAAATATATTTTTGCCCCTTTTCAAAGATTAAATAGCTCAGTGTATGTGGGGATGTTTCTACACCCTCTATTCTTTTTCACTGACCCACGTGTCTATTTCTGTTCAAATACCATGGCATTTCTTCACTGTTGCCTTGCAATATTACTTGAAGTCAAGTATTGTGATGCCTCCTGCTTTGCTTTGTTGGCCAAGATTTCATTTGCTATTTGGGGTCACTTCTGGTTCCATATAAATTTTAAAATTATTTCTCTAGTTCTGTGAGAAATGTTGTTGGAATTGTGATTAGGATTGTCTTGAGTATATGTATATCAGTGTTGGGAGTATGAACATTTTGGTTCAACCTATCCAGGAACAGGAAACATCTTTCTATTTTCTGATGTCTTCTTCATTTTCCTTTTTCAGAGAACTGTAATTTTCATTGTCAAGGTCTTTCACTTCCTTGGTTAGGTTAACTCCTAGGTATTTAATCTTTTGATGATTTTGTGAATGAAATTGTTTTCCTAATTTCCTTTTTGTGAGTTCATTATTGGTATTCACAAGACTATTGCTTTTTCTGTATTGATTTTTATTCTGTTACATTGCTGAAATCAGTCATTAATTCTAAGAATCTTTTATGGAGTTCTTTGGGTCATTTATGTCCATTCTACATTGTCTGTGGGATTGTAAACTTGTACAACCATTATGGAAATCAGCATAGAGATTTCTCAAAGAACTAAAATTAGAAATTGCATTTGACCAAGCTATTCCCCTGCTAGGTATCACCCCAAAAGAAATAAAACAAACATATTTCTGTGATACATGAATATCAATGTTTATAGCAGCACAATTTATAATAGCTAAATCCTGGAAGCAACCCATTTGTCCATCCACAGACAAAAGGATAAAGAAAATTTGATATCTATCATAATGGAACACACTTGGCTATAAAGAAAGGTAATTTTGATATATTTGCAACAAAATGCATAAACCTTGAAAATATAATCTTAAGATAAATAAAAAGACACATAAGGTTAAATATCATGTTATAGTTCTCATTTGAGTCAGAGAAATGTAAATAAAAAGCAAAATGAAGGCTTGATAGAAAAAAAATGGAAATAGATCTTTTGCAAATGGAAAAGATTCTGAGACTGAGGGTGAGGAAGAAGAAGGGGAAAGAAAAGGATTTCAGATGTGTCATGTACATGTAGCAAACACCCACATGGAGTTTGTCTTGGTTACTTTTCTCTCGTTGCTGAGACAAAATACCCAATGCCCAAAATGAAGGAAGGAAAGGTTTATTTAGCTTACAGTCTGTGGAGGTTTCAGTCCATACTTGGCTTGCTCCGAGGCAGAAGGTAGCAAAGCAACAAGAGCAAAGCGGGAATGGCAGCCGAACAGCAATGCAGCCAGAGCAAAAGGGAAGAATGGCAGCAAGCAGCTTCTTTCCCTGCCTTACATTGTAAACAGGCTACCCCCAACTAAGGGGCGTGTAGCTCTCACATAATCTCCATGCCCTCCTGTTCCACAGGCTCAGGATGTATACAAAGTAAGCACCCTGGCTTCCTGCTGAGTCACTTAGCCAAACCTCTAGACTCCCCAAGTTGACATGTATCAACCATAACAGAGTTTATTATACGTGATAGCATAGATTGAGAGTAATAATATTAAAGAAAAGATGGAGGGAGATGGGTGAGAAGGGGAATAAAAAAAGATCAAGATGTGTTATGTATATGTACCTTCTCTGGAAGACAAATGCAAATTTTGTGTATTGTAAATGTGTAGTAAAAACACAATACAAGAAAAGGAGAATATTGTTCATTTATGTGTAATTTTTAAAGGATGATAACCATTTCATTATAAAAAGAATATATTGGGGAAATTTAAGAAGATTAATATTAACTACTTTTTTTCATGTTATTTCAAAGTTAAGTTCAACCAGCTGTATTCCATTACCTAGTTCATGTAATTTATTTGTCATAGGTGGGCTTTAATTATTAATATTATTTCAATATCTCTCCATGTCATTCATTTATATAATTAGAAATTTATATATATAATATATATATTTATATAATAATATATATTTATATAATATAATATATATTATATTATATATAATATAATATATATAATATAATATATATAATATAATATATATAATATATATAATTGCTTATCCAACTTCAAATTTTCTGTCAATCAAATTGAAAGTTTAAGCATGCTATTAGCAAAACTTTCTCAATGTACCTCAGTAATTAAACACTGTCAATGACTACTAAGTAGTGAAAATTATTAGTAAAAAGTTACTCTGTCACTACATAGTTAATAGCATAACTAAATTATTAAATTAACATCATTACCCAACATGTAATTTTGAGACAAAAGGTAAAAATTATATTAGAAATAAAATACACAAGTATTATTATAGTTAGATGATCAGACCTCCTGTGAATATTTGGCCTTAAGACTGTATGAAAACTGAATTTGTAAAACCAAAACAAGCAAAAATAAAAAATTTAAGACTTTCAGAATACCAGAAAATTTTTTCTTTGTGAGTACCTGTCATGGCTCATGTTTTGATGTCCCCCAAAAGCCTCATTTTCTGATAGGTGGACCTTTTCTAGAGGTGGCTGAATCTACAGTGTGAGTGATTCATGATGCAGTGCTAGGATTAAGGGTGCCAGGATTAAGGGTAGGTGATTACTAAATTGGTCCACTGATTGGTTTGACACCACCGGAATGCTGGTAGCTTGGATATAATATAAGGGGCAGAAAGAAGCCAGTGAGCTCCCTTGTTACTTCTCTGCCATGTGTCTCTCTGCCTTGGAGCCAGCTGAGTACAGACTGAAACCTCCACAAACTGTGAGCTAAATACACCTTTCCCCCTTTAACTTTGGGTGTTGGGTATTTTGTCTGAGCAATGAGAGAAAAATAGCTAATGCAGTACCATAATAGGATCCTTTGAATAAAAATGTTGAGTCTTTTTGAGACAGAAATTCCAAATGATCTACAAAGTAGAAATAGGAGACAACCCAGAATAAAGTTAATGGGAATGAACAGTTAACTAGTATAATAAAGTGTATGTGAACCATGCACAGTTTTCTTTTTCTTTATTCTAACAGGCAACGGGGAATTTTTACATTCACTATATATGCATGTAAAAGTTGTGCCTTAATCTTTTCTACTAACATTATTGAAATCTATAGAGAATTATCTCTGTTCCCAGTGAAGGAAAAAAGTCGGATTTGTTCCTCCTTCTAAAACAATGGAAAGCGAATCAAATATGTGAAAATAGTGGTTTTAAAACACTGAACACTGAGCGTCAGCCAATTAAAGACAGATGCAATTTAGAGTTGGAAAACAAATGAAGGACCGCGGCACCCTGCCGTCAGAATATTCCCAAGATGTCTCACATGAATGTAAGACCCAGTTGGAGAGCCTGGAAGAATCTAGAAATTGAGAAGAGCGTATATAAGGAGAATAAAGTAGCTAGAATTCACAAGATAGAGTAGTGACAATTACAAATCTGTACATGTAGAGAACTCCAGAGATCGGCAAGGAGAAACATTATTGAAACCAAGGTCAATAAAATGAACTCCAGCAAAAGAGAAGGAAAACAGAGAAGATGACACAAACTACCAGTATAAAGAAAGGGGGAAGAGATAGTATTATAGATTCTACAAATACTAAAGGGAAATAAGAGTATACCTCGAAAAATTTTGTGTCCCAAATTTGTCAGTTTAAATGGACATAACTGCTAAAGTTTACCCTTTTTTTTCCTTATACTTGCCAACACTTGCTAAGGGCAGGCTTCTTATTTTAAGAACTGTATTTGGTTTGTTGGCAAGAATATGGAGTAACTGACACTGCTGGTGAGGTGGTAAAATGTTACAGCCACTCTGAGAAACAGTTTGACAATACCTTGAAATGTTAAACATAACCCTCCTGATGACTCAGGCATTTTGTTCCTAGGTATTCACCGGAGAGAAATCAAAGCCTTTTCCACGAAATGATGTACACAGGAGTGAAAGCAGTTTTACTTGCAGTAGCTAAAATCTGGAAACAATTCAAGTGTCTACAATAGATGAATGGGTTAGTAATATGGTTCATCTACACTATAACATTACAAAGAAAAAAATGAAAATAGTCACTTATGTAGAAACAACACGGAGCACCTCAGTTTCATTTGAAGGAAACTGAAGAGTATATATCAGACCATTTTATTTACATAAATTTTTAGATTATGAAATTAATTTGTAGTGATAGGTAAGGTTTCCCAGGGAGTGGCAAGAGGAAGTGATGACATGCAGACTCTGAGGAGCTTTTATAGGCAGTAGATATGCACATATCTTTTTAAGATTTTTATTTATTGATTGATTGATTTTTTTTTTTGGGGGGGGGTTTTTTTTTTTTTTTTTTTTTTTGGTTTTTCTCCGGTACCAGGAACTGAACTCACGACTTTGCGCTTGCTAGGCAGGCGCTTTGCCGCTGAGCTAAATCCCCAGCCCCTTGATTGATTGATTTTTGATATACGGTCTCACTATGCAGTTCAGACTGTCCCTGAGCTCACCATGTAGCCCAGGATGGCCTTAACTCATGGCAATCCTTCTCAGGATTGCACTCTGAGATTACAGACATGTGTCATCATGCACAGCTATGATCATATCTTCATTGCGTGGAAGGATCCACTGGATATACATTTGTCAAATTTTATTAAATTGTAGACTTTACATATGTGAGGATTCTTGCATATCTAATACACTATTTTTTTAAAAAGTACTTAAAAAGCTAGTTCAGCTCTAATTATTAAGATATAAAATATATACAAACATGAAATATATAATTTTTAAAAAATTGGTAGAAGTCTTTACAAAATATGAAGTACTTCACCAATATAAATGGTCTTTATTAAAGTGAAATAAGTTAATATTTGTGTGTTTAAGAATATTTTATTTTACCATGAAAATGTTATATATTTATTTCAACATTTTTCTGCTTATGATTTTTAAATTAGATTGCTTAGTTTTATTCCTTCTCTGTAAATTATTACTAGTTAAATTTATATACTTTGCAGTTACTTCATGGCATGAGCAGCAGTTTGCCTGCATAAAAATTCCATTTTTATCATATTTTAATTAGATGCTTCATAAAGTATTTTAGAAAATAATATAACTTCCAAACAGTGTAACGCAGTGAATCTGTGTTCTATGAAGAGATATATACTTGATTAATTTGTTTGGTTTGTTTTATCTTGCTGTACTGTTATGAATGTTTAAAGTTATGCTTCTCTCCTTTGCTTGCCACAAACCATTACATCATAGTTTGTATATGTTATATGTTCATAATGTTTATAAAAACATTTTTTATAGTTGAAATTATCTCAGGTAATGTTTTAATTGATGTAACTTTCATTAATATTATGTAATTATACCTTAAGTGTTTATATATATTTTGATATATTTATACTATTAAACAACTTTAATGTACATATAATTTAATATATATACTTTAATATATATGCATGTTGTTTTTATGAATCCATGCACATCATGAAAATATAAATCTACATAGTAGACATGAGTTCATAAGGATATTTAATTCTACTTTTCCTTTTGATCTGTCTAACCTAACTTTAGTGTGCATTTTAAAGTATTGCAATGAACCTTCTCTCCAGATAATTTTCTAGTTGAAATTCTAGGTCTTTCTGTATGATTCCTAAAATAGACTGAAACTGCAACTATACCTGCCATGATATCAGCATAAGTATTTACTCAGGCTCCCTTATGTTATACCCACTGGGCTGTTAGCTGTCTCCTGATAGAGCTCAGAAAAGATGACTGTAATAGCTGAACTGCTAACCAAACTGTGAGGAAGAGGAGCTTTTCAAGTACCTTTCATGACTTGATTAATATGGAGAACAAAGTCATTGGTCATTTATTTGTTTTGTGAGCTGTCAGGTCTCAACAAGAAACATGTGGGAAGTTATATATTGACATACATAACTTTAGTATAAGAGGCATAATAAATGATGCAAGTATATTTTTATAGGACTTTGTATATTACAGGATTTCTTAAGAGAGGGCAAAATGTGAAAATGACATTTATTTTCTAAATAAAACTGTATGGGAGAGACAATTTAGCACGTGGAATATTGTGAAAGAAAAGCTTGGAGTACATAAGAAAATATGCAATGACAAAAATATTGTCCATATTTATAAGGTACTACCTTATTTTCTTCAAGAATACGCCTCAGAGAATTGATAAGATATGTATGAACTATAGATACACTTAGTGGTTTGATGATCATAGGTATTAGACCAAGAAACCAAACATACAAATTTAGTTCTATAGAAGCACAGATACATTTGGACCATGTAGCGTACTATTCACATATCTCATTCTCAGCTATCCTACATGACTTAAATTTGATTTTCAAGATTTTCTGCCAATATATGTAGCAGCTTGCCTTTCCTTTTTTGAGTAATGTAAGAAAATATCTGTCATCTGAAATTATACACAGCCTATTAGATATCATAACCAATGAGTTCAAAAAATATGGATTCCATTTTTAAAGCACAATTCTAAGATGTAATACTACAATGTAAACAATAATATGGAAATAGCACTTCATGTCTTATGTCTTCCAATTTTTCTATAAGCAGAGATCACTGATGTATTTCAAAAATTAATGTAGTTGATATAGTGAAGGCAGAAATTCCCATAAAAATTGAGATTAGAATTCATTTTATGCTTCATATGGCTTTGCTATCTGAAACTGATATGTTCTTGATATTTGGATGGCTCCTTGCTGTTTTGAAGAGAAACATTAGGATTCAGAAACAGACAATACATGTTTTTACTGAAGGAATACAAAGAGAGGATAGCCCAATTATTTTACAAATTGTACTGTATATAGAATCCTTTGCAGTGCTTGTCGAAGCCCAGGAAGTTTGTATTTGCAATCCTATGGAAAGTTATTGGAATCCTTGTGAGTTAATTCCAATCTACCACTTCCGGTACAAACTATGGCAAGAATAAAGACACTAAGGCATATTTGTAGCTATGGGTAGCAAAGAGGTCCTAAGTCCAGGCACAGTGATGGCCATCCAAACAAAGGCCTCGGCCCAAGGCTGATCCCCGTTTTTATTCACTCGTGAAGAAGGGAGTGGCTTGAGGATGAGCGACTGTGAAAACCATGGGAAGTAGGTGAATGCCATGAGCTGGGCTAATAGAAGGCCTGAAATCACCTCTGCAAATGCAAAAAGAAATACATGCAGAAGGAGTAATTTCCATAATACGACTGAAATAGTATCTAGTGTTTTGGGGTCTGTGCTTCAGCTCTGATGTGTAATCTCTCAAGCCAGAGGAAGTCATAGCTTCTTTCCTGAGGCTCAATCCCAGCCGAGGGCATGGACCATTGGCTCACACATCCCACCTCATCCCAGATCATTTGCAGGAATGACTGGGGTCCAGGGAAACCCGCCCGCCATCTGCAAAGACTGCTGTCAGCACCTGGGCCAGACCGATATGCATTACTCAAAGTCAATTGAAGGGATAAGGAAAGTGTCTTAGCCAGCTCTGTACATATCAATACATGGAAATCGGGTCAGGCTTTGCCAAAATGGAGGCAATTGCTCCTCTTTCAAGGAGAGTCACCTATGCGGTCCTCCACAATACTGAAATTGTTCTTCTGTTCTAGAGCCAGACAGTTTGCATAGAAATATGCTTCAAGTATAAATAACAATTCACCTACAATCTATTTGAAACTACGGTACCATCTTACAGTAACATCTATAAAATAAGAGTACAACCTATCTGTTTTCCCAGCATTTCTCTGTGCAAGCATGGTTGACATGCTGGCCCCCAGTCATGTAGGTAGTTTAAATTCTGTATTGAGATGAGAAGTTCATATTCTTGGACATTTATCTTAAAACTTTGTAAAACTGATATGAGAGATGTGTTGGGTAATGCCATTATTTCAGCTTTTATCAGGGAACACCAAAAGGTATGCATTGCTACTAAATTTACCACAGGAATATTACTGAGATCATTGTTGAATTTGTATTGCAGAATGCTGATTTAAAATTCCCCTTGAGGAATTTGTTGAGTCAATGCTGATATGACTTTTGCTCCTTTGACAATCTTGAATGTTTCGGTTTTTTGAAATTCGGAAATATAGGTGGTTATTTTGCCATTGCTTGCAGGAAATACACTGCATGTGTATTTATTGTTTAAAATATCAGCATAATGACTAACTTCCTTCTCTACATTCAACTGAACTTCCAACTTTTATTTATAGTTGTGTGATGTTTACTCTTGATTGTCTTGACTGAATAAACAGGTGTTTAGATAATGAATGAAACACACTCCTGGGAATGGCTGTGAAAGATCTTCCAGAGAAGATTGGCATATAGGCCGGTAAGCAAAGGGAAGGAAGGATCTACTAGGACTGTGGCTGATACCATCCATAGACTGGTGCTCCAGATGGAATGAAAAGAAGAAAAAGGATGTTAGCTTTGCCTGTTAGCTGAATTCTGCTCAGCAAGTGTATCTTCTACTGCTGACATTGGCTGTTGACATGAAATTCCAGTTTCTCCAGTCTTTGAATGTGGGAATTCACACCACCTGCTATACATGGACATTTCAGGTCTTCCTCGAGAGCTTGCACTATATCCTTGGTCAGTCTGGCCCGGAGGCTTCCACCTCCTGGGACTGAGCAGCCCTGGCTCTTCTGACACTAGCCTGTGGACAGCTATGGTAGCCACTGTTAACTTTTGAATACTAAAGCTTATATAAAACTAAATTTAAAGCTGGGTGTGCTGGTACAGCTTGTAATCCCAGCACTCGAGAGGCTGAGGCAGCAGGATCACCTTGAACCTGGGCTCCATAATGAGTTCAAGGCCAGCCTGAACTACACAGGGAGGAGACCCTGTGGGACAAAAGAAATGAAAATTAAAAATAAATAAATTCAAGAGAATTCTAAAGGTTGTGATTTTTCAAAAAGACTTTCCTATAAATAAGGAACATCATTTGACTCCATTCTACTAAAAATTCTATTACTGTCTTATCTTGCTTTGAAATTTTATACCATTATTTTTATCATTTATTTTTCTTTTCTGTAAAATAAAAAATAAACTTTGAAAAATATATTACTGTCTTAATTTTTCTCCTAAATATTTTATATGACTTCAATATTAAATCAAATGACAACAAAGACCATTAAATCAATATTTCTTACATTGGTGAAAAATAATTTTGACCTGTTTTCAACAAATAATTCGTTCTATCTGCAATTTTGTCTTTACTTTCAGATTGAAGCCTTTATTCAGCTATAATTAATTTATAATTCATATGCACTAAATTGCTCCAATTTTAAATATATGCTATGATGAATTTTGGGATATGTTTACACTTAGATCAAATTTCTCTATTCCCTTTATTTTCAATACCTTCTTCCTGAGTTAATCACTTTTCTGAAAGGTAGTGCAGTCAATTGAATTCTACCCACTTTTTAACTTAATATAAATGAAACTAGATAGTATGAGTTTGACTTTTTTTAATTCAACATACTAATTTGAAGTTCATCCATGTTGTTGCTCTGTTTGTAGTTTAGTTTTACTTATGGTCCATGAATTTTGCAATTTAACTTATTTAACCCACTGATAAACATTTGGATGGGTGGCTTGTGTTTGGAAATATGAGTAAAGTTACTGTGAATATTATAATAAAAGACTTTGTGTGACTGTACAAACTTCAGAATATAGGGAAGAATTATAAGACCCATGCATCAAACTTTATTGGAAAGAACACAACAGAGGAGACTTTATACTTTGCCTTTCCATCACCAACACATTGATGTTCTAGTTCCATATTTCATCACACTGATGTTATCAGTTTTAAAGGCATTTAGGTGAACTGTCTTATATTTTTGTGGCTTTATTTTGCAATGATCTGGTCAGTCTTCTACATGCAAATTAGACTTATGCATATCTTCATTTTGAAATGTTCTTTAGGGACTTTTTCCCACTATATTGAATTGCTTTTCCTTCATTATTGACCTGTGAGGCTTTTAAAAATTTGATATACTTGTGAGTTCTTTGATGGGTATATAAATATACACATGGGTGCATATATATATATATATATATATATATAGAGAGAGAGAGAGAGAGAGAGAGAGAGAGAGAGAGAGTACTGATGGAATACCACACTGCAAGTCACTTTATATTCTGAGTAACATAGCAGCACATAGCAATATATGTGGTACAACATCCTCGAAATAAACGATTTCATTTGCAGGCTCCTCAGGCTGAGGCTTAGTGTTTATCATTACACAGATTAAAAGTGTTTATGTGATTCTGTAGTCAAGTGTCATCCAGAGTTCTGAAAATGGTAAACACCAGGGGATTTTATTTGACTTTATTCTTACAAGTAATTTAAAGGATAGCCATGTCCTCCTATTTTTTCTTCAAATTTTCCTATGCATCTTTCCTTTAGTTAATGCTATCTTTAGCATAATTATGAGTACATCTGATCAAGATTAATAATAGTCTTCCCCAATAGCAAAGCAGGCCTATGAATGATAACCTGGCTTCCCAAACAGTTGCAGGTACATTTTCATTCAGTTCCAAATCTTTCCTAATTTCCATCTTAATATCATTCTAGACTCCATGGGTACTAAGAATATAATGGTTAAATTTCAAAATATCTGGAAATCTTACACACATTCTTGTTATTAATTTGTAATTTAGTCTGTTGTGGTCAGAGACCATTATGTAATTTGAAGCCTTTGAAAATTAAAGACTAATATATGATTTTTGTGGGGAGGGAGATAATGCCATGTGCTCTTGAAAAGCATGTCTATTAAGTAGTTACTTATGTACTGCTTTACAAATACTTGATGATTCAAGTCAGCTGTTGGGATTGTTTATATCTTCTGTAGATGTATTTATATTTATTTCTTCTATTATTGAGAGAACAGTTTTTTTAAACATTCCAAATGAGGTTGGGATTGTAGCTCAATGGCAAAAGCACCTGCCTGGCAAGTGCAAGGTCCTGAGTTCAATCCTCAGTAAAAACAAACAAACAAACAAACAAAAAACAAAAACAAAAAAACTCTCTAAATGCAATTATGAATGTACTTCTTTAATTCTGTTACTTTTTCATATCTTCAAAGTTATTAGGTACATACATACAGGACATACACACTTAAGGTTGTAATATCAGAAAAGTCACTTTTGTCAATATGATTTGTCCATACTTTTGGTAAGATTTATTATCTTAAAATAAAGTTTTTCTGACATTAATATAGCCAAGACTTTCTCTTTACATTTTTTAAAATTTTAAATATATACACATCCTTATATTTTAGCAATCATGTATAAAAAGCATAAAGTTGGTCAACATTTTATCAGTCTAATGTTATTTGAGTTTCTGCTCATTTGTATTAATTAATTGCTGGCATTCGATTTAAATCCATTGTCTCGCATTTTGTTTCTTTTTACCCTGTATTTGTTTCATCTTTTTTCTGCTTTCTTGGTTTTTTCATTAGTCAAGTGTTTACCTCATTCTGTTTTATTTCTGTGTTGATTTTGCAGATATAAATCCTCTCTAAAAAGTTTTAGTGGTTGTCATAGTTTATGCTACACATTGTTTGCCTGCCCTAGTTTACACTAAATTAATATTATATGAATTCCAGAATTATGTAAGAATTCTTATAAGTCCATGTCTCAATTTCTTTACTCTTTGTGATATTATATTTTACTCCCACATATATTTCGAACCAACATTTCTCTTTTCAAGAGCTATTTTGTGTTTGTGCCCCCATTTACTATTCCCACTGCCATTTATTTCCTCATGGATACCTGGCCCTGGAACATGGACTCTATTAGTATCTTTTGGCATATAGATCTGCTGGCAAGTCATTTGTCCAATATGCATTTGGTCAGAAAATTTCTGAGCTTATGCTTCATTTTTAAAATAAATATATTGAGATATAATTTATAGGAATGCCATTAAATTTACCTATTTGAATTATACAACTCAATAAATTTTAGTAAATTTAAAGTTATATGGAATCATCATCATTTAGTTTCACCTTGATAAAACCTTAATATTAATTTAGTTTCACCTTTCTGAAATTTCTTCCTGGGTAGGCATTTACTAGCCTACTTACTATTTCTATGGCTTTGCCTGTTTTCCACATTTCATATAAATGCAATCACACACCATGTAGCCGGCAGGTCTGCCTTTATTCACTTAGAATGTTGTTTTAAACATTTCTTCCATAAACTATTTTTCATTAATCAATACTAATCTGTTGTATGAACATACCACTTTTTTTTCGTCATGTTCCCCCCTCTTTTTTTTTTAAAAAGAGTAGTAAGTGAGAAACAAACAAAGGAAGAAAGAGAACAGTAGCAGCATACCAGTATCACAAACATAAACAAATCAAAGTAAGAACATTCAAAGTGATACAGAGTCTCAAGACAAAATAATAAAAAACAACAGTGGTTGTTACATTTATATCGCCTTCCTCAACTACATTGCTCAGATTACCAGATGTAAGAATGAAAGACTGCTCAAACCATTATAGGGAATAAGAAAATATTTCCTCGATAAAACAGTAGAGATAATACAGTGTTTCACTAGACAAGACAGTAAAACATATCACTTTTAAAGAGTCATTTTTTACTTTTTGGCTGTCACGAATAATGTTGATGTGAAAATTCATGTGAAAAACATTTGGTCAAAATATGTATTAATTATGACATACTTACATTTAAAATTTTAAGAAGGTGCCCAACTACTTTTCAATATGTAACTTTATAGTCTTACCAAGAACATATAAGTGTTCTTGTTTTTCTACACTTCCGGCATTCATTCTTCACGTTGAGGTACTGAAGAGTTAATTTAGAATTTGGTGTGGATTTTTCCCTTTTTAAATATGTAATTTCTGAAATTTTGTTTATTTAAGGACTGCAGTATGATTTATTACACACAGTGAACTGATCATAACATTCAAACTAGTTAATGATATCCACTTCTCATTTGTTTAACGTGTATGTGCTGAGTGTGTGCGTGTGTGCTCCATTAAGCATGCGTGCATGTGTGCATAAGTGCTGAGCGGTTGAGACTGATTCACACTCACATATACAATACACTATTAACTGTGGCTCCTGTACTGTACTTTAAATCTCTAGAGCTTATTCATTCTACATAGCAGAAATTTTGTACCTCTGACAACCAGCTCCCACTCTGCTAGTCCCTCTCACTCCTAATTACTGCCATCCCAATACCTGCTTCAGTGAATTCCACTTTTTTAAGATTTCATATATGTGAGATCATGTGGTATATTTCTTCCTGCTCCTGGCATATTTTATTTATCTTGATATTGTCTCATATTTAAGGTGGAGCAACATTCCCTTGCGTGAGACAGAACATAATTTATCTGTTGATCTGTTTATGGACACTGGTTTTTATGTTTTTATGTTTTTTTTGTCCTTTTTGAGACAGCGTCTCACTCTGCAGTTCAGGCTGGCCTTGAGCTCACTTTGTAGCCCAGGCTGGTCTCGAATTCACAAGATCCTCCTGCCTCAGCCTCCCGAATGCTGGGATTACAGGCATCCACTACCACACCAGGCTGACACTGGTTTTTATATCTTTCCTATGGTAAACAATTATGCAGAGAATATGGGTACACAGATATCTTTACTACTGTTGTGTATTGCTAATTGTCATTTTAAAAAACTTTCAGTGTAGTATCCTTAGTAACGTTTTGTCTTAGATCCATTTTTTGTCAATTTTCTAATGGATTGTTTGCAGGTGTAGAGTCAGGAAAAAGTTTTTCAAGGGGCAAAAATTGAAAATAACACCGAGTGCACTTCCATAGAGTGTTTGTTGGCTATACAGTACATTTAGACAAAAATCATTGCTAGATTCTTATTTACTATTTACACATTCTGAATTGGTTGGTAACGATAGAAATGGGCTTTAATTAGGACAGAAATTCCCTCACTAGGTTGTGCCAAATAATACAAATTTGAAATTCTTGCTGTCTGTTTGCATTAAATGCCCATTTGCCATACAATATTTATGGGGTATTTTCTGAAGTCCATGCATCATATGATCTGCTGGGTGTCCTATTACCTTTTTTCAAGTATGATCATCAAATTTCTATATACTGTGTTGGCCAGTATTATTTTGACCCTTCTTAGATTTACTGAACTATGCTTCAGTGCTAGGTCATTGACCTACACTGAAAGACTTTACTTGAAACAGCTATGTGAAATACATTATTATAGGCAATGGGAGAGAATCATGAGAAAACAATGAACTCTTTATCACATAGAGTTTTCTTTATGAGAAATGAAGGAGGAAATTTCCCTTGGGTTTAACAATCAAGAACAGCTGTGCTTCTACTGAAAAACTAATGTGATTTCATATTACGGTCCCTGAGAATCTGGTCACACATCATGCTTTGGTCGCTAGGAACTTTATTTGCGGTCCATCATTCCCTGCTCCTCTATAATACAATATGGCATGCTTGTTTACTGTATTTATTTGATCTCCAAGCTGACTCTTTCCTTTGTAATGACTCCCTTCACTATATGTATTTTTTAATTGAAATATTTTGGTAAGATCCTTCAAATGATTTGTGCAGTGAGAAAGGTGATTTTAAGAATAAGGCAAAAGTATTACTTTGTTTTCTGATTTCTATTTCATTTAAATTTGATAATTATGATGTCTTGCACACATTAGCTATTTACAAACTGTTATTCATTAATTAACATATCTTTATATATCTCTTACAGTCAGGATCTTTATATATCTCTTACAGGTCTTGGGTAAAAAGAGCTATGTCAAATATTTCGTGGCTAAACAAAGCTTAAATGCTGGTCATGCAGGAATTAACCTTAAGTGATAACGTGAGAGGCAGTGAAAAGGAAGGGAGGGAGACTTTTGTTAGGTAAAACTGCACTAAATGTATTTAAATTGAATTTTGAAAGGTTTCTTATAGACAAGTCAAAAAGTGGTAGAAACAGTTTATGGAAGCAGATTCCTGCCCAACAGAACAGGGAGCAGAAATTCGCCAGGACACAAGAAAGGACCTGTGACTATTTCTGATGGGCTTGACAACAGGTTACTAGAGGACAGTCAGGAGATAAGGTTCCATCATGAAGACCTGATATCAAACTAAGGATTAAATTCCTTTCTTGAAACGTTAGGGATCTTCAGAAGATCCTCAGGGAAAGAAGTGAGGTCAGGCAAGCAGATTTCTTGTGTTTTCCCGAGCATCTATCTTTATGTTTTGAAAACAGGAGGCATTTGATGAATATTGATCCATAAATTAGGTACGCCAGCAAGCACAAATATACATGTCACTTATTATATCTTCGATCGTGTTTCCTTCATAAGCTTTTCCATTCATTAATTGTTTTAGAAAATGACGATTGCTCTATACCCCCATTTTGTCATTTTTTTTACCTCTACTGATTTCTTCAGGTGTTTCTATGGTGAGAGTAAACAGGATCAGGTAACTAGAGTCCGGATGCTGGTTCCACCACTGAGGAGGTGCATGATCTAGGCAGGAGAAACAATGTGACCTCTGAACCTGTTGCTGGGCAACCAGCGGATGCGGTGAGCAAATGCACCAGAAGCAGCTTGAGAGTGCCTGTGTAACATGTGAGCTCTCTTAGAGTTAGCTGTGCTGTAATAACTATTTTCACAACTTTTTTTGTCTTTTCTTAATTGATGTATCTGCTTTGGCAAAGTAAAACATAGTCTCTTGTATATAATTTCTGCCTTAAAGAAAGTGTTCTCCTCACAAGCTGCTGAAGAATATATAACTTCAGAGAAATGTTTAGCATCCGTAGGTTTTATTTCACTTATTCGAAGGCAACCTTTGTTTTAATATTCTGTTCTGTTCCTTTGACGCTGCAGTTTTCACATAATTGTTACTCATACTCTAAGAATCTGAATCTTGTAAAAACCTTTACCAATTTTCATTTCTACAAGGTTCATCATACCTGTGCCTCCAAGGCAGCTACATGCGAAGGCACCTGCTAACCTTAAATCACTGATTTATGAGAGTTTTTTTAAAATGAGTCATTTAACCATCACTTTCTGGTCATAGATTATATCTGTAATTTATGTTGAGTATAACTGTATATAATATAATATCAATGTATATTTAACTTTCTATTGTTTAAGAAATAGAGTATCAAAATGAAAGAATATTGAATAATTTAATATTAATTTATACTTTTCAATTTTCAAAAAGGATTTAAGGTTGCTTACAACTTAAAAACAAACTTTATTAAAATCAACAAAAGACTGCAAAAACCCAGTAATAAAGAATAATGGTGAATTTTGAATTGTGTTAAAAACATTTTGGAACAAGGAACCCAGAAGGAACACTGAAATACACTCTCTAGAGTCACTTCTTTTCACCATGAATGGCTTGTTTTAAATTGTGCAGAAAAAGTTGGGGAAACAGTAACATCAAGACTTTGCTAAACTGTTACCTCCCTGCCTGGGTTCTAGCCCATTCCACCTTCAGAAGCTGGTCTTCCTCCACCATGCTTATTTCAGTGGAAGTTTGCTAGCACTCATTACTCACTCGTGCTTTCCAGGATGCAAATGGTCTCATCTCTGGAACTGACACCCACTTTCTTGATGAGATACTATAAGTGCCTCTTTACTGATGTTTTTATCACCTAGGAGGGTCAGAGGATTTGTAGGCAAACAATTGGGAGTTATGTTTGCTGTCTTCTCCCTTGCATGTATTGCCCTTTTTTTAGTGCTCTTCACATATATGTGCTAGGAAGATTGTCCCACTTCATATTCTTACTTCTCTGACACTGGACTTTGGTGCTTTTCCTTCTAGCTTTAAGCGAGGGCCAGAAGTATGACTGGACAGAGAGGAGAAGAAAAAACATAAAACTCATTATGCATAAATCTCGATTTAGCACATAGATGATCCAGCGCCCTAGCAGCAGTCTTTTATAACATAGTGATAGATGCGCAGGTGCTTTTTTCATACCCCAGGGCAAAGACTGGACTTTCATTTTCATGCGTGCAGTATATCACTCGTAATGATTTTGTCCAGCTCCATAGTTTTCACACTGTTTACTGCTCCCTGAACTTTCAGAAAGAGCAAATAATCCTCTAAAAATACTTCTCTCAGTTTGAAGGACAATTAATGGGAAACATATCAGAAAGGTTATTATGCCTATTTTCTGGCCAGAGTCCTTTGAATCACCCAAAGGGAAGCTAAGCAGTATTTTGACATTCATTATTGGCTGAACACCGACTATGTGTTTCTGAAGATAAGATTGGCAAACTGCTTCCACAGCCGGATCCACACAGCATGACCTGTGCTTGTGAAAGGGACTCATCTGGTCTAAGTTCTCCTGCCCTTATAGCATGCAGAGTTCAGCTGGAATTTGAAGCCTGAGTAGTATTTCTTTCCAAAGGCCGTTAACTGTCCATGAGACTCTAATGTTATTAAGAGCTGTAATATTCCACTCATCCTGGACTGTTGACTAATAGTATGTCTAATTGCACAGAAACACAGTCAGCCAAGACAGCTATTATTTCAGTTTCTAACTCAAGTTTGTTTAAGGTGAACGTCAAATCACTAGGTCAATGCCATAAAATTTTTAAGAATATTTTAAAAGAAAGGTAAAGGGAAGAGCATTCAAATTAAAATTCACTGTCCTCAAGGTTCACTGCAGATGCCAGTATTTGTTTATTGCTTCTAATTTTTCTAGTTTTCTGAACTTCTGTAGTGCTTTTGTCCTAGAACCTGCTTGCAAACCCCTAGGAGCCTCAGTTTTTCCTAACACCATTCATAGAATACTTGGGAAAATCCTTGTAGTTGTTGGCAACTTTGTCATGGCTCACCGTCACATGCAGATTTTGCAGTAAACCCTTGAGCCCCACATCTAATAACCCAAAAGAGTAACTTAGAACAGGTGGGCAATTTCGGTTTCCTTCCCGTTCCCTTGCCTGGTTCCATCATTTTCCATCTTTTTCCTTCTTAAACTGATGTTCAGCTCCGTCATGCTGCTTTTATAGCAGCTGTTCAAACTTTAATGAGGACAATCAGTGCTTGCTCTGCCTTTAGAAAAAACAGATTAGAACTCAGAAATTACAATGTCCAACAACTCTGATTGAGTAAACACAATTATATTAAAACTGTGAATTAAATGCAGTATCTTACAAATCTAATACCTTAATTTACAGACAACCAGGACTAAATGCCTGTTTAACTGTTGTGCACCCTCACTGGCTATTCTGCCTGGTGACCTTGCTTCAGCAAATGGCATTCAAATTTGTTTATATGTTTCCATCCCAAGTAGACCAGTTATAGTTTATCCCACAGGGATGATGAGAATTGGGGCAGTGTACTTTCTACCTGTTATTATAACCCTTTAGAAACCTGACCATCCATGTTTGAAACAGATACAGCTAGAATTGTCTATGGCATACAGACTATTTTGCTGGCTATATTCCTTGAACTGTTAGTTCATAAAATAAGAAGAAGTTTCGTACACTGACATTTAAGCATCACATGTGCCCCTGAACTGGTTGTTATAGTGCCCATTTGTTTCTGTTCTTTTATCCTTGGGGCTTATAACAAAGTAAACTCAAATACGGAGATTAAAATTATTCATGGGTCTTCCCTGTGTGTGCACTTGTCTTGTCCTTCTGATGTATACCAGCTATTTTCTAGCTGTCCAGTCTCTCATGGCTGTTTAAACAAAGACCCATGCTTCCTGGCCATCTTCAATATGTTGATAAAGGAGGGTCCTCAAGCCCTGAGGGTACAGAGAGGAAAAGACTCTGGGACGTGCTGTAACCAGCCCTGCCTTACCAGGTGGCCTCAAAACTTCCTTGTTCCTATTAAAAACGAGAGTGTTTCCAGAGTTTATCATGTTCTTCTCTACACAGTATCTACTTTCTGCCGTTTTAATATTTGTATTCCTACTAAAAGGCTTTTCCACTTTTCCAGTGCACTCAACTGTTTTCATACCATAAGTTTGCATCTCCTTTTTACCTTGCTCTCAACTAAATCCAATAAGCCACAATCAAATCCCCTTACCAGGTGCTTCCTATATTCTCTTTCTCTTATGGGTGCTGTCAGTCTTCAAAGTTCTGGGTGGAGTCCTGAGTCCTCTTGGTGGACTCTTATTTTCTTACCTACCTCGTATTGCAAAAGGTAAAGCTGCTATAGTAGGTCTCATCTTTTATTTCCCTCTGTTGCCCAGGTTGGGGTCCAGTGTCCCATGTCTGGCTCCATTTTAATCCACTACCAGCTTAACTTTACAAAAGTAAAACTAGAAAAGAAGTTTCAAGTTTCCTTCCCATATTCTTGCATTGGTAGCACCTACCTATTTTGAGATAGACTTAAACTAGACAAGAAAAATCCTTGATTGATTTGCCACAGGGGTCACAGGTCTGTACTTAACTAGAAGAAATGACAATAGAGCTGCCTAAAGGAGATTCTACCTGTGTTAGTCAGTCTTCTGTCACTGTGACAAAGTACTTCAGATAAGCAGATTAGCAGAAGAAATGTTTATTTTGGATCATGTATTCAGTTCACACGCTCCTGGTAATGTTGCTCTTGGCTCCTGATGGCCAGGTACATTGTGGTGGAGAACACACAGCAGGGTGCATTGCGTACCTCAAGCCAACTGCGAAGGGAAAGAGAGGAAGGAGCTGCAGTCCCAGTTTCACCTTCATCTGCCCACTCCCAATGCCTTAGCTTCCTTACACTAGGCTCTGCCTCCTAAAGCTTTAACTACCTCCTGTTAGTGCCACAGGCTGATGACTAAGTCTTTGGGATAGGAACCCTTGTGGGAAATGCAAGACCCAACTGTGACAGCTCCCTAAATTAAAGATATGATCCTGCTGAAAAGAACACTTAAATAGTGCTCAATCATAAGATATGCAACTCATGCTCACTCTCTGAATTTTGATTAGCTTTGTCTCTGCCAACTTTCTTTAAGTTTTCTTCTCCAGCCAAATTGAATAACTACTGTTGCCAAAGCACACATTTTATTTCTTTATTTTTCCTTATGACTTTCCTTTTGTTTGTTTTCTCAAACTATTAGGAGCCCTATTATAAGGTCAGTTTAAATCTTGCTTGATACTTGAGGTTATTATACAATAAATTTTTCTGTATTTACCTGTTCTTTGGCCTGCGCTCAATGCCCTTCTTATACTTCGATTTGTTTTCCTGTTCTTTCTTGTACCATATGTCTATGCACTACCATGTCATACAACCTGAGAACTGAGACCTCTCTTATCTCACTCTACACCCGAACTTTCTTTTGCCTGACACCCTTTCATAGATGAGAAAACTAAGACACATAGGAATTGTGACATAGGTATCTGACAGCTACTGATAAAAAGAAACTAGAACCCAGAATTCCTGATAACTGTTTTCATACTAAATTGTGAAAACAGCAGTTCACAACGTTAACAACAAATAATTGATTCATCAAAGGGTTAATTCCTCCAGTAATTGATATATTCTCTATGTTATTTTATGTGAGGGTTTATCAGTACAGCTTTTCTGAACACCAGTCCTTCCTTTTGGAAGCTCTTTTCTCACTATACCTGAGCATGTTTCTGCTCCCTTTATGTATACTCTTTTCTTCTGTTTGTATTTGCATAATAATTCCTTGCTCACCGCCTTCCTCCTCTCTGTTCCTTCTCAGGTCCCCCCACTCCTTGTGAGCAGGAAGGACCTGGTCCCCACGCTTGCTCTTTGGCCCGATTCTGTTCCTTCGTTGTCTCCTCCCTACCTCTGAACTTTTTTGAGTTCCAATTTTGCAAGCTCCAATTTTGGTCTCTGATGATGAAATGGGTGCACTGTGTTGTAAAGATTATTAAGAGTTTTTCAGGGTGCTTTTGCCCTCAGGTAACTATATAGCTACTGATTTTCATATAAAGCAGAGAATTCAAAACTTTCTGGGGGCAAAGAAACAATAATAATATGCAATATAACAACCATTGTTAACTTCCTGTCACCTTGTTTTGAAATTCTGTATTGATTTATTGGTTTTTTGTTGGTTTTGTTTTAGTCTTGGTTGCTGTTATCTTGTTTTCTTTTCTCTTTAAAATTTAAAAAAAGGATTTTTTTCAGTTTTGAAAAACCAAAACACCAAGTAGTGAGACTATTGTTAATTTCCTATCACCTTGTCTGAGATTCTGTATTGCTTGTATTGTTTTGGCATTACTTTCTACAAGTGTGTGTGTTTGTTAAAATGTTTCACTCTTTTATCTTTAAAATAAAAAAAGAAAGAAATATAAAGCTGAACCACATAGTTATAAGGCCTTTGATTTATAAATTTAAAGGAAGATTGGAACTCTTGCTTTACAATAAAAAGAGTTTAAAATATTTATCTTTTAACATGGTACAAACAGTATTGAAATGTGAATTCACTCTCGTTTTACTCATTTATTTATATTTACCAAATGTATTTCCTTAAGTTTGCAAATTCTGCTTGAACAATTTTGGATCCACGAGCTTATAAATAAGTGCTCCTATATGTCCACTTTCTCTTTTCAAAGAAGTGAAGACTTATTACAATTTAATAAATAATTACTAAGAAAAGAAAACCCTCTGATAGCAGAACTTACTTGACCACAGTTCATCTACACACAGCGTTAGGTTTGATGATCTGCCAGGCTCCTAAATCTATGTGCTAATGAATTCAGTATGTGCAGTGGGGGAATAGGTAGAACCATAAAACCTCAGAGCTGCAGCTCCCGTAAGCCCCCTTGGCGTAAGCAATCATCTCAGTGGCAGTTGCTGCTTCCCTGGATACAACGTGAGCCACATTTTGCATTTTTCTCTAATGTTGCACCCAGACAAAACTGAAGCTACTTGAATATGTAGCAAAATAGTAACAAAATTAATGAGCAGAGATTACATTTATGTAGAATAGAACCTTGCAATAAGTGCTGAACCTGAGAAAACACTTCTGTCATTTGAAGGGAAGAACTAATATCCAAGGTTAATTAATGTCATGCCCAACGTTAATGTTCACATGAGCACACTCTAAATTATATCAATATTATTTTCTGTCTAATGTTCTCCCTCTGTTGGCCCTTAGTTTTACTTGTGGATATAAGGAAAATGTGCTTGGAATTCTGGTCTTGCTACTTGCAGTTTTAGTCAGTGTTCCTCAGACTCCAAGTACACACTGTGGAGAGGTGATAAAAGGTCTGCACTGAACACTTGACTCCAAATATGGGGATGGATCTTGGAATTAACACTGGGATATTGAGGGAATAACACTGATCAGGTCTGAGGGGAAGAACCCATGAGATGGCATGTGTAAATTACTATTCAATGCAGACACATGCCCTTTCCTATTACCTCATAGCCTCAAAGTGACCTTCAGAGGTGTTGTACACACCCGAGGTGGAAGGGTCACACCCTACGTACTCAGCCTTTCTTACTTTGTGGGTACTTGTCTCTCTGCCCTTTTACTGTCTCATACTTTTACTCATTTCATCTCCGTATCAATAGGAAAGTAACTCCGTCGATATCTTGCATTATTTCTGAATGCATTAAAATAAAAAGCTTGCCATTGCTCGAAGCATTTTGAAGAAAACAGCAAAAATGACAACTGATAAAAAACTAAGAAAAATTTTAGTCTGGAAACAAAAACTATGTATCCCTTCAGAAACACTGGTTTGTTAATTTCTGTTCCAGTATCACTAGTTTTGTAAATACATTGTGTGCCAAACGCTTCTTGGTAAAAAAGCCCAGGTAAAAGCGTTCTTGTCTGAATTCGAGGTAAATAAAAATGTTCCCCATCATTTCTCCCTATCAGTTGTGTTAACTATTTCTCTTTATCGTAGTGTTACTTAAATAACATTGAAACCAGTAAAATGACCAATGAAGAAATCATAGTGGCCACTTTTTTTATCAAATAGTACGTTAAAAGAAACTAACATAGTTTGTTAATGTAAGTGCCCAAGGTGAACAATATTGCTCCTAAATTTCGTCCTTTAAGCATAAGTAAATATTCCCTAATTTGGTGTCTAATTTTGAAACCTACGTAACTTCAGGAATACTTACTGTCACTGGAAGGAGGAAGAGGGAAGACGTATCCCATATCCACCCGCTCATCTCCCTTCTCTTGCTGCTTCTTCTGAAGCATGGCATGGGCAGCTCTTCTCCATAGCAGACCCTCCCACCACGCCCCTTCTGCATTTGAGCCACTAACCATGAGCTGAAGCTGAACATAAACTTCTCCTTCAAATTGTGGGTGTCCAGCACTCTGTCCTAGCTGTGAGGAAAGTGACTAAGACCATAACTGTTATCATGAAATCTGATATAATCAATTAAAAAATTGAGCAATTAAGGAATAGATTTTGAGTATTCCCTCAAATTTGCTTTGACTTCTTTGTGTCTGGAAATCTGAAATGGCAGTACAAATTTGAAAGCTGCATTAAACAACCAAGCTATATGCTGTGATAATAAGGAAACTTACATCTCAGTGGCATAAAATATTTTGATAAAAAGAGATCCAGATGCTAAATCCAGTCCACCACTTGTTTTAGTATATAATTCTTTCTTGAGTCATACATAGCCTCATTCACTTGCTTTTCCTCTATGGTCGCCTTCTTAGTACAATTGTGGCACTGATTAACTGAAACTGAAACCATATGACCTATAAGCTTAAAATACTGATTGCCATATTACAGGAAAACTTTACTGACCCAGCACTTAAAGCATAAAAGTTTCATCTGTTGCTCATGTATTTATGTGTCTAAACACTTCCCAGAGCAGCTCACTTACAAGCACTTGACTCAAAAAACAACTTGGCTCCATCTCAGGACTCCACTGTGTCACAGTAGGCTTTCACTGTCACCTGTGTCCGAGATGAAAGGTCTCATGCCAGTTCTTACATGCGTTATCCCGAATGAGAGCAAAATCCCCCACTGGCGATGACCAGCAAAATGGGTTTACCTACCTGACACGCTTCTGGGTTGTCAACAGGAGTTCTTGCCTAACCAGTGAAATAAATACCACATAAATGATATTTTGAAGCCACGAGACTAGACTAATTCAAAAAGAAGAGAGAATGCTCAAAGACTGTCTCGGAGCATTCCTAAACAAGTTAAGAGCTTAGAAAAAAGATAAAGATCTAGCAAGAGAAATGAAATGTAGTAAACAGGGAAGTAGATGAAAAATTAGTTACCTATAGATATCTTGGATACCAAGTGAGGAAAGTATATGAAGAAGAACTTATGTAGCGAATGTTACTGATAGGCCAAAGATGATTGAGATTGAACACCTGGTTTAATGCAGTTTTAAAGCCAATTTTGAAAATAGCCATTCAGCTAGTTGGAGTGATTGGAAAGCTTAATTGGAGTTAATTGAAAAACAGTCAGGAAATAAAGTATTAGAGAAAGAAAAGTTCAACCATTATTTAAAGAAAGTTTGCCATAAAGAAAAATGAGTAAACTGGGCTTTACCTAGATAGCGGAATCAAAAGTTTGTTTCTCCTTGTGAACAAGATAAAACACTTGATGTCCATGTCCTGATATAATTTATGCATTAAAAAGAAAAAAATGTTGGTGTAAGTGTGAGAAGTGACAGTGCAAAGTCAGTGAATGAAGCCAGTGGGTGAATCTGGTAGACAAGAGGAAGGGCTGCTCCTAGTAGAAGCAAGAATAGCGCTCTTAAAGGAAATGAATTAGCAGTTCTCAACACAACAGTTAGAAAAGAGTAGCCCCTCTTTTTCTTTTGAGCATAGTTAATCCAAACATATTCTCTATTCTGAAACATTTCGAGAAAAATCTCCTCCAATTAGGTCAACAGCTTTCTGACTCTTAAACATTTATGTTTTAACCCTGGTAATACTTTATAATTAGTAAAACACTGCCTGGATTTCTTTTAATTACTATAATCCTAATACCATCCCCATGGTGCTGGGCTAGCCAGATGTTCATCTTAAATTTTACAATAATTTTGGAATTCAACCTCTACAGAAGCTTTATTTTTCCATAGAAAGTAGCTATTTTCATGGTGAAACATTAAATTTCAAGTGCAAGCTACATATTTTCTGAATGCTATTTAATTTTTCTAATATCAACAATCAGATACTATGTATATTTCAAACCACAGCTCTTCTTTTCACTGTAAAATATGAAAAGGTGATAATAACAAAGAAATAAAGTTAAAAATAAAGCTAGTGATAGTACGGGCTTTTGACGGTATTTGATTGATACCGTATGTGTGTAGGGGAGTGGATGTCTGTGTTCTAATTATAAATAAAAGAGTAGAATTTAATAATCTTCACCATTTAGCATGTTAATTTCCTATTTCTAAAAGACTTTTTTTCTTGAGATACAATAGTTGGCATGAATCCCATAACTTCATTACCTTTTTCCTGCCCTTTTTTAAAAAACAGCTTGCACATCTCCAGCACTGCATAAAATACCCATTTGTAATTATGCTTAACCTTTCCAAAGCCTCTGGGTATAGTCTGCTCATTAATCTTTAACCTGACAAGCCTTGAGGGTTGTGAAATTGGTACTTCTATGTATTAGAGACACGGAGACCATAGACTACAGGTACAAAAGGGGTAATTAAGAGGCAGTTCAAAAAGAAATAGAGCAAAACTAGAAGGATATTATTATATTACAGTAGGTGCCAGCTAACAACAGCAGGGACAATACAATGCAAATCATTCAAAACAGAGTTCAGGAAATAAACTATACATTTTTAGCACAAAACCAATTTAATCATATTCTATCCTACTACAAGTGAAAATAACATACTCAATTGATATAAAATATTTACAAATACATAGAAAATATGGATTGGCTATGTTTTAACAAAGCATTTTTATGTGCTTTTTATATGTCAAATTATTAAAATATATTTTAAGCAAAGCCAACACCATTTTCTAAAAAGTTGCTATTTTGTGATAAGGGAAGTATTATATTTTCATGATATGTAGATGATTAGTATTTTTGTATTGGTGTTGATGAGAATTAATATGAGTCAAATATTATGAAATTATCATCATCTACAAATGAAATTATCCATGAAATTATCATTATCTACAAACATAATTCTGTCAGGGCATTTTTTTCTCAACTGTTTAAAGTTTGTTATAAAAATAAATAGATCCACAGAAATTTATACATATATACATACACACACACATGCACACACTACACCTACCTAAGACATTTTCTTAATGTGAGATTTTTATTTCTAAAATTTTTAACTAAAATAATTTTTCAGAAAAGACAAAGTCACTTTATGATTAAATTTCTATAAGTATTCTCACATAATGAGGAAAAATAGGGAAGTACCTTTATGCCTTTATATTAAACAGTAGCCTAATATCTTGGTAATATCTACTGTATAGACTAATATCTTGGTCACCTAACACTGGAAGATGCAGACACAACCACAAAGATACTCAGTGACCTTATCTTTGTTAAGGGGCCAAACATGTTCACTGGAAGAAAGATAGCCTCTTTAATAAATGGTGCTAGGAAAACTGGCTTTCCACATGCCAAAGACTAAAACTAGACTCATGCCTACCATCATGCACCAAAATCAAGCAAAAATGGCTTAAAGATCTAAGTATTGAAAGAGAAATACTAGATCTACTGGAAGAGAAAATAGGTGGAAGTCTTGAAGACATAGAAGTGGACAGAGAGTTCATGAACAAAATCTAAACTGCACAGGGAAATACTTCAAAGAATCAACAACTGGGATCTCATTTTATTGAAATGCTTTTGAACATTTAACAAAATAAATCACCAACAGGGTGACAAGAAAACACGAATTAGGAAGAAATTTTAGCCAACTGTCCCTCACACAAAGGACTTCTATCTAGAACATATATG
Source organism: Chinchilla lanigera (assembly GCF_000276665.1). NCBI lineage: Eukaryota > Metazoa > Chordata > Mammalia > Rodentia > Chinchillidae > Chinchilla > Chinchilla lanigera. The sequence goes on along the minus strand of NW_004955404.1, from coordinate 49,752,372 downwards.
GAATTTTAAAAAATCAGGCCCCCAAAATTCAAAGACCCAATGCAAAAATGGGCATCTGAGATGAACACACGCTTCTTAGATGACAAAATACAAATGGCAAATAAATATATGTAAAAATGTTCAATATCATTAGTTATTCAAGAAATGCAAATTAAAATAACACTGTGACTCCATCTCACCCCAGCAAGAGTGGCTATCATCAAGAAATCAACCAATAACAAATGGTAGAAGGGCTCTGGGGAAAAAGAACTATTTTTCACTGTTGTTGAGAGTTTAAACCGGTGCAGCCACTATGAAAATCAGTCTGGAGGTTTCTCAGCAAACTAAGATTAGAGGTCACATTCAACCCAGTTATTTCCCTCCTGAGTATTTTTCCAGAAGAACTGAAAACATCATACCACAGAGATATATGTGCACCAATGTTTATAGTAGTACAATTTGTCATAGGTAAATCTTGGAAACAACCCAAATGTCCATCAACTGAGGACTGGATAAAAAAGATGTGGTATTTCTTTTTTTTACAATGAAGTATTACTCTGCTATAAAGAAAGATAAACTCAAGGCTTTTATAGATAAATGGATGCATCTAGAGACCATACTCATAAATGCAATAAATAAGGCTCACATGTGTAAACCTTGTATTGCCTCCCTACTATAAGAACCTGAAAGAGTAAGTAAAATCTGAAGGGTATGATAGATAATGTGAAAGAGAAAAAAACTACTCAAAGAGGAAGGAGCAACTGGGATGAAGGAGGGGAGAGAAAAAAGAAAGGAAAAATAGAAAAAAATATATATATACGCAGAAGATAGCTAAGATATTTGTACTACTAATTTGTATTGGTTTATTGAAAGGAGCAGCTACTGTGTAATTGTTTGATCAGTCTCACCTGCCTATATCTGGTTATCTGAGAAAACACTTTAAAGATAACATTATGTACTATAACAACCATTGTTAATTTCCTATAACCCTGTTTTGAAGTTCTATATCATTTTTATTGTTTTTATACTGCTGTGTTTATGTATTTGTTTTTGTTATTTTGGTTTTTTTTTCTTTTCTCTTTCAAATGAAAAAAATTATATGTATATACAAGGATAACTGGGATAGGTGTATTGCTGATGCCTGTGATTTATTGAAAGGAACAGTTAATGCTTAAAAATTTTTTTCCTTGACCAATTTTGCATGCTTGTATCTGGTAATCAGAATGACTAATTTGAAGAAAACAATATGCAATATAAGAACCATTGTTGAATTCCTACCATCTTGTATGGTGATGCTCTATATCATTTCCAGTGTTCTTTCATTACTTGTAATTGTTTTTGATTGTTTGATCAGTCTTGCATTCTCAGATCTGGTAGACTGAGCAACTTTGTTGAAGATAACAGTATGTAATATAGCAACCATTGTAAATTCCTATCATTTTGTTTTGAGGTCATGCATCAGCTTTGTTCTTTTTATGTTGTTTTTGCTTTTTTCTTCGTTGTTGTTGGTTTGTTAATTTTTTTCTCTTTAAAATAAAAGAATAAAGCATCTCCATGTCTTTTCATGCCTTGATAGTACATTTGTTTACATTATAAATGATAGTACATTGTATGGATGTACCATGGTTTATGCATTTCCTTATTGAAGGACATTTTGGTTGCTTCCAAGTTTGGGTAATTATGAATAAAATTACTATTATCCTCCATGTGAAGTTTTTTGTCTGTGGGTGTTTTTCAAAGACTTTGTGTAAACACTAAGGACAGCAACTGCTGCAATTAATGGTAAGATTACAAGTCAACAGTCTTCCAAAGTGGTTGTCCCATGTCACATTCCCATCAGCACTGCATAATTCTCTCTACACCCTCACTACCATTTGGTGTTGTCATTGTACCACACTTTGGACCTTCATATCATTGTGTAGTGCTATCTCATTATTGTTTGAATTTACATTTTCCTGATAACATATAATGCAGAGCATCTTTTCATATGTTTATTTGCCATCTGTGTATTTTCTTTGGTAAGGTGGCAAAATATTTGCCCATTTGGTGATTGCATTGGAGATTGAGTCTCTACCCTTTCTTCCATACTTACCAAATATTTGTGGATACTTTTTATTCATTCTTTTAGGATTTCAGCATGTCATTACAATGATAGAGGGAAAAGAGATTTCTAGATAGGCAGTGAATTATTTTGGTAAGAAATGCCACATCTCACTTACATTCATAGGTTATTGTCAAGAATCCATCATGAGGTCACATCCTGTCACAAGAAGACTAACCAGAAAGTATAATCCTATAAATTTCCAGGCAGTAGGGAGAACAGAAACTATTTGGTGAAACATACTAACCTGTATCATACCAGGCACTGGATTCCTAAGTTCAGAGATCATTAGTTATGGGGCATTGGAGGAAGAGATATCACTTCAATGGTGACACTTAACTAATAAATAAAAGGAAAGAACAAACCTAGCAGTGGCAGTGCCTACTAAAAAGTGTTCAAGGTACAACGCACAGCTAGTGCAAAGATCCTAAAGCCAGGCCATTTGTATCCTATATCTGGTAATCCGAGCAACTACTTTGAAGACAACAAGTAATACAACAACAATTATTGACTTCCTATCATCTTGTTTTGAAATTCTGTATCTTTTTATAGTTTTGGGGTTGTTTTATTTTTCTTTTTGTTTTTTGTTATTTTGTCTTTGTCCTTTTCTTCTTAAAATAAAATTTTTAAAAAAGTGAAAAAAGAAAGGTGACTATAGTTGGAGCAGACTAAGATAGAGGGTTTCAGGATGAAGACATCAATGTAGTTGGTGAAAATTCACTGTCATGACATTGTCTTTACCTCACACCAGATGGGGCATGACTGCAATGTTTTGAGCAGCTGTGTGAAACAGTCTCATTCCTTTAAAGGCAACTGCTTGTCTTGAGAATACAATTGTAAGAGTGGGAGGGTAAAACAGGGAATTAGTTTGGAGGTTTTCTCAGTGTGTTGGAACACTGGATAGTTGTTTTCTAAACGTTCTCCTTTGTTTCTGAACACTTGGCTAGACTGCCTTTCTCACTGTCTCTTGCAGTAATGTGACCATGACATGGAATGAAAAATACTGTATAATCCTATTGGGACTGGTCTATAAAAAACATTGTAATTTACCATTTTATCCCCCATCTGCCAGCTGAAGAAAGATAACTTGAAGAGTAGGTGTAGGGGCTGGGTATTTAGCTCAGGGGCAAAGAACCTGCCTGGCAAGCGCAAGGTCGTGAGTTTGATTATGGGTACAAGAAAAAGATCAAAACCAAAAAAAAAAAAAAAAAAAAAAAAAAGAGTAAGTGTAACAGAAGCAAGAAACCTGGATTTTTCTTCTTTACAGGTACATGGAACTAATAATTCCCTGCTTTAAACCTGCCTACTGCCTATTAAAATTAAAGTGAGAAAAATTAAATTTATGTAAAATTTAGCCACTGATATGTTCTTTATTTATTAGAGTAGTTAAAATTTCTATAACTAATACAATGATGTGGAGTTCTGCTTAATACTTGACATTGGAATATCATAGAACACAGCTGGCAAGGATACTGATATCACAGGCTGAGAAATTTATAGTTCATACTATTTTGGTGTAAAAATAGATTTGGTAAATCTCTCCCATGAGAAACTGCTAGGGAAAGCCACATAACTGCAAGCCTATAAAGACTGGAAGTGATTAGAAACTGCCAAAGTATTAGGTTATGTTTGCTGTTATTAGCTGCCTTTTTTCAGTGTTTTCAAGATAAGCTCAGGCAAGAACCAAGAGGTTTGAGGCAGATGTAGGAACTAGAGGGACATAGGTGATGCTAGATACCAAGCACATGGTAAGCATTGTAAAACTGTTGCTCTCAACTTGGTAGATGGTGAAATAAGATTAAAAATAATATGAGAGGAAAACATTCATATTTCTCAAAACAAGATTCAACTTTGTAGCAGGAGCAGATAAAGGATGCAATCATTCTAAAGCCAATTGTTCCAGATGATTTCAAAAACTTCGGCATCAAGCTGAAAAACAGAGGGCATGATGGGTCTGGGGACTTTAAAACAAAGATAGTAGATTTGAAAACTGTTTATTAAAATGAACTTTTGGTCTAGGGACTTAAATTTTGGATGTTTACCAGTACATGAGTGTGTGAGGAATTAAATTGATAAGTCTATTTGTTTTTTCAAGTGCCATATTGTTAAAGAAACTAAGAGCCTTGACTAAACATGTCTGTTAAGATTTAACAAGGGCAGGGCGTATCCAAACTTGCTTAGAAAGGAAAGATTGAACTCTTTGTTTTTATTTGTTTTGTGGGGGAAGTGGTTTAAGGTACCGAGAATCGAACTCAAGACCTTGCGCTTGCCAGGCAGGCGCTGTGCCACTGAGCTAAATCCCCAGCCCCATCTCTCTATTTATATTTATGTCACATCTAAAAATATGAAACAAATGAAGCTTCAACATATTGACCTAGTGTTTTACAATGTTCCTAGGGGAAAGAGTCACTAATCACATAAGGTAGCTGAGGGATTCTTTGTAAGGTGGAGACTCTTTATAACAAAGTGTGACCGACACCATTACACTCACTCATTCACTTCCATCTCATTGTTTTGACACCAGCTGCAGTTTAAATGCAGCCACTTGAGTGAATCTATCGATTATAATATTTTCATTTTAATAAATTCACCTAAAATGAGCAAAGCTGAAAGATTCCTGCAAAGAATATTTGAAATTAAAATGATATCATATGGAATCAATAAGGAAATGGCAGAACTGACACTTAGTTCTAATATGAATTATTTTAAGTTATGTTCCAAAACAAAATAATTTTATTTTCAAAGTTGATTATTGACAATATTTTTAAATTTAAAATTATCAAGTATATTTTTGAAAATTTGGGTGACCATTAATTTATGACATATCATGTCTTGAGATAGTAGTTGATCAAAGTAGCATATATTAGTATACATAATTTTGACTTTTGGTGTTTTATGTTTGTTGAACTTATCATACCATTGATTAATGTTTATTAGTGAAGGTCTCATAGAAGGGATATAGCTGAAATCAATTATTTTATGACCTTTAAATAAAATTTTCCTCTGTCTAGTAGCAAAATTTCCCGTAAGTGCAGTAAAAACTAAACTCCAAAATATATGTTGGCTAAAACAGGATGAAGTTTTTCTTGTTTTGCATATTAGTCACATGCAAGAGGCAACGTCTCTGTCAGGCCTTTCAAGACCTCCTGGAAGTTCTCTTGGTTTACTTTCTGAGGTTGCTTCTAGAGTGGTACAGTGCTTTCTATGGGTACTCGGAAGGTGTCAATGCCATGACTGATGGAGGAGGATGGATATAAGACCAGATAGTAAAGTGGCACATGCCCTGTCCCTTCATATCCTACTCACTAAACTTAAGTCATGTGACCACAGACAACTGCAAAGAAATTGGAGAATAATATTTAAGTGGGAACCTAGGATGTATAGGAAATGGATGAGAATTAACACCTTGTATCCTCGGCCACAAAATCTTCTCTCAGAGGGTTCTTAAATTAACATGATGGAAACTCAGTCACCATCTATAGGAACCTGAGTCAAATCATAATGAAGACCGGAGTAAATCAGTTTTTTCATGCAATGGACTGTATACAGTTATTCCAACCAAAAGTGTTGGAAAATCAAATCACAAAGATGTGATTTACCTTTAATATCTATTGAAAGAATACAGGAGAGATAAGGTATTCATATGTATTAATCTGTAGCTTTTACCTTCATTTATACTCAAAGATATGCTTGTTAACTGCCAGTGAGGTATAATGGGAAAGAATACATTCTGTGTAGTTACAGACATATCACTAAAATAGAACAACCTCATAGTGTTTGGAAACTGTTCTGCATTTCTCTAGCATGACATATACAGATTCTAAGGCTTAAAGGAATCTCTGAGAGCTAATAGGACAAAGTAAAAAATATTTATTACCTTACAGTCGATGTAAGTGTACTATAAATACTAAACATCTTAGAGTAACTTAGTTTCTTAGCAGTAAATAATAAAAAGGAAATTTTCTCTTGAGTAATATACACTCTAACTTAATACTCTCAAAGTTCAGAATTAGAAATACAATTAGAATAAAATATTTTTAGTTTGTGACATTATTAACTATTTGAGTTACAGCCTCAAAAAATGTAATACAATGTGAAAGGTGTAAATGTTCGAATCTACAACTGACTTTTTTGCTATTTGGAACATTTAGTAGTCATCATCTAAATGTGCTAATGTAAGCTGAAAACATCAACGTTACATTTTGCATCATCTTTCTAGTATTTTTTCTATTGTACAATGATACCATCTATTATGAGAGAAAAAATTATCATTTAGAAACAAAAATAACTCAGACAAAAATAAATATACTTTTATACAATCTTGGTATTTAACTACCATGGCAATATCTCTAAACATTTTTAAAAGTAAGAATTTCAATGTCATAACCTTATTCCCTTGTAACTAGAAGAACTCCAGTCTCTTAATAACTTATATAAATGTAGGTTTATGAAGAAATATGTGGATGTATGTATGTAAACATGTCTAAATGAAGGACCTCCTAAATTTTTTAGTGCTTCAGATTTTTAAAGTCACTTGAAAATATACCTAATAAATATTTATGACTGAACTAGAAATTTTAAAACTGAATAACATAACTGCTAAATATAAATAAGACTATTCCTAAACAGAGCTATATAAAAAGAAATACTGTAAAGAAAACTATGTTTTTCCACAGTTGTCTTTTCTGGCTTATTTATATTTCTCATCTTTCTTTGAATATAACAATATATAAAGTTATACATTTTATACAATTGTCATCATTCCTTTGATTTGGATTATAAAGCTTTACTATGTTGTAGATAAAGTGGTCAGTCACTGGACATTTGATTTGTGATATAGTTTTTTTTTGACAAATACTACTCCAGTCTTAACAGGCTCTATAATTCAGAAAACATAATTTATCTTCATTGCTATTACTTCCTTGTGTGTATAGTAGAATAACAACATCTAACTCAACTTGAGTAATGTTGTTAAAATTAGACAATGTATTAGTTTTCTAGAGCTGTTGTAACAAAACACCACAGATTGATAACTAAACCAACATAAATTTATGTTCATAAAATTCTAGATTGGAAGTCTCTGACCAAGGTGCTAACCGGATTTTGTTTATCCTAAGACCTTTACCCTTTGCTTGAAAAGGAGCACCATCTTGCTGTGTGGTTTAGAGGTTTTTCTTCTGTGTACGTGTTCCTGGTGTCTTTTCAGGGTGGAAGCATCATTGCATTGGAGCTTCCCCCGTATGGCTTCATTTAACCTTACTTGTCTTTTTAAAGGTCTCTGTGTATACATTGTTACTTTAAGGTTTAACATATAAAGTTAAGGTTTTAACATATAAGTTTGTGTAAATACAATTCAGTCCTTAATGGACAATTTAGTATTTTATGAAGGTGTTTTGAATTATAGCACTTTTGTTAGCTTTCTTTTGCTTTTTGTTAATATATCTAATTAGTTCTGATATTGTCAATCAAACTCAATTATTTCTAGAACAATTTTCTTCCTGTTAAAAACTAAAGATTATGTGGGTTGAAATGGGTGGCAATAACCAAAGCCACACGATTGTCTAGTGATACTTGTTTTTGGCAGTCGTGTTCACTTGGCAACATTCTTAATGCCTACATAAGTCAGTAAACAAGCATTTATTTGTTCATGTCCAGAGAGCCAAAAGGTAATGGTTGGTTGTCAGCACTGCATTTGCAAGTGGAAATGCTTTTATTTCTGAAGCCAAGCACGTATTTGCTTAGTAAGGGAATTCCTGATCATTAAGGCCAGAGACCAGCTGGTACGCCCAATATACTCGTTTGCTTTGATTTTACATGAAGACCTCTTAGAGTACTTTTAGATGATTTTGTAGAAAAGGATAAAAGATAGTTGTGTGGATATTATATTTTAGGTTTTAAATACAAAGTTCATGTGTCAGTTAAGCTGAAACTATTAAAACATTAATGACATATCTGTTTAATAAGGTGCAGTGATGTTTAGCTGGATTTGCAGTACTTTGTGCAATTAGGCAAAGGAGATCTGGCAAGAATGATGATGGTGATGATGATTATCTGTAATGATCACTCACTGTCACTGAATTATGAAACTCCCTTGAAATGTTCTTTGTGAATGTCTATTCCATATGGTTGGAAAACTGTCCTCTTTGCTCAATTGTGTTTATCATTTCTATTAAATGCCACTTTTATTGCTCTCTATTTATAGGTTTTTAAAATCATCCTTTATTCTGTTGCTATGTTTCATCAGATGTATCCAACTCATCAGTATGTCCTCTTTTGTTTTGGAAAATTATTGAATCCTCATCCACTGGGCCATTGCTGTCAAACCCTATATTTAAGCTGCACATTTCTCATCAAATTTTCACAATTGGTGTGAATCATTTAACATAAAGTATCCAAATGCTATGCTCTAAGTTCACACATTGTCCAAAAGTTTACTTTAAAGTGAAATATATAAACAAACTTATTAGCCAGATGTGAGTCAAGAGATTTTATACAAAGAAGGATGCTAATAAATTAAATATAATTGGTATCTTCAGCTATGATTATGTAACTGAAAAATGTACTTTTTTCTCCTTAGTACTTTCACAAATGTAATTGCATAATTGTTATTATTTGTTCAGAATTTTTTACTGCACTATATAATGTGGCAAAGGTATTTTTTTTTTATTTTTTAAAATTGCAGCACTTACAATGTCTGGCAAATATTAGGTGCTCAGAAAGTATCCTGAACAAATGAATGAATCATTAGATTAAAAAATAGAGTACACAGTAAATTCACATTTAGTATATAATTATAATTTCTTACAATAGTCCATTGGTTCTTAACTGAGGATGATTGTGCTCCTTAAGGAACATACAGCAATGTATGTAACAAGCTTAGTGGTCACAGTGGGCAGTGTGCTCTCCTTGCATCTAGTGGCCGTAAATTCTGCTAAGCATCTATGATACACATGTCAGTCATCCACAACAGAGACCTTCTGTCCAAAACATCAGTAGTTCCAAGGTCAATGAACCCTTAATACTCCAATAGGTCAAGCTCTTATATCCCTTCTTGGCCTATTTCCTTTCATTTACTGTTCTTTGGCCATCCTGGACTTCTGCAGACCCCTATCTACATTATGCTTTTAGGACCTTTCAAGATGGTTTTTCTCGTGGACATTCACTTCCCCCTCATCTTTTATGTGGTTAATTAGTTATTTTTTTAGATTTCAGATTAACTCTTTACTAATCACACTTTTTACCATAAATTCTATTTATTTTCTACTCAACAATAATAAATTCTGTAATTCTGGTGCATATATGCACAAATGTGTGTTTGTATAATTTAAAAAATTTTTTCCAATAGATTTTATATTCATGAGGAGAGAGACTGCATAGCATAATGAAAACAAGTAGTGAATGTTCAAAAACCTTTTAAGTAATTTAAAAAGAAATTTTATTGGTGTGGAATGATTTGTATGTCGGAGATTTTTATGAAGTGGCCTTAGATAAACGGTCAAGCAAGGCCTTGTAGGACAAGGAATGCTACTGGGACTCTAACCTAAATGCAGTGGGAACCTCACCAATTTTTTATTAAAAGGAGTAACCAGGTTTGATTCATTTGCAAAAACAGTCACTCTGGCTACGTGGAGAGACTGAGTTAGTGTAGAAGTTACAGAGGTGGTCTTCATGGGTATAATAAAAGACAGTGAACAAGAAGACAGCTCTTTTGTAAATGAGAGGGGAATAAAGAGACGGAAAGGGGAACTAAAAAGAATGAAGATTTTCATGCATGTGTAGCAGCTCCTCACGAAGAATGTAGTCACTGTGTACTGCACACATGCACTGGTAAAAACTTTGAAAAATTTTAAAAGATAAAAGTAAATAATTTCAAGAATACTTGATGTAAAAATTAGGATATAACTATAAATTGGGTATCAAAGATAAAAGAAATGGGATCATCAAGGATGATTTATTAGTTTTTAACTTGCACAAGTGGTAACAATTGATTCTTGGGGATGACTTACAGATAAATGAAATAAGACTAGGCCTTAGGAGATAATCAGTAGTATCAGTTTGGTTGTATTACGTATGAGACCTTTTTGCAACAATAATGGGCATGTTAGATTAATGTATGTCTGAAATTTAGGAAAGAAATATAAATTTCAAGTTAATCAGCATACAGATGCTTTTAAAGCTTAAGACTGTATCATATTATTTACAGAGTAACTGAAGCCACAGCAATAAATGTACCGGAATCAGAACATTTAGAAGGGGGCTATAATAAGCATTCCAAGTTTATGAGAATGAAGATAGTGGGCAGTTAGTAGAAAGGAATTTATGGAAATCCACAAAGAAGGATCTTTCCATTAGGAGAGAGTGGTTGGGTTGAGTGTGCTTTGAAGTTGAGCCAGATGAGCACAAATCAAGAGGATTCTTTAGATCACAAACACTAATGCAGTATTTGTGGAATTGTGCAAAAGGATTTGGGTGAAATTCTAATTGAAGTTTTTCGATATTTGAATGACAGTTATATAAGGAGATACAGATTCTTTGGGTAGATCTTTCAAAACTTTTTGCTCTGAAAGTAACTACTGATGTAGAACAGCAGCTATAGAGGAGAGCACTGGGTCTACTGTGGGCTTTATGGAAAGTTCAAGAATGCTTGAATGTTGGTAGAAGTATATGATACAGACTCCAGGCATATGTCAGAGCCAAAAGCTTGCTTGGAGCTCAGTATCTAGAAATGTCCCCTCCTCAGAGAACCAGTTTTCAGCTCCACAGAGTTTCCTTCTGGGTTCTCATAACAAGATCTTGTTTCTTTTGTTTTTTCTTTAGCTCTAGAGAAGCTGCCTCCAGTAATATTTTAATGACAATTTATAGGCTTTTTTAGTTACCCAAACCCTGGTTCACAACAGTAAATTCTCTTAGTTAAGCACCTAGAATAGCCTGGTTTCTCTGAAGAAGTACAGAGCCATTTCAAGGAAAATAATTTTCTTACAGCTGCAGCGGAAGCAAAAATGGGTACAGGAGCAGGTGGCATTTGTGTGGATCATTGTTGGGGACATTCAGAAGTTGGACAAGAGAGGAGAAGAGAGGAGAGGAGAGGAGAGGAGAGGAGAGGGGAGAAGAGGAGAGGAGAGGGCTGAGTTTGAAAGTCACTGAGAGAACATGGTAAGATTTCCAGACAATAATGAGTACTGTTGGGTTTGGGATCAAAATTTTAAGAGAAAGAAATTCACTCACGGAGACCTTTTTCTTCAGATTGCTCTGCTAATCCCCAGTATATTGTGGATAAAGCAGGAAGGGTCAGGATATGAATACATGCTAAACAACTTAAAATACATAGTGAAAGTCATAAGCCAGACATGTCACTCATGTTGCCATTCTGCAATATTGCTTACAGTTCACTGGACCGTATCCTGCTGAGCGTCTATAATACTACACAGGCCACAGCCATAAGCAGTCAGTCTTAATTGGCATGTAGCTAGCTTAGGCTACAATAAAAAATATCACAGAAGCAAATGACCAATGAGTACACAAAAAAGTATTCAACATCTTTGGCCATTAGAGAAATGCAAAGCAATACTGAGATTTCATCTTACTCCCACAAGAACGGCTACCATCAAAAACTCAAAAAACAACAAATGCTGGTGAGGACATAGAGAAAAAAAGAACCTTTCTATGCTGATAGCGGTAAAGTAAATTAATACAAACACTATGAACTCAGTATGGTGTTTCCTCAGAAAACTAAAAATAGAAATTACATTTCTAACTAACCTCTTCCTGAAAGAGTTCAAGTCATATTACTGTGATACAGGCATACCAATGTTTTTAGCACCATAATTCAAAATAGCTAGATTATGAAAACACTCTATATGCCATCAACAGATGAATGGATAAAGAAAACTGGTGTATATACACAGCGGACTATATGCTCACCACACTATGCTCACCATAGAAAAGGATAACTGAGTCACTTGTAGGAAAAAGATCTTGAGACCATAATGCTAAATGAAAAGAATCAGACACAGAAAGTTTAATTGTATGGTTGCTCTTCTATGAAAAACCGAAAATATAAATAACAAATGAAAGGCAGAGGTTAGAAAGTGGGAAGGTAGTCTTTTTTGAGATAGGAAGGGGTTCTGGGAAGGGAGAAGAGAAGGAAGAAGAAGAAACATGAGAAAAAATGACCAAGATGCAGTACGCATATGTGCCCACTTCCAAGAGGAATGTCATTCTTATGTATCATGAGCACATACTAATTAAACACATAAATGTTCAGAAGTTCATTTATTTCCCTCTATTTCCAATTTTGGGTGTTTTACCTCCAAATATGTAAATATTTGATATAAAACCTTTATCTTTCATGGCATGCTCAAATTCTATTTCATAAAACATCATCTCTTACTCTACCTGCTTATGGTTTAATCTTTTCCCTAAGAACTTTGTCTTTATGATTAGTTTCATATAATTATATAATTTGGCTGTCTAATAGGAAACTCTTTAAATTTAGAATCATCTTTTCATACTTCTATGACATTTCTAAATCAGCATAAACATGAGTTTGTAGAGTAAATAATCTTCCTTGGAGACTGCTTATTAACTAATTGAAAAGTTCAGTGTAAGAACTGTATTTGTAATAATAGTGTCTTACCCAATATGTTGACTTTAGGCAAGAATTTTAATGGTAATTTACTATTTTTATTTATGTATTCATTCTCTATTTGAATATAATAGTCATCAAATACCCAGACATTATATGTAATGACTATGTATGTTTTTATAAATGTGTAGGTTTATATTAGAATCCGAAGTTACCACATTTTAACATCGATCTCTAGGGAAGTCAGTTTAGTAATTCCTTTTTTTTTTTTTTTTTTTTTTTGTTTTTCTCTGGTACCGGGAACCGAACTCACGACCTTGCGCTTGCCAGGCAGGCGCTTTTGCCGCTGAGCTAAATCCCCAGCCCTGTCAGTTTAGTAATTCTTAAATACCACTTCTAACCTCTTAGGAAAGAGGGGATCAGATTAGAGGAAAGTTGCTGTTTTAAATTTAGTGATTCTATAGAGGTATACTGAACGCAAACATGGTTTATATTGAAATCATATTAGATTTAGGTAGTGTTGGCTTTTACACCTTCTCCAGGCTGGGGCATAACCTCCGCATATTTATATCATCAAACTCTTCAGTGCTGCTCTTGTCAAGGGCTGATTTGTTATTCTGAAATTCATCGAGAATCCCTGCAACCAATCTTCTCTCCATCTCCTCTCCAGGTGCTTTTGTGCTTCAATGTGACATTTTCCAATCTGAGTAGATCAGTTGTTTATAAAGGAAAAATTACTGTGTCTGATATTCCTGGTTCAGTTAATAAGTATTTCATTGCCCAGTAGCATCTGTATCTTTAAAAACCAGCCGTCACTTTAATTTCTGAGTGGACAGGAAGTCTTTATGGCTGCTCTTCATCTTATTAGCATATGTGTATTTCACTGATTTCTATTAGGAAACATATATGTAATCTTCTTAATGTCCCAACATCACAATTTTTGGAGTGAAGCTAGACATAATATTTCCTTAAATAGGATTTACAGATATGTCATAAATATTTATACTTACTAGTTAGCATTCTGAGCACATATGTATGAAAAACTATATACACACACACAAGAAATCCATACATATACAAGGCATAGATCAACTACATCATGCTATTTAAAACGAAATTCTAGCCATTTTAACAAGTAGCTCCGGAAAAAGTAGCTTTATATTTTTTTTCATTTTTGTTGTTATTATCCTAAGACTTAATAGAAATGGCAAGCTTGCTTGCCCTTCATCTCTCTGCTTTACCCTTTACTCCCTTTCACTTGTTCCTTTGTTAATTAATGAGTAAAGTTATCAAGTCTACGGGGCTTGCAGCTAATCGGGGAGTTTCATTTATTGGTTTAGGTAAAAGCTTTCAGAATGTTAATGCATCACCCAAGGTGAGCTTGTGAGCATATTTTTGGCAGTGAATACTTCCAAAGAGAATAGTCTGGAAAGAGCGCTTAGCTGGAGCCTGGAATCTACCTGTCCGGGAAGCTCCTATTCTCTCTCGTCTCTCCCTGTTGAATTATTCATTCATGTTGCATACTTATATTTAGTGAAATGAATACTATGGAGTAGGTCCAAATATTTAATATTATTTACATTTGCACATTCAAATAGACTTATTTTCCTATAATTTAGTCCTTCTCTTCATCCTCCCAAAACTAATCATAAATGTTCTGATATGTTGTATTTGTTCCTCTGATACTTTCATTTGGCAAAATATTATATTCTAGACAGAATTTTCAAGTGCCCTTTCACTGAAAGACCTTTACCTTGGAGATGTCTCCCTCACCTAAATATTTGCTCGTGATGTCTCCAAGTGTTCCAACAATGTTGAACAAAGTAAAATGCATTTCTCAGCTGCAATATTAATATTCTTTTTTTTGGCCATTTTGTTAAAGATTATTGTAGCACATATTTTATAAAGGCACCTGTATCAGTCAGTGTTTTACTATAGAAACAAAAATAGCACAAGATGTACAAATGTACAAGAATTTACAAGATTGGCTTCTGATGGCCACCTACTGAGCCGGATGAGGAAGCCTGCAGAGGGTGTCTGCACACTGGAGACCGAAAGGTTCAGTCCAAGGCCTGGAGCTCACCACGGTGTCCTGTGCAAGTCTGCATCAGGAAGCCGATGGATCTGTGAAGGAAAGTTGAAGAGTATGTGAAGGCTGAAGGACCCAAGCCAGAAGCCAAAAAGTCTGGGCTGAAAGGCTGGAGAGTCTGTCCTGGAAGGCAGATGACTTCCAAAGTGAAGGCAGCAACTGGAGCTCCTTTGAAGAAACGGAAGCAGACCCTTCATTCCTCATTTTCTCTTTACATCATCCAGGCAATGGGTCACCCTGGGGTGGGTCTTCCATAACTAATGTGTGGAATTGCTGAGCCTATTTAGGTAAGTTTCTCTTCACTAAGCTTCTCAAGTTGACACAATCACTCAATCATCACAGCCCCAAACACATGAAAAATTATGCACTCTGACTATGACAAACTTTATTCCAAATTTATGTCATCCCCTTTCTCCAAAGAATGAACCATGGTTTAATGTGAATCCATAAATGTTGCCACTCATTAACTCTTTGTTGCAAAAACTGCATATTTTTGACTTTTCAGATTTTATGTTATATCAGGGACAAATGGTACCATGGAAAAGCACCGTTTGCCCTTGAAAATGGAAAGCTGCTGCTGATACATATCTATTTGGTTTTGTAACTCTTTTCTGTAGAAGCACTGGCATTCACAGTTTATACTGCACTGCACTTGTTGAGAGTCCTTCATCAAGCCCTGCTCATCAAGCTTTCACCCCAGAGGGATTACTCCTCAGGCTTGCTGAGAAAACACTAAAATATGAAAACTCTTACAGATAGTGGAAAACACAGAGTAGTATGCACCTACTGATTCTTTCAGTTTTGGAACATTGGTAATATCTTTGAGTCAGAGTTTCAAAAGTGTCCGTTTTTCAAAAGGCTCTTTATTCTATGCTGTTCACTATTTTGTCAGCCATATACATGGCCACACATTTACTCCACAGATACATCCATTGCTTACAGATTTCAGGGTCAATTGGTATCTTAATTTTGCGTATGCACTTTGAATTTTGGGAAAAAAAAAAAAAGGATTTGGTTTTCTAGTCTCTGCATAGAAAATGATCCATTACATAAATTACTAAGTATGATATTTTGAAATTGATTTAAGAATTTCTAGAACTGTATCTTAGGGAGACAGAGTAGAAGCTAAAAGAGAAAGGGGGCATTTTGAGGCTGTATGTGAGGAAATGCTCTCTGGAACTTACTGGGAATCTGTAAGGACTATCTTGATGCAGAGGCATGGTACTTGCTTAAGAGCTTTGCTCCTCATTTACACATAAGGAAAAGAACATGTACTGCACATCTCCTATGATTGAAAAAATCCAAATTACTCAAATTATTAATTAAGTTTATTAATTAATAATTATCAATTATTAATCCAAATTATTAATTAAGTTTTATGTTAATTTGATTTCTCAGTCACATTAGACAAATTTCAAGCTCAATAGCCACATTGGATATCAAATATAGAGAACATTCCCATCAGAAGCATCAGTCAGGCAAAGTGGTTAATCTCCTCGTTTGTCTGAAAGGTTTTTTTTTCCCAAGTCAAAGCAAATTCTTTTAATTGAGTGTGATTGTGTAGTCATAAGGAATAGGCAATACAGTTTAAGCGTGCTTATCAATGAAGGGGAGACACTCATTTAGAATCCTGGGATGACCTCTGAGCTGGGTTTGGTTCATTTCTATCATAAAATTGTCAAAAACATGTTTTTATCTTCCTGTTCTGGTATATATCAGCTTTAGTCTAAGGACTTTCTTTTCAACATGGTCACAGAGATGGTCATCCATGATTCCAAGAGAAACAAATTTTAAAAATCTAACAGAATTTCCCATTTTCAAAAGATATAGGAAATTTGTTACCTTCCCTAAAATTCAGGAGCCTATGTTTCATTACTTTTCCAGTGTTTTTGCAAAATTTTTTATCTTATTTGTATTAGTACATTTGTCATGCATGATGATTACAATCATTGTGAGGATTTGATACATGTAAGTAGCACATATTAATTCTTTCTACTTGCCCTTTCTCTTCCCACTACCCCCGTCTCTTGGTCCCCTTCTACATGAGCCCCATAAGTATGTTATGTGGCTCAGCTTCGGCATCAAAGCAAGATACATGAATGGAAATGAGGATATTTCAATAGAGAATTGTCAGTGGGAGGACGTCCGTGTTTGTTAGTACTCTACATCCGTGCTTCTCATCAGAGGTTATTGTTGTACTGCAGGAAACAATCGACAATGGAGACAATTCCGGGTATTGTAGGACACTTTGCAGAATCTCTAAGCACTATCCACTAGATATTGGCGGAACACCAAAAGTCCTACAATGAAAAACGTTTATAGACATCAACAGACTTGAAAATTATCTCTCTTGAAGTTGTCTTAGTTTATTACTTAGATTCTCTCCAGGAAGCATCAACAATTGCTACACTCTCAAATTGTTACATGTGTGTCATATCCATTTACTGAAGCAAAAATATATTTCTAAGAATAGTTTCACAAAATAAAGGGGAAGCTTCTTTCTCAAAACCTACCAGCAAATAGCTTCTTTCTTTTAATTAGCTAGAATGCCATCACATGTCCAGCCCTAAACTAATCAATGACTAAGAATTTGATCTCTTTGTAACCTTTACATAGCTGAGAATAGTAGGTGGGTAATTTTATACACAAAAAAATCCTGATTATACTGATTAGAGGGGGAGGAGTTTAATTCTAAACAGCTTGAGAACAAATGTCAACTGCTGTACTGTGGATTACATCAGTAATAATTCTAACCAGCAGTTAGCCACACTACAGTTTGTGACACCAACGGTACAATACGGAGAAGTACAACTGCCTAGATGAGATGGGAGATCAAATAAGTTCACAACAGTTTGAGACTTGCTTGATCAAATGCCTGTTTTTCTACTAGGTATTTGTAATGTGATTCTTTGAAATCTAATGGTACATTTTTAAAAATAATGTGCCATTTCAACCAAAAAAGTTATATGGGATATTTTTGCTTCTTCATGTGACAGTTTTAAGCTCATTTGTCCAAAACTTTCATTAATTTTATAACCTTGGACAAGTACTAAATGAGTAAGTGACATTCTTTTGCTTCTTCTGAAATGGGGAAAAAGGAACATATTTTCTAGGTTTGCTTTATGATGTAAGCATTTAAAAATATACTGTACATGAAAATCGTTGATCTGCATAACAACTAACTAAATATCTAACTGTTATTATTCAGTGGTACATATCTATGGCTATAAATATCATTCATATTTCCTTACTTTTAAAATAAAAATTCAATAGCACTTTTATGATTCTTCTGCTTAAAATCTGTTGATCTCTGAAAAGTCTATTTACAGTTTATGTAGATATTCCACTAGTTCAAAATCATCTCTCTCATTTCTACTATTTAATAAAGACTCATTTTCTAAAATTTTTTGTTCATTTTCTAGACAGAAAGATATAATTACTTAGCATATTTTCTATTTTTTCCAAAGTCATAATCTTCTACAGAAGAAAGAGAGAAAAATATCAATCATACTCCCACTAAAGCTTACAAGTAGAAGTGCATATGAGATGTGTGCTGTTGTTTTTAATTTTCCTCTTTCATACCTGAATAAGCAGAAAAATATAATTGAATTGAATGTGGTTCAAAAAGTTAGTTTTCAATTTAATTTGTCCATGATAAATGTTTAGTTCTGCATTAGAATGATGTGTTGGTGGAGTCTCTATACCCTTAAAATGAAGAAAATTAACATTTTTTGGTGCCTTGCTTTTGTAATTCAGGCATATATGAAGTAATTAATTAGTAAAAGAGGTATTATCTTTATTTTGAGATAATAAAGTTGAATCTTGTAAAAGTAAAATGATTTGTTGAAGGTCTTGCATGTGGCAATCAGAGAAACTGAGATTTGCATACAAATCTGTTTGACTTTTTGTTTTGTATTTTTCCTAGTGCTTTCCCTGGCTGGTTCTGACACATATCCACAAGGACAACTATGATGTTTTTCTAACATGATCTCAAATAATTACTTATGTAAATGTGACTATCTTTATCTCCTTTTTTATTATGCAGAATATAAGACGCTGCTTCTTTAGATATAATCTATTTCTCTTCCCAGGGAAGAAGTGTTTATCTGTTGGCAAGATGTGGACCACATTGCACTTCTTCTTCTTGCATTTATTTTCTGTATTTATTCTATTAATTTACAATAGTTTTCATGTTAGTTGTGAATCCTCTATGAATAAGTATATTTGTGTCACACTTCACTAAAAATTTTTTCATTCTAGATAGCTTCCAGATCGTTAATTTATCAAATACATTTTTAAAATTGTGCAGCAGGCATGGTGCCAGTAATTAAAGCCCTCATGCACCTCCATCTTTTTATTAGAGACAGTAAATTTCCAGTTAGACAGTTGGTCTTATTTGGTTAGTTTTCTGATTTCATAATTTCTAACTTTTTTCCACTTTGACTTCAATCACTAACTATTACATATTTTGACACAGTTTATATTTTATAATAATGTATTATATCAAGAAACTAAGTTAATTACTCTACAAATAGGCCATTTATTACCATAAATTCTCCACCCAAAACATTTTATAACTTTATAGTTTTCAAACGTGTTTCATGAATTTCAAAGGGCTTCACTATGGGAACATTTTTCCAACAGAAGAGTATACTAACTTTATCTGAACAGGACATTTTAGAAGAATAAAGAAACAAAAGAAAACAGAAACATATAAATCAATGGTAAATATAATGCCAAAGGGGAAAAATATTAGGAAATTATTGGTAGATAAAATTGAATCCATTAGTCACTTTCCTATCTCTAGAACAAAACATCTGTCACTTGCAGTTAAAAGAAGTGCATAATTACTTGGTTCATGAGTTCAGAAGGTTCAGTCGATGGTTCACTGGCTCCAGTGAAACAGTATGGCAGAAGAACATAGAGGAAAAAAACTGCTCAGCCTATGGCAACCAGAAAGGAAAGGGAAAGAATGCCAAGGATTTTGGCACATTTCTGTAATTGCAGCAATCAGGAGGCTGAGGCAGGAGGATTGCCAAAAGTTTGAGGTTAGCCAGGGGTACACAGTGAGTTTAAGGCCAGTCTAAACAACATCATGAAACTCTATCTCAAAAAAAAGCAGAGAAAGACTCGGTACAAAAATACACCCTTTCATTAAATGACCCACAGTAACCCTTCTATCAAATTAGGCCCCATCTCTTGACAACATGCTTAACTATGAATTTATTAATGGATAAATCCACTGGTAAGTAGTTCCTATGTTCTGCTCACATTGCAAAAGCTTAACTCTGAATATGAGATATGGGGACATTTTAGACCTAAACCATAACATCAATAAAAACAGATAAAAATAGATCTTTATGTGATCAGTAAACATTTCTACAGCCCCAAAAATATACTGACAGTTTTTCTTATCTAAATTTTTTCATTGTCACAGAACTAATAGTTCTACTATTTGGAGCCTTAGAGTAGCAGCCATTTCCTTAAATCTCTAGATTTTATGAATCAGAAATTTGGATTTTCCTACTCTCCATAGGACCAACCCAGGCTGGTAAATAGGTTGGTAGATTGGCTTTTTGGGGTTAGGAATATAGTTTCACTCACTTATCTTACACTTTGCTGGGAATAGTTTGAAGGGTGAAGTTAGCTGAGATAGTCAGCTGTAGGTCTTACAAATTGCTTTTCCTTTCCTAAAAATAGAGAGTCTAAATCTAGCTTCTAACCAACAAGTTCATGATTACCAGAGTAAGTGTTTATGAAACTTGAACAAAAGATGAGAAATTACCTATGACAATTTCATAAATCCTAAATTATCAGTTATGTCACTTTTATTATTAGTCAAGCAAGTCACAGATCCAATCCTGGACTGAAGAGAAGAGGGATTAGATTTTCCCTCTCAAAGGAAAGACTGTCAAAGTACCTCCAGTCATCTTTAATGTATCACATTTCATGCTATGTACAAGGTACTCAAAATTAGGCGACTGATTAATTTTCAGCATCATTTTTCTAATTTTGAGAAACATTATTCTGGTTGAGACCAACAGAATACATAATAAAAGGATACACACCCACACACCCACACACACATTCACCTTAGTACTTATTAACTTCTCTGAAGTCAACTGCACTGTGGTCACAAGCCAATGTCTAATGTTCATACAGATTAAATAAGTTGAAATATGTTATTTTGAAGTGGATTGGATGAAAATATTGCAGTTTACAGCTCAGAAGAGAAAGTTGCTTATATCTTCTATTTTTTCAGACTTTGAATTTCTCAGCTCTGTTAGTGATCTAATTTGCACATCCTTTGTTTCTGGGCCAAGTTACAAATGAGTGGGCAGAGCAGTCATTTTGGGGAATGTGACTTCCTTTTAGAGAAGAGAAGCAAAGGGTATATAATGAAAGGTTCTTACCAGGTGATAAACTTTGACCTCAAGGCAAATTTTCCCAGGATATTCACATTGAATTATTTTATTCTCACTTTAATGAGGTTACCGAAGGGTGAACATCTTGGGTTCTTCCTCCAGATGCCATCGTTCCTGATCATAAATTTTTCACATATCTAATATCTACTACTTCTACTAAAATGATACTTACTGCAAAAATTAAACTCAACTGACAGGAACAAAAATGAGATGAGTCCTCTTGGCTCTTTTCTAGTAGAACATTTGTTGGACCTTTCCATAAGGTTAAAACCCATCAGAAAATGAAATAGAATGGCCTGACCTGTTTTGATAATGACTACAAAATGGATATGATTGTACTTAAATTTACATTACATAAACCTGAATACATTAAGGCAGCATATAGGAATTTTACATCTGGAGAAAATTGAAATGAAACTGGAATACATTTAATTATCTAAATTGCTATTCATTGCTATCATTCCAAAATACCTACAGCAGTACAATTTTGTCCTAAACCTCTAAGCATTCATCCAAGTGCGGCTATATATATTCCTACAAACCCCAATGGAGGTATTGAGATTACGCATGCTTTTACTAATTTAAAGAGGGACTTGCACACTGGGACACATTAAAAAGAGAACATTTAAATAAAAACCAATTTGTTTTGCCTGTAATTGAATTTCCCTTGCTGTTATTGCTAATTATTGACAATATTTGTAATTGACTAAGATGCTTCAGCATTCAGAGACAAATTATTTTTCTGCTAGATCTTAGAAGACATTGGCTGTCTTTTTGATATCACAGTCTGTTACCATGGAAATGACTGTGATTTGAGAAATGTATCAGGAACACGCAAAAAAATTGCACTGTACAGAGAATTCCCATCCCTTCACTGCTTAGGGCATTGTACAGTCTTGAATAGTAAGTACATGGTAATGATTTCTCACATTTATATATAATATGCCTTTGTTTTACAAAATGCTATACAATATAAAGAGAATGGCATATGCAAATATAAAAGAAAAAATAGAAAACTAAGTTGGAAGCAATTATTCTGCATTTCAGGATAAATTTACAATTAAATGGAATATAAATTATGCTGTTAAATCTCTCAACATTGAGAAGATATTGCAAGTAGTGATCTCAGTAAGAAAATAATAAATGTTTCATTTTCAGATGCATTTCCTATTCTTGGGGCTACTACATAATTAGTTGATACTTATCCACCTTTTTTGTCTTTGGCTTCTTGGCTTTGTCAGTAGATGGACTCTTAGTCAATTTTGCTGATAGGACACATGTCTTCAGTTCGGAGAAAACTCGCAAAAGCCTCTTTACTTTCAACATACCCAATTTAAAGCAACTTTCTGAAGTACTCTATTCCATAAAGAATTTGGCCTTACGTGGTCATATTAGAAGTCTAACCCAGGTGGATCTGACTTGGAAAATAAGGGAATGGGCAGCATACACACAATACCTTAGAGTGAGAGACAGAATAGACCCACACAAAAGACTTGATTCCTGACATCCTGGTTTCTGGATCATGGAAGATAGAACCACCTTGCTCTTTTGTTGTAGTCCTACTGAGTTGTGTGAGCTGAAATTATTTTTTCCTAGCAAATATAAATCTTCAACTTAAACTAATAAATACAAGTAATGAAATACAGAAGTATTCAGGCAAGGAAAATGCAGGATTAAATATGAAATTTTGTTGAGATGTAATGAGAATTTTGCTGCAGATCTAAGTATAACAGTGTGTAAGATGAAGTAATCAAACGGTTCATTGTCACCTGTGGCTAACAGAAATCATACTTCTGTGACGCTAGGCCCAAAACAAATATAGACAATGAACTTCATGTAAAAACTGAGGGAAGTGTTTTTATCCTCAGCATTAGCTTCTGTCCCTAATCCAAATTTGCTGATATACTGTCTTTTATGTGAACTTTGTGTTTGGCAAAATCAGTGATACTCATCAATGATACTCATCATTGGAATGTCAGCATTTGGAAGAAAAGGAATATTTGAAGATTTGTGTGGGGTTCTCGTACACTGTCCTTTCCAAAAAACAGTAACTAGTGTTTGTGTGTTTGGAGGTTTATTTTTAAAGGGAAAGAAATAATAAAACAATGACACAGAATTTCAAAACATGATAATAGAAGATTAACAATGGTATCCTGTACTGTTATCTTCAAAGTAGTTGCTCAGATTGTAAGAGGCAGGCATGAAAGATTAATCAAACAATATAAGCACAAACCATTCTCAAGGCTGGATTTATTATGCAGCTCAGGGCTATTTTCCCAAGTAAAGTTTGGGAGAAAAGATACCAAGATATAAATCTGTAGTACTGTATGATTTCAAGGATGACATCAATTATAGTATGAAACTTTGCAATTGCATTTGTCCCAGTATTTTCCTGCCCTATATGGATTTTGGAAAACATAACCCAAACTCCGACTAGGAAGAGAATTCTTTTAAAAGTATAGGGTTGATATTATAGGAATCTAATGAAGAGAGTATTTATGAAAGCTAGATTAAGAAAACAGTTATTTGAGAATTGGAAAATGTCAAAAAAGCATATAAAGCTGGAGGACAGTTTAATCTCCCAAGTCTGCAACTGGAAGACGTAAGAGCATGGTTTTCTGAGTTGAGAATGAGGGTACTAAGCTAAGTCCCCAAGGCTATTCCTACCGAAAATGGTACTGATAAAAACTTCAGCTTTACCAGCTAATCTTTCCAAGATCAGAGACTGAGCTGAGGAAACTACTAAAAAAATGGAATTAGGGGCTGGGAATTTAGCTCAGCGGCAAAGCGCCTGCCTGGCAAGCGCAAGGTCGTGAGTTCGGTTCCCGGTACCGGAGAAAAACCAAAATAAATAAATAAATAAATAAATAAATAAATAAATAAAATTTAAAAATGAAATTGAAAGTAAAGTATTTGAATAAAAAATTAATTCTGAATTGGATGCATAAATCGTCACAAATCCCCTGCTGACAGATCAACTACAAGTAGTAGGTAAGCCCTTAGGAGAAACACGGAAAAGGTAGAGGGGAATCAAAAGCAATGGATTATTCAAGTATAAAGTAATCTGTATGTAAAACTATATCTCTGAATTTGATGTTTTCCTTAAATTATTGTGTTCTCTACAGTGTATAGTTTAACTAGGATAAAGATGATTACTGGTCCCTGAAAATCCGGAGATGGACTACACCAAGAGAATAACTAGGGATTTGGGGTGGAAAGAGTTGTTAGAAACCATCAAGAAGTTATAAACCATCCCTGCCCAAACACTTAGTTCACCACCAAAGTTTGCAGCTACAGGGGACAATGATGGGCTTCTGTGAAGACAGCACGGATTTAAAGATTTAAAGTAGTTGTCTGGAGAATGATGTACCATAAATATATTACGCATCACATACCTGAAATTAATACACTAATCAAATATGACTGATTATAAATACATATGCATATCATATGACTTCTAAGTAAATGAAGCCAAACATGCACAAACTTTTGGAGATTTCTGCATAACTCAGAAGCTGATCAGCAAAATGTTAAAATTAGCAATTGTTTGGAAAACTATGATACAGTCAGTATCTGGGACTCAACACATCAAACACTATGTAATTCGCACTGTTTTCAGGAGCACGTGGGACACTCACCACGTGCTCACCACGATGTTTGCTTTGCCATGGCATGAAGTCTCAAAGGATTTAGAAAGATGACAGTCTTACATAATATGTTCTCTAGTCACCAAGGAATCAAATTATAAATCTCTCATTTTCTCTCAAAAACTATATAGATAAATTAGAAAAGCCTCAACTGTTTGGAAAATCATGCTGTAAACAGTCTATTGATAAAAATTAAGAAATCAGGTATTTTGAATTCATAGCTAATAAAATCTCAACAAAATATATGAGGTGCACTTAAAGATTAGTTAAAGGAAAATTTGTAAAGTAAAATACACATATGAAAAAAGGAAATTCAAATTAATTTCCTAGTCTTGTATTTTAAACTAAAAATTTAAAAAATGATTTAATATAAATTAAGCAAAACAAAATAGCAAAGTAGAAAAAAATAACGGTTTGATTCTTTTCAAGAGTATTGAAATACATACAATTGGACTGAACCAGGAAAATATAATAGAAAAAAAGGCAAAGCAATAGTGGCATTATGACAACAAAAGCAGAAATTACTCATGCAAGAAATACAAAAGAGAGATTCAATACAGGACATATATAGATTTAAAATATAATAATAATTCAGGAAAGTCTTGCCAATGATTTGAGCAATTTAGGTGAAACGGGTAAAAGCACTGAGAGACAAAAACTTTCAGTACTCAAGAGTAAATAAGTAAGATGAATTTCTCCAAAGCTATAAATGAAACTGAAACTATTAAAATCACAAAGAAAACTCAGACTTTATCAGTAATTTCTATCATATAGTTAAGAGGAAATAATAATGTCATTTCTAGGTAAAGTTTTCCAGAAATTAGAAATGCTTATACAACATACTTGACAGGGAAAATATTGCTGATTGGAAATCACAAAAATACATTAAAAGGAAAGAAAACTACTGATAAATAAATCAGAACATGGACACAAAATGTCTTATCCAATTTTTAGCAAACTGTATCTAGTAAAGAACAAATGGATAATTTACCATGTTTTGATTAATTTTCTGTGCCAACTTGAATAGGCTAAGGGATACCCAGATAGCTGATAAGGTGTGATTTCTGGGCACAGCTGTGAGGATTTACACTAAATTACACAATTAACATCTTCAGTTTCCCAGCTTGCAGTGACTAGCTGATCACAGGAACTCTGTCTCTGGATTCTTGTAATCCATTGCCCATAGTAGGTCTCATACGTGATACATAACACCAGTTATATTTGTTCTATTTTTCTGGATAAGCTTGACCAATACATACTACAAACCACTGAATTTCATCCATAGAATGCAAAAACAGTTTAGTATTCAATGATATAATAATTAAATTCACCATATAAATAGAATAAAATATAATTTATATAGTTATTTCAATAGATGTAGAAAAGCACTTGACAAGATTGAGCAACAGCTTATAATGGATATTTTCAGAAAATGTCTTTGACATTTGACTTAAGCTAATAAGGGACACACATTAAAAATTCACAGCTAATATCACACATAACAGCAAAACACTGTTTCCACTTAAATGTATGAACATGGTAAATGTAGCAAAATGATTTATTGCTATTTAAAATTATCCTTTAATATCTAATCAGTACAATGAGGAAAGAAAAAGGTCATACAGAATTTCTAGACATATATAAAAAAATCTGTCTTTAGTGACCAATGATATGATTAATTCTTCAGAAAATACTATTGAACATAAAAAGTAGTCAAACATATGAATGTATTTGGCAAATACATTTGGATTCAAATGAATAGTCAAGCTTTAATTTTATTTCTGTATCTTACTAATAAGTAAAAATTAAAAATATAGCAGTGTCATCAATGTACTATGTACATAAAAATTAATTAGGTAAAATTCATGCAAGATTTATATGCTGAATGCTGTGAAAGATTGTTAAGAATAGTTATCATAATGGATAACAATATCAATAGTATCACTAATATCAATAATATCTGACTCTTCAAATTAATTTCTAGACTCAATATAATCTGAAAAAATTTAGCAGGCATTTTGAGAAATGTTGACAAATTCATTCTAAATTCTATGCAGAAATGCCAAAGAGCTAGAAGCATCCAAGGTATCCTGAAAAGAAAGCACACTGAAGAATATATACTACCTGATTTCAAGACTTTTGTGTAATCAAGGGTGGTATTGGCATGAAAACTGTCACATTATTTAAGGAAATAGAGAATTAAGAAATAAGCCTACACATTATGATCACATACTATTGAAACAGTGACAAGATATTTAAGTAAAGGACAAATATTATACGTTTGTGCTAATAATTGACTATTAATATAACTAGAAATGAATCTTTGTCCTTTCCTCATAAATGAATATTGTTGTTGTTTTCTCCTTTTTTTTTTTTTTTCCAGTATGGGGAACCGAACTCACAACCTTGCACTTGCCAGGCAGGTGCTGTGCCGCTGAGCTAAATCCCCAGGCCCCTCGTAAGCAAATATTAAATTAAACCATAGATCTAAAAGTGAGAGCTACCATTCCTTCAGGAAGGACATCAAAATGATCTCTAAAAGATAGAAAGAATTAATTAGATTTAATTTAGACACATTTTATCTTCCCAAAATGCAAAATGAAAATTTGAGCACCAGACTGAAAGAATAATTTTGCAAAACATATTGAAAGAGACAGAGATACAGAAGATAGACAAATTATATCCTAGTTCATTTTAAGAAACATATAAGCAATCTGATTAGCTTGGGCAGTTCATCAAAGTGCAAAATGGCACAATACAAAACTAACATAAAAAACTTAATAGTTTTTCTGTAGCAGTAATGAACTAGCTAAGAAAGAAACCAGGAAAGCAATTCCATCCACAATAGTTTCAAAAAAGTTAAACAAAATACCTAGGAATAAACCTAACCAAGAAAGTGAAATAGCATACAGTGAAAATTATTGAACACTGCAGAAAGAAATTGAAGACACTAGGAGATAGAAAAGCCTTTCCTATTCATGTATGGGCAGAATTAATATTTTTTTAAAATCACCATATTACCAAAAGTGACCTATAGATTCAATACCATTCCCATCTAAATAACAGTGACATTCTTTATAGAACTAGAAAAAAGCAAGCCTAAAGTTCACATAATAATGCAAAAGATTAAGAATAGAATGAGCAATCTCATGCAAAAGAGCAATGCTGGAGGTATTTAAATGGTTATTTTCAATATATACAAGAAAGTCATAGTAACAAAAACATGGTAATGACATAAAACCTGATGCAAAGACCGATAGTCTAGAATAGAAGGCACAAAAACAAGCCCATGCACTTTACAGTGATCTGATTTTTGACAAAGATGCCAAAAACATATATTGGAGAAAAGACAGCTCCTGTAATAAATAGAACTGTTAAAATTCATCATCTATATGCAGAATATTGAAACCAGTGCTCTTTCTCTCTCCCTCTCCCCCTCTTTCTACCCTTCACCCCCACCTATAGTTTCTATAAAACTATAGAAAACCAATATCAGAAAATAAATTAGGGCATATTTTAAGTATGAACCTAAATGCAAGAAGTTCTAAATATAACATTGGCTAATTAAATTCACCTAGTTAATTACATGCTGATCAACTAGAAATTATGATGCATGCAAGATCGGTCTAATATTAGAAGAAAATACTATTTATTACACTAAAGGACCAAAAGAGAAATATTACATGATAATTTCAATAAAAGTAGAAAAGTGGTGATTTTATAATATGGTTTATAATCTAAAAGTAAAGAGGATGTTTAACATGCTTAAAACCTCACACCCAAACCCTACAGCTAAAATAATTAATTGAGACTTTTACACATTTTGTATTTAAATTGAGAATAAGACAATGATGTCTACTACATTGCTTATGTTTAAGATTGACCAAGAAATATAGACAATACTGGGCTGGGGATATAGCTTAGCGGCACAAGTGCCTGCTGGTCAAGGGCAAGATCCTGAGTTCAATTCCCAGTACCAAATATATATATATATATATATATATTACAGTAACTCTAGAAAAGCACAATTATTTTGCTAGAGGGGATAATTTTATAATTTTTCAGATAATGAATCCTGTCTAGTGAAATTCTGTATTGTCTATAATGTTTTTATAAATTATTTTCTTATTCTTTTGAATATTTACCTTTTTAAAACTTTTTAAACTTTTTAAAAGTTTGCCACTGACCTATAAGACAACCACAATAAAGGAAAAATGTACAATTAATATCCATAAGAGTATACCAGCTAGATTTGAAGAGGAACTCAACAAAACCATTCTAAAATAGTGGGCTTCATAAAATTCCATGATAAGCTGGGGCATATTTTTAAAAGAAGAAGAAAGAAAAGAATATTGATGTGGCATGATTGAAATATAAGATGAATGTTTAAATTTTTAGAAGGTATCACGGTAAGAGACACATTGCCATCAGTGCCCCTCCCAATATCCCCCCTTGCTTTGAACATGTTTATTCTGTGATTCTTGCCACTTTCTGAAGCAGTTCTGGAAGTTCTCCCATGTCAGTGTCTTTAGTTACATTGCTGTGGTTGCCTTGACATCTTGAAATGATGCAAAATGCTTTCTTTTTTTGGTTATTTTGACTTTGAGGAAGAAGTGGAAGTGACACAGTGCCACACATCTGGTGAATAAAGTGGATGAGGGCACATTTTACAGTTTTTATTAATTTGCCTTTCCATTGGATGCCGCTGGACAACAACATCTACTTTATTTATGATTATACATCCTAAAGACATGGAAGAGAACTGTGAGGGTTGTTTCAGATAGTGAAGAGAACAATTAGATAAATGTGTATGCAGTGAGAGGGTGATTGATGGCGAAGTGCATTTTATTATAATTTCTCATATTTGAACATCCACCACATTTTTCAACAACACCTCATATCTTGCAAGGTTTTAAGACAGCATAAGGTTGCTGCAATAAAAATTAGTACTATGTCTGCACAGTAACAAATGAACAACAATATTACTGAGTACTGACCTTTTAAAAATGGAGCCATATACATGCAATTGAACTGTGATGACACCGCAAGGTATTAAAGAAAAAGTGCTCCACTTAGCACCTGGAAAATTGGATTTCCAAGGAGAACAAAAAAGCTTTATCCCCATTTTACTGTCTACAAAGGTGAACTTCAAGTGGATTAAAGTAAAACAATGAAGCTAATAGAAGAAATTTGGAGGATGTATTTATGAGCACAGATTGAAATATTGTATTTAACAAGACCCTGAAATATTGTATTTAACAAGACCCTGAAAGCACAAAACATTTGAAAATGATGCATTTTACAATGTACTAATTAAAAGTTTTTGCTTGACTAACTTCACAATGATGTACTGTGGTAAAATATTTGCAGTGCAAAAGTCATATTAATATTTATACTATATAAGGAACTCTGATGAGTAAAAAATATAATGACTAGAGTAAGGTGAGGAAAGAAATATGTATGGGTAGCAACAATACACAGTGATCATGCTCAAAATATGCTAAGAAGTATATCAAAATATGAAAAAATCACTAATAAGCAAAGGAATAAAAATTGAACAATTACTTTTGTCAGTCAGAATTGTGCAAATAATAAAGAGAGTCTTAGAATTTATTTTCGAAGATACATAGAGAGAAACTCTGTAGTTGTCTTGTGACTGCAAATTATATCCTTGTGCATCTAAGTGATCTGTCAGTAGGTACTGAAATGAAGAATGCATATTTCATATGACCTAGGAGTTTCCCTCCCAGGAACCTGGGTATGTGTGCTGGGTGTGTGCACACGCACAAATTTGGACCTTAGAAATACAATAATTAAAGCAAGAATGAATTATGCAGGTGAAAACACTACATGTATAGAAGGTTGCTAGGATATTTAGGATAATAATTCAAATAAATTTAAACTAGATTTTATCAAGGAGCTGTATATAGAATGACACTGGAGAATACCAGAGCAAGAACAAAAGGTGGGCAGAGCTCATTCCATCAGGTACTATGACTAAGGAGACGGCTACTTCTCTTTATTGGGTCAAAAAGAAAAAAAATCACAATTCGTGCAAATGCTGGTGACAATTCTGAAAGTTTTGAAAGATTATTGTCTATAGTTTTTAACATTCCTAGAAAATTGTTATTTGATGCATGTGTCATTTGAGTCTGCACACTCACAAAAGTGATCTTATTAATTCCCAGAAATCTCTTAGGTAAAAAAAAAAAAAAAAAAGACTTTTCAATTATATCACTGTATGTGCTTTATCTGTGCTATCCTTTTCTCATTATCATCTCTGTGTTGTGAATAATATAAAGAGAGACATTTTGAGGGTATGAGCCTGATTTAGATTTAGTGCCTTGATTCTTATTATTTCCATTATGTAGTAAGTGCTAGAGTTTAAGGAGAGAGGTTTACTTTAAAAGAGAAACATAAAGATTTCTGAGGTAGGAAAGTGTTTATCAAGTTAGTCTTTGGAGAAGAGAAAGTGACATTTCTATTTTATAAGGAATATAGGAAGCAATAGGCTTTAATAGTGCAAGCTGCACATTAAGAGGCAGGAGACAATTAAGTATTCGGTGTTGTATTTATGCAAAGCAATTTCTAAGGCTCCCTTAAACTATTTTGTGTGAGCTATTGCATATTTCAAATTTGCCTTTATTCAATTTCCTTCACTTTTAGAGGCTGAATATAACACTAATGAAAAACAGAGAAAATGAGACTAGAACCTACAAACCTATAAATAAAACCTTAATATTTGTTCTGTTTGAAGCCACTCTCATCAGAGCGAATGCAAAACAACTCATCACAGAGACACCTTCACCAGGAACTTCTTCACCTTATGAAATGGCAAAGTTCAAGTATTCATCTCCCCTTTACTTGATCTTTCTTATTAACATAAGCTATGTTTGAAATGTATTTCAGAGTATGTAGAATTTTTAAAAATTGAAATACTTTTTCATATTCCCACCAACCAGTAACAAGCTATGGAAATATATATGTATACTTATGTAAAACTAAGAACAATTTCATATTTTGTAATCTGCTTTAAGTATTTTTCAGTATGCTTATATTTCAGTAGCATGCTAAAAATAACATTGTCTTATATGGAAATTCCTGAGATTATTTAGCAATTTCTATAAATTTATTAAAATTCTATTCACTGTTGTCAATTATATGGTGATAAGTATTTGTTTTCCAAATGAGTCCTTATTGTCCACTGTGTTTTAAGTATGCATTTTTGTCAAGAGTGCATTGTTGGATTTTGATTTTCTTTTAAAATTACATTCTGAGAGTCCATTTTTATTGTGGCATTTTAAATTTACTTAGGGTTACTGGGAAAGGGATATGCTTGTCCTCTAAGCTTTCTTTATGCTTCCTGTCATTTGCTATTATTTTCCTGCTTTCATCTATTGATTTGGAAGGTAAAGTATCTTTTTCTTCTGCCAGTGGTTGTCCTCAGATATTTACAAAAATTTACCCATTTTTCTACTTATAAACAAAAGCATCATTTATTCTATACTTTTCTCTTCAAGTTATGGTTTTCACTGTTCTAATCTACTTTTCGACCCTGTTTTAATCACATTCCTTATTGCTGGCACAGTATGCCAGACAGACACCCACAACTTAAAGGACAACAGGTTTATTTTACTTCACATGTTTTAGAAGTGTCAGTCTGTAGTTCTCTGGCTCCAGGATGGAAGCACCGTGAGGGAAAAGCCTGCCGGGGAAGAGAGCTGCTCATCCCTGGGGACCAGAGAGCAGAAAGAGGAAGCGGGAGTGGGAAGGGAGTACACCCTAGCAGGTCTCACCCCCAGTGACCTGCTTCTTCAACGTGGCCCTACCTACAAACAGCGCGTCTAGCTATAGGGCCCTCGTGATTCCATGGCCCTTCAAGAGTCCAACATATGGGTGCTGAGGCTTCGGGAAAACATAGATGTACATGCTAACAGACCTAGACTAGAGTTAGAAAATTTTATCATTGCTGCATTTGATATATCTTAAATCCAAGTTTCATTTTTAATTTGCAAAAACTTGTAACAATTATAACAAACTCTTTAACTGATTTTTTTAAGTCGTAGAGATTGAACCCAGGGTTTTAGCACTAAGCTGCATCCCCAGCCCTTTAAAAATTATCATATCTTATCTGTCTATATTTCTATCATCTATCTATCCATCTATCATCTATCTATCTATCATCTGTCATCTATATCTGTCTGCCATTTGCTATCAACTGAGACAGTGTTTGGCTAATTGCTATGTTGCCCAAGTTAGGACTTAACTTGCGATTCTCCTGCTCAAGAGTCCTACAACGATTACAACCAGCTTCAAGAATTGTGCGACTGTCCACGATCACAGTCTTGTATCTGTTATTCCACAACTGTGAACTTTTCATTAATTGCTCAGGCTCTAAAGACAGCTAAATGTACTGTTAGAAAGTGGGCCTGGTTGGAACAGGGTTGATGCCGGCAGCATGCTATTGGAAGGTCTACATATCTCCCTTCCTGGTTCTCCCCTTTTCACTCTGCTTCCTGGTGGCCGTGAGGTGGGCACTTCCCTTTGCATGCCCTACTCCATGGTGTTTCTGTTTTGGAACCAGAGGAACATGGACTGGATCTCCTGACATGTGAGCCAAGTTAAACCTCACTTCCTTTAAGTTATAGGTGTTAGGTGTGTGTTCCCCCAGTGAAAAAACTAAATACTTCTTTTTTCTAGTTGAAAATTTATACCCATTGACCACTATCTTTCCATTCCTCCTATCTCAGTCCTCTGTAGTAACCATTCTATTCTACTTCTTTGTGTTAGAGTTCTTTAGACGCCATTCATAACTGAGGTAAATGTGAACATGTGGTGTTTATCTGAGGATGGATCTTTCCACTTCAGCATAATGTTATAATCTAATTCCATTCATGTTGTTGGAAATTACATTTCATTTTCAGTACTTATTTTTCAGTACTCCAAAGTCTCTCACAAAAATGTGTACATACTTCAGGAAAAGAAAAACTTTTATACTGTTTTAATACACACAAGACAACACTGACTCCTGGTAAACAGCTTTGTCCACATGCATGTTAATATTTTCATGATGTCTCAATTAATTCAATACTAAAATATTTGTTCTTTCCCTCATCCCAGTCATTCCTTCCTTTGAGCAATTTCTTTCCCTTTCCCATCATCTACTGTACGTTTTGAATTTTACCTAGTCTTTCAGGTTCCTACACCAAGGAGACAATGTGATGTTTACACATCAGGGTCTGATTTATTTCACTTAGGAGTATGGTCCTTAGTTGCATAAGATTTTCTCCTCTTGAAGTGTATATACATTTTGATGGAATTTATCAATTGATCTATTGATCAATAGATAGATAATCTCACATTTTCTTTATCCGTTAATTTGCTGCTCAACACAAGTTGATTCAGTAACTTGACTATTGAGAAAAATGCTTGAGTATAAGATTGTAGCTGTCTCCTGGACATTGTCATGAATGTGAAGTGATACTCTCAGAGGTTTTGCTTGGCATTTTCCTTATGATTAATGACAATGAGCACTTTTTAGTGCAGCTGTTCACCAGTTGTGTGTCCCCTTGTGAGACATGTCTATTTACGACTTTGCCTATTTTTTGATTAGGCCGCTTTCTTTCTATAGAGTTCTTTTAAGGAGTTACCTATAAGTAATTAGCTTGTATTTTGTGTATTAACCTCTTATCAGACCTGCACTTTATAAGCATTTTGTCTCAATCCATAGGTTGTCTCTTCACTCTGTTAATCACATCCTCTGTTTTATGGAAGCTTTTGATTTTTATGTGATTTCATTTGTCTAATATTTTTGCTATTGTTTACTATTCTTTTAGGGGCAAATGTCTTTTTAAAAATTCATTGCTAGAAAATTGTTGAGAAAAAATATTGTTCTTTTCCTCTGAAATTATTGTGAGCTTTTCTAAAATAGTTTCATACTTCTAGAAATGTTTTAAATGAACATATCCTTTTAACCATTTTAAATCATTTTAGAATTATCTTTTTTATAGTCTTTTTCTGATTTCCTTTTATCACTGAAATTCTAAATTTTATCTGCATACTTAGTGATCTCCTTACATATTTTCCTGATACTTAATAAACTCTTTCCAATTGCATTTAATTTAGTTATTTTTCCAGCTCTTGAAAGTTTTCTGGTATGCCCCTGCATTTTTTTGTTCATATATATATATATATATATATATATATGTTTTAGCTTTTGATTTCCTTACCCTTTCTAGGATTCCAATTATCCATATATTGGAAGCCCTAGGTGTTATGTTTTGTCATCTTTCCATATGTTCATGCAGATGGAAAAGTCTAAGTGAATTTGAATATGTTATTGATCCACTATTTCAACTCTGTAGTTTCCTATGTATTTTTCACTATCTGTAATAGTCCTCTTATTCTTTACAGAATTTAAGTCAATCCTTTATTGTGACTATGTAAACTTTTTGAAAACTTAAAGTGGATACTCTTTTCTGGAAGGTTCCAAAACATCTCTTTCAAAGACTGACATTTCCTTTGATTCTTCTGATTCAACATGGTTGTCCCTTCTGTCTTATCTCTTTTCAGGTTTGAAGGTTTCATCTGTTCATTGATGGACATCAATGCAGCGATGTTCACTTATTATTGTACTGGTGATTTGCTTTAGTAAGGACCGTCCAGTTTCTGCATGTTGCAAAGACTCCATCTGGAAAGGCACCAGCATTCTAAAGTGTACTGCCAGTCCCCAAATGCATTCTGATGATGCAGGCTTCTCACTACCATTGCATTTGAATCTGACCCTACTAGACAAATCCTACTAAAAAGATTTTCTATCACTTTAAGAAGTAAAGGCACATGACCTTTCTGTTCATTTATGCAACTCTACAATAGGAGAGTTGATATTAAACTGGCACCCTTTCATGGGCTGCTCTTTCCCTTTCAAGTTAAAAAGTACTTCCAGTGTAGGTTTTATCAAGTTTCCTTTTCCTACTTTTCGAAGTCCTTTTGTGAAGCAAGTTGGTTCTTTTATCTTTTCTTCACTTCAATGTGTATATAATCTGACAGAAATTGTTAAAAGTTTGCAAAATGTGTAAGGTGGTTATCATTCTAAATTTTCAGCACTGATAACATATTCTCTCTCACTTTTGTATTTCATTGATCACATTTTTTGAACCTTGGGAACAGTGTATGGTGGTGGAGAAAAATTTACTTGCCTGTGATCACATAACACACATCCCGATTAAGCAGCTATTGATTTGTTTTCTGATGAATAAGAGCAAAACACATTGTTATTGGATATCAAGGAAGTACAACAAAAAATAAAATTAAGAGGTTGCAAAATATCTAGCTTGCCTAATGTTTATGAGCATGCTTAGCTAATACATTTTTTTAAGTAGTGGATTCTTTTAGGTGGTCTAATTTTGTGAATGCCAAAAGTGTTGTTTAATTTAGAAAGAGACTGTCCATGCATTGATACGAACACAAAGCCTTTGCAAATCAAATAGAACTTATGTCTTTGGGCTGTCCTCATGAGTCCACTGGCGCCTTCTTTTTGCTCGTGAGGTTTGTTGGTGAGCTTCTCTCTCACTGTCTTTTCGAGAAAAGCCTGGATACCATCAGTGACTGACAGTCAATCTGCTCCTTGCATTGGGAGGCTGAAGAAAGTACCTCTGGTTCAGGCTTGCTTTTCCTAATTAAAAGTGGTTAATAACTCTTTTATTGAAAGTAGATTAAATTCTTATTTGGGAAACTTAATTTAAAGTATGACCTGTCAGCTATATGGCACTTCTATCCCAGTCTCATCTCTACACAAATTAAAGGAGAGTGAATTGTGTTTTAATATGCTCTAAGAGGACAAAGAGAGCAAAAAAATCATAAAGTATGGAGTAAAACATAGCGTGGTTTCACTGGATTTGCAGGAAAATCCTGTGATCAACCCAGTTCAGTTTTGTGTTACATTTATGTAGCTATAGTATTCTAAAAGTATTTCTGTGAAACCTCTAAATAGATTATTTTTTATTCTAAACTGTTGAACAGGCATTTCATTTTACACACCTGCTTTTCACAGCACCTATCTAATTTTAATCTGTCTCTTCAGGCATATTAAAGGGAATCTCAGAGAACATAAGCACTGACATTGCCTCAAGTTCTTATTCTTCCCACAAAACCCAAGTCTGCTTCTACAGAGTCACTCCGACTAGAGCAGTCCATAGTGAGCGCCATAACACTCTGAGATTCTGAGTCCTCCTCTGTGAGCACAGCATATAGGGTAAGACTTTTGGGTGAGAAAGCTGTGCCCGGCGGCTACGAGCTGGCAGCAGAGATACAGCACGGGGATGACCAAGACCTTAGACACTTTGACAACAGCCAGAATAAATGATGCTTGCAACTTTGTCTACACGTAATTTCCATGAAGAAGCTCAACACACCATATTTCTTTTTGCAGAAATAAGAAAAATAATGTAAAGAAGATGAAAAATCTGTCCAAGTCATTGCTTTGTCTTACAGATTAAAGAAAGATGAGAAATATCATAAAAAAATTTCATTGTGCTCTTTTCTTATTCTTCATATTGTTCTTTCTACTCAGAGTCTAAACCCTTTTAAAATAGGAAGTTCTATCTTCTAATTCTTTCATGGAATTTATAATGAACTTGCCTTCTTTCTCATGAAAATAGATTCTGAAAATATGAATAAAAGTTTCCATCAAGGATATGCACAAATATTGACACTGAAATTCCACCCCTATATATTCTCCCTTTTCGTAGTCTGTACTTCCAATGTTACCTCTCTCATTTCAGAGAGATTTTCCTAAAATATCAATTCCAATTCTTATTTGTAGCATAAGTAGCTTACCAGCTGTGTTTACCCTTGAAAATTCGAACAGGATTTCTCTCTGTCTCTGTTTCTGTCTGTCCGTCTCTCTCTTTGTACTGAGAACTCACTTTTATTTTCTGGCACTGGCTTTCATATTTTGTGTATGTGTTTATTTTTATTAGTACATGTTTGCAATATATAATGATTACATTCATCAGACAGAATTCATACATATCCATGAGATATCTTCATGCTCCTTCCTTCCCCTTTGGTTTCCATGTGTTAATAAGTTTGTTTGGTACTTTCATTTAAATTAGCAATCTACAAACATTAATTACCTAATTATTAATTACCTAATTACTACTCTGTCTATATGACCATTGAAAACATCTTTCATGTCATGTCTACATTTACTGACTTTTGAAAAAATCATTTTTCCTTTTTAGGCCTATATGTTATATAGGTCCTGCCCAGCATTTACCAAATGTCCACACTGGTGCATAGAAGTTGTTATTTACTTAATGTTGTAATTTTTGTCACCTTCTGTGCTCTTGATTACTCTCACTGTAGTCAGGCAAGCTGGGTGTCTAATTAGGCATGAGGTAAGTCTTGAATGCAAACTTAAATGTACTTCTCATGTTTCTAAGGTTTATCATGTGCATTGTCTCCTGGCACAAGCATGTGGATATATATAATGTATATATAACATTATAAGTATGTATGTATAATATTTATATTTACATATATATATTCTGGTAGAGTTTAAAATGTCTGAAATCCAGTTTATGATAATTTGTCTTCATTTTTAGTAGTCATTTCTTCTTCCCATATCATCCTTAAATTCATCTTAATTTTCTTATTTATAATCATGAGTAAATATTCATCATTTCACAGTTCTTCATAATTATGAAATTTACATGGTTAAATTGTATCACTTACACTTCTCTCTGTGATGACCAAGTTTCCTGGAGGAATTTTGCTCATTGAATGCTTGGAAATGTGCATGAACCATGTAAATATTGTGTGCGTTTCCTCACTGGGGGACTTTGTGCTGTGTTTGGGTGACTGTCAGGCCAGTGCCACTGTGGAGGAAGATTATTTGAGAACGCAATGCTAGTTTCCTATCTTTGGTGGTATTAAAACTATCATCAGGCTCCATCTGATTATGTCTGTGTCAGTGTCTATTTTTTTCTCTCTCTCTCTTTTGCTTACTGCCATTTTTAAAAATTCTATTTCTGCATGGAATCATGAATGTCTAGAATAACTTCATCTTTTTTATTAAAGTCTCAGTCACAAAACTGTCAGTGTTGAAAAACACAATCAACACATCTAAAAGTTTGCTATTGTTGTTTTTTTATTATTCTCTTTAAAATGAAAAATAACTTAAAATTTACCTAGCCATATTACTTGATTAAACCATGTTTCACTTCAAGTAGTTTCATTTCATTCCCTATGCTAGATTGAAGGGTTAAATGTTACCCTAAGTATTAGCTTATTAATAGGATCATGCATGAAATCAGCAAATAAAAATACTTAGAATTTCTATTTGGGTTGTTGGCTTATAAAATGAATATACCTTATTATTAGCAACACTTTTATCATGCCATCTCCAACAATAAAAAATTTCCTTTAACCCAGTAGCAAGAAAATAAGTAATTCATTCAACAAAACAGAAAAGGTTTAAATAGACACTTCTGACAGACAGCCATAAAAATGGCCAATAAATATATAAAAATTTACCATCACTAATCATGTGGGAAGTGCAAATTAAAGCCATATAAAGAGCATCAGCTCATATCTGTTAAAATGACTACAAATGTTGGTGAGCACGTGGAGAAAAGGAAATCTTGTGCACTGTTGATAGGAATGTAAAATAGTGCATTCATTCTGTTTATGAAAAACAGAATGGCTGTATCTCAGAAAACTAAAAATAATAATTGCCATATGATCCAACACAGCGGCTTTTGAGTATACATCGAAAGGACCTGAAACCAGTATGCCAAGGGATATCTGCAATCTTGTATTCACTGAAGCATCACTCTTCATATCTAAGAGGTAGAAAAAGCCAAGCGTCCATCAGTGATTGGATATTGAAAGGGCACTACATAAACACAACGTTTCAAGGGGAGCAGTTGAAAGATCGGGTCCAAAACAAGAAATTTATGCTATTTAAACTAAGCCACATCCTGAGAATTAAACACCATAGAATCTCACCAATAAGTGGGATTTGGTCGTGTTGAACCCAGAGGAGTAGACAATAGAATAATGAATACCAGAGACTGGGGCAGGAGGGTGGGTGGAGAAAATAGTGATGCTGATCAAAGCACATAAAATGTCATTTAGATGAGAAATTTTGTGAGTTATTTCACAGAATAATAACTATTAAAAATAACCATTGTTTATTTTTAAATTGTTGAGAGTAGACTTTAAATGTTGTCACCAAAAAAATCAATACATCAGGTGGCAGATGTATTCATTATCCCCAAGTTAATCATTCTACGCTATAAACATACACCGAAAATGTTAAACTGTGACACAGGATTACTATTGTCAATTAAAATAAAAATTTTAAAAACTAAGAAAAAATCAATTATTTCTTATGAAATGGCCAGTTTTGCAGTCCTGCATATAATGGGAATGGCCTTATCCTTATGAAATAGTCATTCAGCTCACAGAGAAGCTTATAGAAAAGTACCAGTGATACTGCTAGAAACACAATATCTCTCTTATAAGTGAAATGGGAAAAAAAAAAACTATTTCCCTGCATTTTTCCATGTAATGTGTTGTATTCAGCTAATATATGATTATAACAGCATGACCAGAATTGTTTCTGAAAATGTATGTCTTTATATATTAGAAACATTTTCTATTCTGTGAGTCAGTCAGACCCCAGGCCTTATCTGAGCAGGGTTAAAGAGGCCAACTAATTCATCACCATAATTGACGTTTTGTCTACTTATAACTAATGAATTATGAATGAAAATGACATTAACAAAGAACAGTGAGGGAAAACCAGCAATTGATAAATCTTTAGCACTGTAACACTGTATCTCTGCTCTGAAATGACTCCTCTCAACCTCTCACACACTCCATCAATAGGACCTGAACCTTGACCTGGTTTTGCGGTGGGCAGTGATGGATTTGCACCGCTTCATCAAAACTCTTTTTCGCTGCTCCCATTGTAAGTGACAGCAAATGCTTCACTGCTACTATCTGAGTTAGGGGTGAAGTCCATGGCTGTGGGAAACAGCCAAAATAAATGGTGCACTCAGGGTGCTACAGAAGGCCTCATTATCACTCTGTTCTAATAACCTGAGCTGCAGAGTCACAGAAGTACTGATGTCTCCAGAAATCTTTTAAGGATCTTTGATTTGATTTTCTAAGATACTTGAGAGTTCTGAGTAACTCAAGTGGACTCCTTTCTTGCTGTGACCTCATTTTTTCCTGTACTTGGGGCTTTCTTTCTCTGTATGGCACACCTGTGAGTTAGATAAAACATCTTCAATTTTGTTCATCTTCAAATTTGCTCAGAATGAATGAAATGACTACAGCAAGAGATCTGAATGGTTATAGAACAGGGTTCAGTGTAGAAAAACAAGTCTGGTGCAAGGCTCAGAGGCAGAGTTTGCTTCAGAGATAGAATTTTGATTGGCCTGGATTCAGTTTGGGGTTTACATGTGACTGCCAGAAGTGAGTATTTTTGGCTGTGTAATAAGCTATACTTTGGGATGGTAAGGAGATCTAGACTACTGCTTTTCCTGGACATCAGATGGGAGCAGCATGATGTCTACGAGGCACCTAAGAAATGTGTTTAAATCTATTAGCATTTGAAAATTCCAAGTAGACAGGTGAGCCACAGTTTAGTAAAGCCTTCTTATCAGAACGCTGTTCCTTGCGAGGAACTACTATGCATGAACTTGCATCTTCAAAAGACAAAAGCACCCAAATAAAACCCCCAGTGCACTAACCAGGCTATTTTCTTCCAATGATTGCAGAAGACACCATTGAAGTGCATCTCAGGTCCTTGTATGACGTTCCTGATAATATTCTCTTGGCCAAAGCAAATTATATAACTAAAACCAAGGTCAAAGGCTCCCATTATCGTGATTTGATTCATACTAATATCCTGCTACCTTGGATCTTTATTTTCTTATAATTTTCTTTAATACAATACCTTTTAACAAATCTGGAACATATATGCTCTATGATTCAGAATAATTTCAGAAATAATATGTTGAGTTTGTGTTTGTTTTATGGTTATTTTCACAACTTTTAACATTTATTACATCTAAGAATATTATAACATTGTTTCTAATTTTGAAAAGCTATAAAACTGTCTTCTTCCAATGAGCTTATATTTTAGTGAAGGGATAAAATAGTAAGCAAAATTGTTAACATTTAAAGTGCTGTAACGAGGGCTATGTAGAACTTGAGGAGCAGTAGTCTGTTCTTACTTTCCAGAACAGACCACAGTCACAGTGAGTCTGAAAATGACAAACAATTGCATAAGGTCAAAGTTAGTTGTGCTGTGACATAAATAAATGCATAGAAAGGGAAATGATATGAAAACATTGGGTTTAGGGACCTGAAAACAGTAGAATACTGAAGATATTTATAAATGTAATTGAAGGAGACATTGAATGTTTAAATTTTAAAAAATTATTACAGAAAAAGGCACAGGGAATGAATCCCCTTCAAAATGTTCTCCTTTTCCTTCACACATAATTATTCCATTGTTTTTGCTTCTTTTTGATGAAGTTCTAGAAGTCTTCTTT
Source organism: Chinchilla lanigera (assembly GCF_000276665.1). Lineage (NCBI taxonomy): Eukaryota > Metazoa > Chordata > Mammalia > Rodentia > Chinchillidae > Chinchilla > Chinchilla lanigera. The sequence goes on along the minus strand of NW_004955404.1, from coordinate 49,709,973 downwards.
CACATGTGGCTTTAGTTGTGCTGTCCTGGCTGCCTCAATGCCCTGAATCAACTCAAAGTACTTATTTACTTTTCATGTTCATTTTAATTTTGTGGAAGAGGCAGAAGTCACATGGGGTCAGACACACTGGAAAATGTGAATTAAGACACATCATAAGGTTTCAATTGACAGAAATTGCCATAAAGATTTCTAATTGTTTTGAAGTGAAGAGGATTAAAGATCATGCATCTATAATTTTTTAAATTTAAACATTCACTACATCTTTACATATATCTTATATATTCTATATAGTACAATATCAAGAGGCTGGGGGTAGGGGACAGAGTCCTTTATCTTCCACGCTGTGAAGTGCTGATTTTATTACAAAAAGGTTAGAAGTTAATAAATGAGCACATAATCTGACTTATAGAAATATTTTCCTGGAAATCCTGCAGAGATTATACCTACACTAGAAGGAGAAATATCATTTAGATGTCTAAATAATGATAATAATCATCATCTAAGTATCTAGTTCAATACTGAAGTAGGACAAGAAAGGTTAAAAGACATGTATACAAGATTTTTATGAAGGAAAGACTGCACCTCTCATTGCTAAGTGCCAGATAAATGCAGTGCCTAGCACATGATAATTGCTCAGTAAGATTTTGTAGGATATATCTTGCAGGGTTTGAAGTAGCGATGTGATTTTACTTTTCCCCATGTGGGTAGAATTTGTTCCAGCATCGTTTATGGCACTGCCCTAAGAGACTGCAGAATTACTAGAGTCATGTTATTTTCCTTCATGAATAGGCTGGCATACTTTTCATTTTGCTTCATTGGTCTCATTCTGCTCTTTATGCCTTTCACCTTTTTAAGGAAAATATATTTTCTATATTATTGAATCTCTCTGCTGAATTTTGGATCTTTTTAAAATTGTTTTTTGCTTCATCTTTACCTGCTGTAGTTTCAACTCCTTTCTTTCAGTTATCTATCTTCAAAGTTTTATTGAAATAGCTCACAGTTTACAAATTCCTTCATTACACATATCCACATGTCTGATGTACTGTATAATCTATTCATTGAATTTTAAAACTGCATTCATTTTATTTTCAGAGATCTGTTTTACTTTTTAGTTTTATTTTATCTTTAGATCCTTGATCACTTTGTCATTTCATATTTTAATTTTTGTACATTTAGATATAATCACTTCATATACTTTTCTAAAGTTGTGAGTTTCTGAAGTTCTCAAGCATTCTGTTTTCTTTCTGTTGAAGGTCATTTGTAGTGAATTGATTCTTTCACTGGGACTCACACTTAACAACTTTCCCACTGAAAATCTGAGGACTTTAATGGAGAACAAAGTGACTATGTTGCTTTGTTGGTGAATAAAGTCTTGGATCATTTTGAGTTTGCTTCTACAATTAATACTTGTTATGTATACCTTCCCTTAGGGTTTCCTGAATGTTCTTCAAACTTAGTTGAGGTTTTCTATTTGGTGTGTAATCCAACATGGCACAAGGAAACAGACTATGTTATCTTTTGTGATAACATCTCTAAAGCGATAGGTAACCATTTCTAACACTGTGTGTTGGTCACAGACCAGTACCGACATATACTGTGGAAGAATATGGCAGAAAGGTTATGCAAGAGGCAGCCATCATTCAGGACCATTGTGTGGTGAACACAGAATCCCAACAGAGCACTACAAATGTTCATGTAATTTTCTAATATATACCCCCAAACTTAGTAAGTATAAACAAACCACCTATATTCCCACTAGGCCTTCGCACTGTACCAAAGCTACTATCGTTTGCGTGTCTCTTGAGGGCTTGCACTCTCTGTTTGAGTGTGTACTTTTACACTTAAATTTCTGTCCAATAAACCTTTTCCATGCTTCTTAGTGGAGCATCTTGAAAAGTCTTTTTCCACAAAAGGAGTCAGGGAAACTAGACACTCATTGTATGGATAGAGTAGGGTAGGTTCCTTATCTCAGCTTCCGGAACCTCCACAGATCTGGACAATGACATTTGCTCAGGGGTAGCCAGCTGAGATATAAAAGAGGTGTTGGAACTGCAACATTGGTAAGTGTAGCTTTGAGATTCTCCCCAATCCTTTTTTCTTCTGAAGGGTGGCTTCTTTCTTTTTTTTTTTCTTCCCTTTTCACTCACTTTCTGTGAACATAGCAGCCCTAGTTAGAGGTTTGATAGCTATCTTTACCAGTCCCAGTAAAAAAATGAGTACTTATACATAAAAACACCAAAGACAAGAAGCACTGTCTCTGTCTCCACTGAAATTAAAGGGGTGTCCAGTGACATGTAGTGGCCTCATCAGGTACTTCCTCAGGTCAACGAACCCCATTCCTGGACCAAATGGAACTAAAATTTCCTCATTGTGTTGACACATGTAAGGATAGACCTGTCTGATGTCCCAAGCAAATTTTGTCACACAATCACTATGGGGAAAAGTTCTGAAACACTGTGGAGAGGACTGACCTTTGGAGTGATACCCGAGGAAGCAATCTCCCTAAATCACATGTATGTTTGGCCCTTAACCACTTTTAATGTAAGGGGGGGGGGGTGTCTCTAACCTGCTCTTTTCATTCTCGCCCTGCCCCTTCATCTCTCTCACTCTCAAATCCAAAGTGCACAAGCTCAGTCTACTGGATGCCTTGGATTCCCTCTCAGGGTCTGGGAACATGTCCTAAGCAGTGTAGATTCAAGTGGTCATTCAGGTAATAGCTGACGTTATTCGTAGGACCTGGTAGCATCTATGGATTCAAACTGAGAAGGAGCCCACTGTTCCTTCTGTTTTATTTTCCTCTTTTTTCCCCTAAAAAACTACAATCCCCTTCTTGCCCAGGTTTTCTCACTCTGAGGCTTTCATCTGTCAGAAAACTCAAGTCTTTTCACTTCTATACTACTTAGCAGGGGGAGGCAGGGAATTGGAGGGCCAAGGGGAACCAGTAGGAGCTGGGGAACTCTGGAAATTTTCTAGTGGCTTTTGGAGCAGGTCAGACTGTGCCCCACTATGTAGGATGCAACATAGGAAGCACACGTTCTGTGTTTTCCTTCTGGTAGGAGAAGCCCGCAGGCCAATGGAAAGAGCTCCGTTTCAGCTGTCTGGGATGACCTGTGAGGAGATTTTTTGAGTAAAGCTCAACTGCTGTATGCGACTTCCTTTCCTGCATTTTTATCTGTTCAAACAGTATGCTCGATCTCAGGAAATATTAGTCATGCCCGAAAGTAGGGTGGGTTGTACTTGTAGTGTGATGCACCCACAATTTTAAAGCCCCATCCAAAATTAATAGTTTTTTCAAGATTATTTTTGTATGTAAATGTTTAAGATCACTTAAAGTTTACTGAATTAAAATTATGATATATAATTTTATATTAAATTAAAAAAATAATCCCCTAATCGGGGAACCTTGAACCTGAGAAGGTATTATACAAAACTGCCCTGTGTGGCTGAAAGAGCAGCGGCCTACATCAATTTTCTCTACCGTTGGTGGCTTCTCTGATTTTCCCCAGAATCTTATGGTGCATTATCCTAAGATGTAAAGAAATATGCTTTGATATGTATTTTAAAAATTTATGTATATACATATGTATATATACAATTAAATTGATACTAATAAAAGGTTAAAATATTTTCTATGTATGAAGAAATAAGGTTTTCCTAGGATATGAAAATGTTCTTGGTTAAATTTACAAAAACTTGACTAAAGAACAAATGTGTATACTTTACTAAGCTAATTTCTTGTGTTTTTACTGTTAGGCTTGTGGTTAATTAAGAAATTGAATTTTAAGAGTTAAAGATTATGTACATGTTGTTTTGTTTGAAAATGTTTTCAATAATGAATTTATAACTTGTTAAATAAATAATATTATCTTAGGTTATAACTTTATTCCCTCTCTATATGATTTTTAAAATATATATATATATATTATTCTATATATCTGGGACTAGAGATACATATATATCTGAAAAGAAAATATGTTGTGAGTCTAAGCTTTAAAATTAAATAAGCAAAGTTCAGACTACTTAAGTATAATGCAAGCAAAGTAACCAATAGATAATCTCTTTTACATAATATTTATTGTGTCTAGACCATAAACATATAAAATGATCAAAATTTGGACATTTCCTTAAATTTGGTCCTGCCTCTTAAAACTTGGTCTACATCTACTGGCTTTGATTAAGCAAGTATTTTATTATGGTATGAATGAGATATACTTGTATTTTAGGGAACAATTCTATGTAACACTGATTTCTAAATTTGTAAGAGATGTAAACACATCCTTTAATTGTTTTTAGCTCAGTTACACCATGCAAACCTGTTAAAGGAATCAAATTTTACCTTAAAGAGTATATGAACTAATTCAATTGGTAAAAGATTCTATATACCTGTGATTTTAATTATTTAACCTCTTGCTATATTAAGTGAATTTATCTTCCTTGTGTTAGTTACTTTTTTGCTACTGAGACAAGATACCCAACACTCACAATTTAAGGGAGGAAAGGTTTATTTAACTCACAGATTGTAGAGGTTTTAGTCCATAATCAGTAGGCTACAAGGTAGGGTGGCTGTGCAGAGGAGAACAGCTCATGGCTGCCAGCAAGAAGCAAAACAAATAAGGGGCCTTGACAGTATGTGTCTACCTCTTTCATTTTATCCAGGCAACTTAGGGTGGGTAGCATTCACTTCCTTAATTCTAGTGCCATTGAGCATACATAACATTGCACTACAAATCAATTCCAGCATCATACACTCTAGATTCAGTCACTTCTGTAAAAGCCCCAGGTATGATTGAATGAAGCTTTGGGGGGACATCTAAACACAAGCTCTAGGGGCTGGGGGTTTAGCTCAGCGGCAAAAGCGCCTGCCTGGCAAGCGCAAGGTCGTGAGTTCAGTTCCTGTTACCGGAGAAAAACCAAAAAAAAAAAAAAAAGAAAACCAAAAAAAAAACACAAGCTCTAATAGTACCCAAGCATATAGGGCCTCTAAAATACAAAATTTAGAATTGCACCTTATCATACTGATGTTCTTAAACAAATTTTTTTTTAGTAATACATGTTTTCAGGCTTACATCTATGTGGTAATTATCTAATTGTATTATGAAAGTTAGATGTGACAAACACTGTGAAGGCTAGAAAGTGTCACTGTAATGATGAAAGATTTGGCATAACTAACATATGAACTACATCTGAAAACAAGTACCTTCTATCTAGAAAGACACTTTATTTAAAATGTAACAAATACAGACAAACATTTATTTATGAAATTTAATAAAAGACAAATAATTGACAAATTATTTTGTACTAAAAGTGATAATTTAAACGTATTATTTGAGAGATACTAAGAACCCAATTTTCCTACTATAATATCATTATAATTGCTATGTCAAGATGCCATGTTTGCTCTTCATTCTAAGTTTTCCTTACAAAATTTTGTAACTGTTACCTGTTAAAATTCTGTAGGAATATGACTTCTAGAAGAAGACCAATCGCCTGCCATTGCAGGGGCCATCATGAGCCTCAGTGAGCCTGCAGAGCTACACTGAGCTGCTTAAGAGGACAGAAACCCCACCTATGAACCCCAGACCATTGCAGGAGTGACAATGAGCTGTGGGAACCAGAGTGAGCCACACAGAAGGGGCTCACTGTCCCTCTGCAATCCAGGGAGCTTCAATATGGAGGAACCCAGGTGCCTGGTCCATACTCCTACACTGCGGTCCAGCAGCCAGCATGGGAAGTACTTGGGAAATGCAATCATCTTGTCTGAAGTAACACAGGATAAGTTTACTCTAACAAGAGGAAACACTTTGCATACAAAATCTGAATTTATGATTAGTTCTGTTATATAATTATGGACTTTGTTTCTGTGGTCTAAAGTACAAAATCAATAGTTACCACAGTTGGTCAGTTTCTAAATAGTGCTCATTACTATTTGTACTTCTGTAGCAAGGATATCATATCTGTTGTAATCAGTTGTTCCCCTTGAGTAACAATTTTGGGAAACTATGAGGTAATAGCCTCACCACAGCCCCCACCAAAAGATTGGGACTGAGCCAAATGGAAACAAATATCTCACTCTCAATTAACTGGGAGAGTAAGATCTTGGGAAGCACACAAACCAAGAATCTCCTACAGAGAGAAGATAACCCTGAAATACAGGCAATTCCTTGAGATACCTTGATATTAGTGATATAGCTACCTACTACCCAGACTCACAGACAGAAAATGAAATAAAAATTTATGGAAATATAAAATGTTACAATGAAGGAACCAAATGCAATCTCAGAGATCCAGAACAAGTCCAGGAGACATCAACATAAAAGAAACTGGAAATCACACACCTGAAATTTCTGAAGTGATAACAGAACGTAAAGGAACAACTCCATCAGGCTATAAAAGAAATCAGATCAGAAATAATCTCTCAGGTAAAAAAAAGAAATGACACCCATAATGAAAGAATTGCTCAGAAGATCTACAGAAGACATAGATAAAAAAGAAAGGGGGAGCACAGAAAAATAATGGAAACTGAATGAACAATACAGGAAAGAATTTGAGTGCATGAAACAGAGTCAAATAGATACCCAGGAAATAAAAATTCCACTGAAAGCTGTCAAAGCCACTTGAATAAAAGTAAAGACAGACTTTCAGACCATGAAGACAGCATTGAAGTTAGCGATCATGGAAGGAAAGAACTTTTAAAAATAAAGAGCAGCCAAGAAATAACAATTCAACATTTCACTCAAAAAGAAATTCATAGACTGAAAGTTAAAAGATGGAAAACAATACTCAGTGCAACAGGAACACAGGATAAAAGCAGGGATAGCTATTCTGTTTGCAGACAATGTGAACTTCAAACCAAGAATGATCAAAATAGATAAAGAAGGTCATTACATTCTTGTTAAGTGAAAACTGTGAGGAAGAAATAACAATCATAAAAATATATGCACCAAATATGGGAGCAGCCAAGTATATAAGACAAATTTTAACAGTTGTGAAAATTCAAATAAGCAATAACAGAGATATTTAACACCCTTTTGTCAGAAAGAGATAGATCAACTAGAGAGAAAGAACAAGCAAGGAAATAACAGAACTGAAGCACACTTGTGAACAAATGGATTTAGTAGACCTTATACATTGTTCCACCCAACAACATTAGAATACACATTCTTCTCAGCTGTACACAGGACTTTCTCTAAAATAGACCATATGCTAGCCCATAGAATATCCTTAAGTAAACATGAAGGAATTGAAATTATCCCATGCATATTATCTCACCATAGTGCAATGAAATTGGAAATTATTGACAAAAGAAATCTCAAAATCTCCATAATATATGGAAATGAACTAACACCTCCCTAAACAACCAACGGGTCACAGATGAAATTGAGGAAGAAACTAAACAATATTTACAATCAAAAGAAAATGCAGATGCAACTTACCAGAACCTGTGGAAAGCAAGTAATCCTCAAAGGGAAATTTATAGTGATGAATTCTCAGATCAGGAAAACAGAATGAGCACAAATAAATAACCTTGTGCTGTACCTCAAACCTCTAGAAAATGAAAAATGTCAAGAGCAAACCCCAAAGAAGGAAGGAAATTATAAAGACAAGAGTAGAAATTAAAGCAATGGAGACTGAAAAAACAAAATACAAAGAATAAAGGAATCAATGAGTCGGTTCTTTGAAAATAAATAAAATTGATAAACCCTTAGTCAAACTTATCAAACAAAGGGAAGACAAATCTCAAATTCATGCAACAAGAAATGAAATGGTAGAAACCAATACAGTTCCTGTAGAAATTCAGAAGATACTTACTTCAAAAAGCTTTACTCTCATAGAATGGAAAACACAGAAGAAATGAAAAGATTCCTAGATACATATGAATTATCAAAGCTGAATCAAGAATATATAAATATCCTGAATAACCCATTATCAGACAAATTGAAATTGAAAATGTAATTAAAAACTTACCTACAAAAAAAAAGCCCATGACCTGGTTGATTCAAAGCAGAATCCTACCAGAAATTTAGAGAATATTTAGGGCCAATTCTTCTCAAACTCTTTAATAAAAGCAAAAGCGAAGAAATTCTAACTCATTCCTAGAGGCAAGTACTACACTGATACCAAAACCAGAGAAAGACCCAACCAAAAAATAAAACTACAGGCCTATCTCCCCAATAAACAGAGATGTAAAAATCCTCAATAAATTACTAACAAACAGAATGCAGCAAATCATTAAGAAGATTATACACTGTGACAAAACAAGATTAATTCCAGGAATGCAGTTCAGTATTCACAAATCAATAAATTTAATACACTTTATGAACAGAGCCAAAGGCAAAAATCACATGATCATCACAATAGATGCAGAAAAAGCTTTTGATAAAATCCAACACCCATTCATGATGGAAACTCTACAGAAATTTGAAATAAATGATTTTTACATCAATCTAATAAAAACCATCTATGACAAACCAATAGCGAACATCATACTAAATGGACAGAAACTGAAAGCTTTCACTTTAAAATCAGGACAAGACTGTCCATTATCCACTGTCACCACTCCTATTCAGTATATTTCTGGAAACATTAGCCAGACCAATAAGACAAGAGAGGGAAATAAAGAATATGGATAGGAATGAAAGAAATGAAATTATCATTGTTCACAGATGACATAATACTCTATATAGAAGACCTCAAAAACTCCTCCAAAAGTTTTCTAGATTTTATAAACAAATTTAGTAGTGTAGCTGGACACAAAGTCAAAACTAAAAAATCAATAGCATTACTGTACACAAACAACAAACTCACTGAGATAGAAATTAGGGAAACCACACTTCACAATACCATCTCAATAATGAAATACTTAGGAATCAGTCTAACAAAGGAGTAAAATATCTATGCAGTGAATTACAGTAGTCTGAAAGAAAGAGATCAAAGTGGATTTCAGAAATTGGAAGGGTATTCCTTGCTCATGGATAGGAAGAACCAACATTGTGGAAATGACCATACTACCAAAACTGTTATACAGATTCAATGCAATCCTGATCACAGTACCATTAGAATATCTCACAGATCTAGAGAAAATGATCCTAAAATTCATCTGGAACTGAAAAATACCCAGAATAACAAAAGCAATGCTTGGCAACAGACACAATGCAGAAGGTATCATAATCCCTGATTTAAAATTATACTACAAAACTACTGTTATAAAATCAGCATGGCAAAGAAACTGACCTGAGGACCAGTGGAACAGATTAAAAGATGCAGACACAACTAGAAACACTCTCAACCATCTTATCTTTCACAAAGGAGCCAAACAAGTTCATTGGAAGAAAGATAGCCTCTTTAATAAATGGTGTTGGAAAAACTGGCTTTCCACATGCTGAAGGCTAAAGTTGAACACATGTCTATCACCATTCACTAAAGCAAAGTCAAAATTCATTAAAGATTTAAATATTAAAACAGAAACACTAAATTTACTGGAAGAGAAGGTAGGTAGATATCTTGAAGACAGAAGTGTAGTCAGAGAGTTCATGAACAAAAACCAAACTGCATGGGAAATGCTTCAAAGAATCAGTGACTACAATCTCATCTTATTGAAATGTTTTTGCACATCAAAGAAATCATGAACAGAGCAAAAAGAAAGCTCACAAACTGGGAAAAAATTTTAGCCAACTCTCTCTCAGACAAAGGTCTTAAATCTAGAACACATAAACAATTTTAAAAAATCAGTTAGCCAAAATTCAAACACCCAAACTATAAATGGACATCTGACATGAATAGGCACTTCTCAGATGGAAAAATACAAAAGACAAATAAATATATGAAAAAATGTTGAACATCATTGTTCATTTGAGAAATACAAATTACAGCAACACTGAGATTCCATCTCACCCCAGAAAGAATGGCTATCATCAAGAAATCGACCAATAACAAATGCTGTTGAGCCTGTGGGGAAAAACAAACCTTTCTTCACTATTGGTGGGAGTGTAGACTGGTACAGTCACTGTGGAAAGCAGCATGGAGAGTCCTCAGAAAACTAGAATTAGAGATCTCATTTGAACCTGCTATCCTTTTCTGGATATTTTTCCAGAAGAACTGAAAATATCATACTACAGCGATATATGTGCACAAATGTTTATAGCAGCAAAATTTGTCATAGCTAAATCTTGGAAACAGCCCAAATGCCTATCAACTGAAGAACAGATGTAAAAGATGTGGTATTTTTATACAATGTAGTATTACTCAGCTATAAAGAAATATAAACTTGAGGTTTTTATAGGTAAATAGAATCAACTAGAGACCATACTCATAAATAAAATAAATCAGACCTGCCTGTGTAAACATTGTATTGTTTCCCTAGTGTAAGAAACTGAAAGAATAAATATAATCTGAAACATACTATAGATATTATGAAAGGGAAAGAAACTGCTCAAAAGGAAGGAACAGCTGGGATGAGGGAAAGGAACAGAGAAAGAAGGAAGAAATAATATATACATGTACACAAGATTTCTATTGTTTTTTGAGAGGAACAGTTAAAGCTTAGGTTTTTGATTGATCTTACATGCCTATATCTAGTAATCAGAGCAACTACTTTGAAGATAACAATATGCAATATAACAACCATTGTTGTTTCCTATCATCTTGTTTTGAAATTTTGTAACATTTTTAATGTTTTTTATTTGTTTTTAGTTTTTATTCTCTTTAAAAATAAAAAAGAAAACCTAAATATGTTAAGATGGCAGGGTACCAACTACAGTAAAGACAGAACATAACTCTCATGACTAGGACTAATGCTGACCATGATTAATAATAATGGTAGCAGTTTTCTGGCCATACATTATATTTCAAATTACTCCATACCCAGATCAGATTATAATAGTTAAACCTTGTTCACACTAACATTAATGTTAGTGGCCTAATGAGTATTCAACAACTGAGGCTTAGGGACCAAATCTACAGAGGGTACCTGGGCTTAAAGAACAGTTATTTTGGTCCTTTCTCTTCAAGGAGGAAGTTCTGGTGCATATCTATCTATAATTCTATCTATGTATCTAGAATAATATTAGCTCTTACTTTAATATACATAGAATAATACAGGTAGAGATAGAGGGGCTGGGAATGTGGCTCAATGGTAGATATCTTGCCTTGCATGTACAAGACCCTGGGTTCAATCCCCCACACCACGAAAGAAACCAACAACCAAACAAGCAGGGCTGGAGATATAGCCCAGTGGCACAAGTGCCTGCCTGGTATGTGCAAGGTCCTGAGTTTGATTCCTGGTACAAAAAAAATAGAGATAGAGACAAAGATGGAGATATAGGTATATAGATTAATTTTGATTAACATGGATCTTACTTTGAATTAAATACCCAGAAGACAAGTATGACCAAAATAAATGAATTATAGTAAGCCTTAACTTATGAAGAAGTTCTGTTCCAGGACAACTGTTCATAATTTGGAAGTGTTTATAAGTCAACAAAGTGAGTCTTTTAAAATACACCTGTGAAAGATCACAATTTGAATGTTCATAAGTTGGGGGCTTACATAAAGTAATAGTAATATTAAGCAGAAAAATTAGGCTGAGCATAAAAACAAGTTCCAGAAATGTCACAAGTCCCTGTTGTCAGTCTCTAGCTTTACCTGTAAATCACTGGAATAAAAGATTCAGATTCAACAGTCTCACTAGCTTTTCCAAAATTATGCCTTCGTTCTCTCGTACTCTATTCTCATTATGTTAGTTTAATGTACTTTCAACTACCCCTCAGTAAATATTTAGCTTCTAGTACAAGTGTACATATAAAATAAAAATGGCAATATAAATATTTCATCTATTAACTTATGTTGCCTTTGTGATATGAACTAATGTTTTGTTATCTACCTCAGACTTAATATGCTTATTATTAAGCCAGCCACTATAAAGGGTCTATAAGATAGAGACCAGATAAGCATTATCAATCCTACAGAAAGAAAAATTTTGGCCCAATGGTCATAAAAACACCAATATTTTTATTTAGTGTATTTACTCACCATTGTTATAATTAAAAAAAGAGGTCATTAGCTTTTTATTGACAAAATAGGGAAGAGTTTATATGCTCTTCAACTCCACCTATTGTAGAAGCACCTCAAAAAATAGAGATTAACTTGTGCTATTCATCATTTTTGGAACCATTATTCATCTGTGTTCTATTCTTAATATCTAGCTCCTGTTTGCTTAATGTGGCTATAAAATGAAATTTAAGCATCAATAACTTGCTAACATTGTTATACTCTTTTCCACTCTCTCAAAGAGGATGGTTCATCAAAGAACAGAACTCATTTTCATTTGTCTTTTTTAGATTAGTCAGGGTGAGACTTTTGATCCTGGCTAGGCAGGGACCTTTCTAGCACAAAGTAGTTGTAAGAAGGGGGACCTTCAGACCTTCTTAATCCCATTGAAAATAGAATCAAAGTCTAAAGGGCAACGGGGGAAATGAAGTAGGGTGGAATAAATAAACGTAGGCAGAACGAAGACAAAAGAAAATCATAATTTCAAAAATTAAAATTGTAGTTTCTTGATGCAAACCCAGTTTAAATCTTTTCTTCTTTGTTTGCAGAATACAATAAGCCTGGATAATTCCCTTTCATCTACAAATGGATTTGGCCATTCCCTTTTTACTTGCAAATGAGTTCATTTCACCTGCAAATAGACCACTTCTTTTCACCTGTGAAAAAGATTTCTCCCTATTTATAGGGAGAAATAGAATTCTCCCTATAAATGAGCCATTATCTGCCTGTGGGTGGGGCCCTCTTTTCCCAAGACCCAAAAGGGAATTTTGTAATGACTCATTAATGCTACAAGTTTCCACTGCCAAAAACATAAATATTCCCAGCCCCAAACCCTAGTATTCCTCTCTTGCTTGATGGGTCACATTTTATTTCTTGGGCTGTTACTTTTAAATTAAATTTTTGTCTAATAAACCCTTCCTGTGCCTCTTAAAAAAAGCTCAGGAGTAAAAATACCCATAAGGAGAATAGCTGGGTTGAATGGGACCTCTCATCCTAGTTTTCTGAGGAATCTCCACCTTGATTTCAATAGTGGTTTTATCAGTATACACTCCCACCAACCAGTAGAGAAGGGTTTCTTTCTCCCCACAACCCCTCCAGCATTTATTATTGGTTGACTTCTTGATGATGGCCATTCTTTCTCAGGGGTAAGATGGAATCTCGCTGTTGTTTTAATTTGCATTTCTTAAATGACCAGTGATGTTAAGCAATTTTTTCATATATTTATTTGCCATTTGTATTTCTTCATGTGAGACGTGTGTATTCATTTCAGATGCCCATTTTCAATGCTTATTTTTTTTTTCTTCTTAATGTTTATTACCAGTTTTGCATGGTTATATCTGACAATCTGAACAACTAATTTGAAGACAACAATATTCAATCTAACAATCATTATATCATTTTATTTGGTGAAATTTTATATTATAAATTTAGGGCGTTAGGGTTTGCAAACCTAGCTGGGGAGGTAACCATGAACTGTTAAATACAAGATCACAGAACACATCCATGAAATAGTTCCCAAAGCCCTACACATGGGCTTCTCACAAGAACACAAGTAGGTTTTCAATAGGATGGCTGAGACCCAAGCTGAGGCATAGATCCCAGATATGATATACTGCCAACCTGCTAGATATTTGCTACAAGTTCATGTTCTCTAAAATTGAAGAATGAATTTTTGGAACAATGGAGGTTAAGAACAAAACATATTTATTGAAAGAAAGGAAGTTTCTGTCTGAGAGAGAGAGCAAAAAGGGTCCTGAATGGGTTGCCAAAGATTCTGCCTTTTCTAGGAACTTTTATGGAGCAAATCTATGACATGAGGTGCATCCAAAGTGGGCAAAATGGGAAATCACAAGGTTGGCATGAGGTGGGACAAAACTTTGGCCAGCCAAGAAGATTACCAGCATAATTTCTCAGGTAAAATTGATTAAATTGGGATCAAATGGGGAAGTGAATCACATAGCAAGTGGGCATAAATACAGAGCAAGGGCTTTACCTGTAGGGAGTTGGGTTAATGGCTCTTCCTGGCCTCCTCAGTGTGATGGATATCTATTCAGAATATCAATCCCTGATGTTTATCAATTCTTGATGGGGCTGTATTTGTTTCATCTTTTGTCTTGAGGTCTGGCCCACAGCAGAGGTGCCTGTTTCACCTACAGTTGCAAGGCATCTGCTCTTCCACACTGGCTCCCTTGAGGGCCTGTCAGACAGCCTATAATATTTCTGATTCAGCTGCCTACAACACCAGCATTGTCTCTCAGGACCCCTATGTAGAAGTTCTCTGGAGTTTCCTTGAGTTTTGGATGGCACAAAAGGATACTGATCCTGTGAAGAGCTCTCTATCACGGCTTTCCTCACAATAACCTGCTCTGTGTCCTCCCTTTACTCAACCCAAGTTTGCTCTGCAGAGCCAGTTTCTTCCTCACTCTTCACTTTTACTTTTCAAATAAATGTTTCCACTACTTTTTGCTTGTTTCATTAATTCTTTGTTAGAAATGAAAATAACCTGGAATCTAACTCCAGAAGGAGAGGAAAGCAACCCAAAGCCTGGTAATGTTAACTTGGTGAACCACTTTTAACAGGAGATTACCCTGTAACACTACCATAAGTTACTGTTCCTCTGATATTCTCAATGTGAAGGAGTGGATCAACCATTCAACTAGTCATTTCGGCCAGAAATTTGGAATTATATTCAGTTAGTCTTTCACTCCACTCTATTGATATATCCTCTAAATAAATTATAAATCCATTACCCACTTTTAACTATTTAATTTTTCTTGGTTAGATTACTATTATTTTTTTTTTCTTTGAGACAGGGTCTCGCTATGCAGTTCAGGCTGGCCTTCAGCTCACTTTGTAGCCCAGGCTGGCCTCGAACTCGCAATGATCCTGCTGCCTCAGCCTCCCGAGTGCTGTGATTACAGGCATGCACCACCACACCCGGCTATAGATTACTATTATTTTACAAATCTGTCTTCCATTCCTCCTGGAACCAGCCTCTGTATCTTTCTCTCTATACCCCCACAATGCTGTTCCCTTAAGTGATCACTGTAAGTTGAAAGATGTCATTTCTTTACCTAAAGTTAGAAGAAAATTTATGTATCTGCACAGGTATATAAATATATTAGCTTAGGCTCTTTTTATTTTTGGTACTGGGACTCAAACTCAGGACCTTGTGCTACCCAAGCAGGTGCTGTGCTGCTGAGCTATCTCCCTAGTCCAATATATTCATTTAGATAATGGGATAAAAATTAAAATAGTAAAGGTAGACTGTATAGTGTAGCATTCATATGGACCTAAAAGGCCTTTTTCAATGGAAAGAAAGAGTTGAGTTAGCTTTTTTTGGCCTCAGTTGCATTCTTAACATAATTCCTAATAATTCACACCTTCGAGTTGGTGCATCATTCTCAGATAATAAACATATTAGTGATAGTTAGCAAATATATATATGCATATATATCCATATGATCACAGAAGTTATGTTAAATGTTAACTCAAGGGTATAACTCTGGGGAGGATCAGAAAAATGATACAGTAAGGTGTACCAGAAGAGTTAGAGAAGTACAGAAACATTATTTTTGGGGGGCTGGGGATTTTTAGCTCAGTGGCACAGCATCTGCCTGGAAGCACAAGGTTGTGAGTTCAATTCCCAGTACTGGAAAAAAAAAAAAAGAGAAAACATTATTTTTGCCATGAGAGTCCTCAGAATGATCAAGTCTTCTATAATAGTTTCTAATGAATTTTTTTATCTTCTTTTTGCAGCATGTACACACACACACACATATATTTGTATTCTACTGCATGTTAACTAGATTTCTAGCTATCCTCAAGAATTTTTCATGTTTTCTACATTCTAATTTCTACTTGTGCTTATAACTCTCTTCTTTCAATCTTTACCTGGTGGAATAATATTTCAAAGCTCATGGAAGATCTATAGTTGGAATTAATGTTTTAGTGTGCTTTGCTTTGTTTCCTACATGATCATTTATATACTGTTCTTAACTCTGTATTAGTTTTTTTGGGGTCTTGATAACACAGAGAATTTTTTATTATTGTATCTCCTCTGCTGGTCCTTGAGAGGCTTCCAAGAAATATGTGACGTTGGACTTACAGTAGTATCATCTATTCCTCCTGCACCACTGCAGTGTACTCTTGTCTACCATTCTGTTTTATTTGTCTTAGTCCTACAAGAACAAATTTTTGATATGTAAGCATATTATACCTTTTTCAGGAGAAATTAGAGTTAGAGAAAGTCTCCTTGACAATAATACAAGAGAAGTGATATTTTATATATGTATATATATATATGTTAAGTAGCTGAAAGGTTTGACAAGAACAATAAAAACTTGCCATATTCCTTTGAAGCGTAGTGTTACATACTACTAAAGTTTATCATGAAAATTGTATGCTAAAATTAATAAAAACTGACATTTTGCACAACCTCCTATTTCTACCATGTGGATAATCAAGAATTTTATTATGCTAATTTAAAATGAACTATCTAACATTTCCAAATTTTTCCTTAGAGAAATTTCTATAATAAAGACATTAATGTATGAAAGAAAGAGACTTAATGCTTCTTCTTCATGTTTGTTTGCTAGAGATTAAATTTTCCATTTCCCAACAATTATAGTTTGAAGTACAAGATGATAATTGATTCTGAAGTGTGTGTGTGTGTGTGTGGTGTTTGAACAACAGAGAGAAAGATGGACAGGCAGACAGACAGACAGATGAGCAGATAGACAATAAATGAGATCTAGCATTAGTTAAGTGGGTACGTCTGAACTAGTTATCAGTAAACAGAGATATGAGAAAGTACAGAAGAGCTTGCCATATAATGTTCCCTAACAACAAGCTCTCCATCGTTTCTATTTTGTTTCTTACTATCTGCTTGTGTTGCATCATTTTAAATTGTTTTGCTTGAAGTAGCCTATGTCTAATCTTTAACTGGTTTTTCCAGTTATCTCTTTCTGCTGTGGGCTTTCAAATTAATTAAATTTTCTATTGAACTTACTCCTAATTTTGTCTTCTTCATTCTTGCTACAAAAAGAAGGAAACATGATCACATGAAAGCATATATTTATATATGTGTCCCTGACTGTATTTCACACTTTTGTAAGTCCTTTCCTTTTCATTTTTGAAAGATTTTTTAATCTCATGCTGAAATTACACAGTGACACAAGCTTCATAATGTTTCCTCTAATTTAAAAAAAGCTAAAATAATTTTAGAGTGTTTACAACCATAACTGAAAATCCCTAGTGCTTTTCAGGCCATTTTGTGATGTTTTATCATCAATTTGTCCTTAATGACTCAGAGGTAACCAGTGTTATCATTAGTCACCAAGCACCTAGTAATCCTTTAAGACTCATAAACAATTTGAGCGAATGTGTTTCCTGTTCCAGGAATCAGAAGTTAGCTGGATATTTCAGCTCCACTGAGCAGGGTCCCTATCATGCCTTTGTTACACATATTCGTGCATGTATCCTGGCACAATCTCTGTATGCTAGCAACTGTGAAATTGTGGTTGTCAGTCTCCTCAGAGATAGGTTAGAGCTGTAGCTTAGCAGATCATGCTGGAGTGTTTCAAAGTTCACTGCCACATATCTTGCTGTGTTTTAATTATACACTGAATGTATAAAGATGACTATTTCACTTTTATGAAGAAAAATATATTGTTAGACCTTGTGCTTGAAAAAAATGAAGGCATATGAAATACAAATAAATATTTTTAATAGTCAAAAAGAAAAATAAATTTCAAGGGATAGACCAATTAGTGAATTGTCCTTTAAATATTCCTGTAACTTAATTACATGTGAGGTTTATTTTTTAAATCCCAATTTCTATTTATGTTCTTCACTAATAAGAATAATTTGAGGTGCCATATGTTTATTTTTCAGTCTAGTCATAAGGAACATCACAAACAGAGGTGACCCTGAGCTGGACAGATAGAGAATCTGGGCTTCCTTTTCACTTCCCTGTAATAAAATCCCCAGGATAGCATTCCTGATGCCAGTAGGATAACCTTCCTTCCTTCCTAAGACCTTGGTTAGCATTAAAGACTCTACCCAAGGGAATATGGTTAATTGAAGGAAAGAGGAGCTTCTTTTTGTTTCTTTTTCTATTTTCTATTTTTGAAATTACCTTGGTCATGTTTTGTTTCAGCCCTCTCATTTTCTACCTCTGTCCTTTCTTTGATGCAGCCCTAGAACCATAGGGAGTCAATACAATAGACTAAAAGCCTTAAAATTCCTGGTGGTAAATGGTGCCACTTTATAAATTCAACTCTGGAGGAAGAAAGACTCTCCTTAATTTAAAAGGAAAATAGTTCTAATTTCATTCCTGTACTCACTTGATGATGTTAGTCTGTTTAAACAATGTACTATCTGGAAAAGAGAGAACATTTTGTAAATGCCTAGATGTCAAAGAGTTCATGTAGGAGACATTGGCTTTTAGAGACTTGGAGAAAATAGCAGTATTTGCCCTTCATGTTTCATAAACCTTTGTTTTTGCAGTGTTATTGGTGGGAATGGCTTTCCAAGTAATAGGTTCATACTGGTGCAACTTGGACATTTTAAAGAAATTTTTCCAAATTTCTTTAAGAAATAATATGGATATAAATTCATGTAGATGACTGATTTTGTAAAATTTAGTGTTTTAAAAGGGAATGATATAAAACAACCATGTGATGGAATTCAGTATATTTTCTCACTGTTTGCATCATTTTAAAAAAAAAAAACTTACTGTAATCCAGGAGAATAATGCATTTAAAAGTGTACCTTGACTTATTACAATGGTTTTATGTATTTTAGATGGTTTATTTTTGGCTTATTAGTGTGATTTTTAATACATGCATATGGTAATTTACTTTGTGAGTCCTTATAACATAAATAAATGAACCTGATCTGGCAAAATAAAAAGGGGCTGGGAAGAAGGGGAAGAAAATAAGAGCTGAAATGTGTTACATGCACCGACCAGTCACTACAAAGAATTGTAATCATTATGTATGGCAAACATGTTCCAATAAAAGTTTAAAAAATTATATTTTCAAAAGTTAAGATTTTCAGAACAAAAATACTTTTCATTTCTTTGCATGCCAAATGGTATGTATGACATGACAAGAGAGACAGAAAGAGAATTGAGACAGAATATTTATGCATATATATATTATTTTTAACCAAGTGGTGCTCATATTATGCATATTCTTTTAATTTGATTTTTTATGTTACGTTATTCTCCAACACTCTTTGAAAATCTAAGCACCATAAAAGTTACTGTTTTGCCTGGCCTAGTCCTTTTTTCTTTTTCCAGTACTCCATATCTCATGGGACATCCATGAAAATCTCTTTCTGGAGCAGCTTTTCTGAACCTGTAGCCAGACTTCTATGTAGTGCCAAACCTTCTCAGAACTGTGTTTCTTGTCTGCTAAGCAGTCTTGTCTATCAGGGGTAGAGCCAATGTAGATACCCAAGGATTTTCTAATAATACCTGTGGCATCCTACATATGGAAAGAGGTACGGTATTTTTGCTCTTGATTCTGTCTGGGGAAAGATTACTGTCCTAACACAGTGTTTTGAGCTCAGTCTCTATAGGCATTCATTGCAGTCCAAGCAGCACAGGGAAAGGTACTGTAGGAATGAGCAGTTTAACCTGGGAAAAGCAGGCTATAGGTCATGGGTGGAAATGTTACCAGTTTGTTTTGTGAAGCAATGGCCAGAAGAGCTTGTGAATCATCTGGAATCATTCCAAGAAAACAATCTTTTCATGGTAGAAGTACCAAAAATTTTAGCAGTTAGATAATTAGCTTGATGCAACCTAGTAAGTGTTTAAGTTATATTTTGGAACTTGTTCATTGATTTTCCTTCCTTTACGCAATGGAAGTTAGTTAAAACAACTGTCATATGGTCAAGAGCTAGTAATGGTCAAGACAAAGGCCTTACCAGCAAAGTGCTGGACTCAGTGTTCCTCCTTTCATTCACGCATTCATTCATTCTGCAAATATTTATTGAGTCCACATCAAGTACCAGGTTCTTTACTAGATTTTAAGGACTCAAAGATGCATATTGTTTCCTTCTAAATCTCCTTACAACTTGGCCCAGCAGGTGTGCTTTGTTATGTGTTGAAGTCAGTTACAAGTGAAGGCATGAGTGTTAAATATAAGGTTTGGGTTATATTTAGAAATAGCATTGCTGCAGTCTGCGAAAACCTACTGACATGAAATTCTCATTTAAGTACATGAATATTGGGAATCTGGGGCATACATAAATAAAGAATTCACCTGATACATTTCAGAAACTGCCTTCTGAACTATTTAATTAATAAACTATGAAAAATATACTCCTGAGTCCTACGTGGATAATAGATGTCACCTTTGTTCTATAAAAATGCTTTGCTACCAGTAAAACTTAATTTTAAAATGAACAGTCAGCGTTTGCAGCAAGCTGTCTCTCTAAAAGTTCCACCTACCCTGGTTTGACACAAATAATGAAGAAGGGCAACATTTATTCACATTGCTGTAGTGGAAAATTTTATTTATCATTGGACATTAAGGTGTAGTGCTGTCTCCAGAGATGAAGATTGACAAGGCAGATGGTCTTTATTGTTCCTAAAGGTCTCTTTAGTAAATGACACACTAATTCTTTAGTACTTTCTTCTAGGTACCCTCCCTGTGCAATTAAAATTTGGTGACACATTTTTATGGTCACTAAACAGGCATAAATTAGCATTAATTAGGGGTATTATAAGGTAATTCCCTAATCAAGAACGTACATGCAGATGGGAGGAGCACAAGGACTACTAATAAAGTTCGCAAAATCACCTCTAACACTTTTTGTAGGGAGGTTGTGCTCCTGTCTTCATAGGCCAGGTTTTATATTGGAAAAAAAATGAATTTCATTATTAATTGAAGGTGTTAAGCATTCATAGTGTGTTCACCAACCCCACCTCTGAGCCTGAAACACATACATCTTCGGTAAAGAACACAGGCTCTTTGCTTTAATTAATTCATTAGTTAATCAATAGTAGTCATGCCTTCTAGGCTTGCATTCCAGGGGCCCATGTGTCAGGACTTTTAGACTGAGCATAATGGCTGCAATAGGCCATTAAGTGAAAACCACAATGAGACATTTAGAAAGGCTTTGCAATTAGATGAGAGGCTAGCTGTCATCCTTAGAAAATTCACTCCTCCTAGTATCCATGGGATCAATTTAAATTGCTGCTCTCAGATGACAAGAGTTATTTCTCCCTTTTGGCATTCTTGTGGCCTCAGGAAATGAAACTGGACTGACCTCTCAAATACTCATCTATGCATTGATATCAGCATGTGAAAAATAATAATATGAGATCAGATGTTTATACTCCCATACATAAGCCACAAGGTAGGGAGGGGAGACTTTCAGATAGAGAAAAGAGAGAGTAGATGCCAAAGTTCTACAGGTACATTCTCCGGCCATACTTGAGCACCCAAGCAACTGCTCGGTGACTCAGTTTCCAAATGGATAAAGCAGAGATATCACTAAAATATGCCGTAGAAGTCAGTAATACAATGTTTGAGCAAAGTACTGCATGTGATTATGTAGTTAATAAATATATATTGAGGACCTACTGGGGACCAAATGCTCTTCTTGACACCCTTACTAGGGCATTTAGAGCAAGAAAGAGGATGACGACTGTGCTTTCACAGCTCAGCATTACTGTAGTGCAGTTGTGAGCGTCACACATGGGGAAATCTCTATCTTTTCCTTATGTCCATGTGACTCCATTTTGTCCTTTAGCAGAAAGATTAGTGCTCAGAGGAGTCTAAATATTGTTCTCTCAAACCCTTTTGCATGAAAGCTATGCAAGCTGTATTAGTAGAGAGTGTGAAGGTTAGAAATAGGAGGGGTGGTAAAATGTCATCAATGTCCTTGCCCTAGTCTCCTTTCCCCAAATTAAGTTTCGATTGTCCTCCATGGGTCATTTTTTCCACTTCAGTGGGTAGGAAGAGAATGCTTTTTCTTGGCTGCAACGTTCCTGAATTTGAATAATAAGCTAATTCCTACTTGTAAGCAGTGAATTGGAAAATATTTAAGTGTACCCCTTGTTTAGTCACCCCTGATCTTGTGTCAAAAAATGCTTTGCATTTATTAGTAGTCTTAGGTAAATTCTAAATGCTGATTTCAAAGTTTGTCCCTCAACTAGAAGTTTTTATACATGAAAGGAGTCTCTGTGCTTTTAAATCTTTCAGGCTGTCCACTTCTCAAATCACCTGGCTTTGTGGCACTCTTGTAACCCTTTGATATAATTTTCATCATTTGTAACCTTTATTATCCCTTTCAGAATTTTGTGCATGATGCTTAGTCCTTCCCTTGTCAACAAGAAGCAGAAGTACTGGTTCTGCTGCCAAATATTTCATTAAAATTCACAATATTTAATGTTTTTTAGAAAGAAATTGGCACAACATCTCTATGGTGCATTTGCAGGGTACGGCTGTCAGTTATTATAATAGGGTTTCTAACAAATGACACGTCAAAGCCCTGACTTTCAAAGCCCTTATGCAGAATGTCAATCACTTGCTTTCTGCCTGTTCAAATGAGGCTTCTTCCAAGAGCACCTTTAAGGTGTATGTCCTGACTTTTCATCAAAAATTCTTTCTGTCCTTATTTTATCTTGTGGAAAATCTCCTGTCTTGGAAATATGAAAGGACAAAAATGACCAATTTTGTGTTATGATAAAGCATTTTTAACAATAATATTCAATATTCGTTGTTTCTATTTGGGGTATAATTGCATCCATCATTTCCTCTTTTTCCTTATTGTCTCCTCCCATGTATAATTCTTTCTAAATATTCCATAAACTTGAGGTAATACTTGGTAATAGCCTTAATATTTTTGGCTTATTATTATTGCAGATAAGACCTGATACACTGAGATCTGACATCAAATTGAGCAACTTTTGCCTTTATAAATAAAAATGGAAGCACAGATAAAGAATTGAAATGAATGGAAGTTTGTAAATGTGTCTTCCTACTTAGCAACTCTGAAAACTTAATTTGTTCACCAGGATTCTGAAGTAAATCAGACAGTCAATAGCCATGACAGTGTGTAGTTTACAGTTGATATTAGCTTATAGTTAATATTACATGACATGTTAGTGATGTTTATTGAAATGTGATTAAAAATTTGGACTTTGGAAAACTTAGTGCTGATTTTAGGACATGATTTTAAAGACATAGTGATTCCCTAAAAGGCTAGAAATCCATTAAATAAACACAGTTTAACTCCTTCTCCATAAGTTGACTAACATTAATCGCTCTTTGTTCAAGCGAATTGGAATTTATATAAATTTTGTGAATCACAGAAAGTTAAATAATTTTGAAATCAAGAATGTATTGCCTAAGTCTCTTCTTATTCTTCCAAAAAAGCCAACCCAATGCTTACTATCTGTTCTGTGATAGAAATTCAGTGTCTCTCTCTATATCGTAGCAGAGGCTCAGGTTTGAAAAGAAGCTATGTTAAACACTGAACATTGTTAATAGCTTTTCTTATATCTTGTTTTTTTTTTTCTGGAGGTGAATTGAAAGTGGTTTGGACAATTCAGATATAAAAATGAAATGATCTATCTAGTAACATAGAACTAACAGTCATTCCCCGCAAATGTACCATCTCATCTTATTGTCCCCAAGAGGTATACATCTGGGCTCCCAGGTACTCTTTATTAAATATATAATCTATTTCATTTACTTTGCTCACTAGCAGTAAATGTGTCAGCCTCATTATCTTTTATATTGCCTGGCTCTCAGTGGATCCTGGATAATAAGAAAACTAAACTGAAACAAAGTATTCAATAATTACTAAATTTAACCCTGTAAAAATTAGTTTATATTTCTGAATTATCTGCAATTGGTTAAAACTTGAGTCAAAATTGCTAGATTCTTATAAAAGTCTGTGCTGCCCTTGTAAACACAAACAACACACTGAAAGAGGAAGGATTTGGTCAAAGTTGTGGACTCAAGAGATTGAAATAAAACTAGAAAACATTTTATTACCCCTTATCCAAATGAACTTTATAAACATCATGAAGTTTGGCTTTCACTAAAGTATTTTCCTTTTCCTTAATAACTGACAGCCCAGTTCCTTCTCAGGAAGCATTATTCATAGTCTCAGGATGTATTAAGAAAAAACTATTTATTTACAGATACTTGTGAGAGGCAATGAGAGAGCAAGTGAGCACAGGAGGGAATAAAAAGCATTGGGCGCCATTTTGGCAGAGTCTGAAGGTAAGCCTTACAAAAGATTAAAAGCTATAAAATAAAACAACAACAAAAAATGATGTGGTCATAGATACTGTGGTTCATGATATGAAAAGATGTCTTTTCTATCCTCAAAAATCTTCCCTAGAAATGAATATAAAACTCCTACATTTAATTGAGAGGAGTTAACTTGATTATATAAATCAACAGAAGACTGACCCTGCCATGAATTTTTAATAATACACTAATTGCCTAATAGGGAAATAAGACTTCAGTGGTAAATTTTAGTCTGTGTCAACAGGGAGTTAAAGAATCAACTCTTTTACAGTAATGGTCCTGAAGCTGATATTTAGTTTGCAGATGAAAAAAATCCTAGTGTCTCTTTTGGCATGTGTTGTCTTGATTAAGTATTGACTTTTAAAATTTCACTAAGTCTATCTCAGCTCTTTCCTAATGGTTTCTGAAATGAATCCCAGTCGTCTCATCTGCTTGTTTACAAGACTGTAGAACAGTGACAACCATGAGAGTTAAGTTAACCATGAAAGTGGAGCAAGGATGACTTTTTCTCTTAAGTAAAAAACTTGTTCTTATACAAATTGTCACTCAAGGGGTCATTTGCCTGGTGGGTTTTTGTTACAGAACAGCTACTTGGAACTTTGAAGAACTTTTGGAAGGTACAAAGCTCTTCTCAAATGTATTTCTGTAAAAATATAGTTTTTTTTCTCCTTATACTTTCTTTAGTTCAAGATTGTTAAAGAAGAGATCAAAATGATTTCAGATAGAAGAACATCTTGACTTTTTTAATAACAAGATTTTTTTCTCATCTTATAAAATCAAGACAGTAAGTAGAGGAAAAACACATAAACCTGGATTTATATCAGGCAAATTTTCCAGAAGACTTACTATAAAAATAAAGAGGTGGAGAGAGATAATTTTCTTTCACTGAATTACTCTCATTTTGCTGACTTTTTCTTAAAAAATAAATCTTTCATATTTGGAAAATGGGCTAGGACTTGTCGGTTGGTGATTTTCCAGTCATTGGCCATTACTCAAGAAACATTTGTTGAGACCTACTTAGCGGAAAGGCATAATAATGAGGAACGGAAATCTATGTGGTTTTACAGAGGGGAAAGCATGTGTTCACTGTAGGCATGGAAATTACAGGTTGTATAAAATAAAATTCCTCATAAAATTAATTAAACTATGATAAACTTGCAGTATACTACAAAGCAGAAATAAAGATACCATGACAATTGGTAATTTGGAGGAAGCTAATCACAGACTTCTTGATTTTTTAAGAAAATTGTATGAAATTTCAATCTTGAAGTTCCTATAAGCTCTGTAGGTATTTTCAAGGTAAGAAAAAGGAGACTTTCTAGTTTGAGAGAAAAACGTGTGTTTAAATTTTGTTGAAGTCATCATAACATGCTGAAGAAAATTAGAGGCCTTTGGTCACTCAAATACATATTGTAGAGATGATTAGTAAAACACAGAGGAAGACAGCCCAGAGATGCTAGACCACACTCGTTCTTCTGGGGACATAATAAATGCTTAAGTATGTCTGAGTAGATCCTATTTGCTGAAAACATACATCAATTTCAGCAAATAACTATAAGCAGTCATATTTGAAAATAATTTTTAGTTGATTACGTTTAATTTTTGTGAGAATAGGTACACAAGTTCTGTGATGTGGCCTCTTAGCAAATTTTACATGTACAATATAGACTTTATTATAGGTATAGCACTATGGAGATCACTGGAATTTATGCATCTCCATAACAGAAACTTTATGCCCTTTGATTAACTCCTCGTTTCTCTTCCTCCCATTTCCTAAAAATCATCATTCCCTTGTTTGATTATATTAATTTGACTAGTTTAGATACCTTTTTTAAGTGGAATCATGTCTTGTGATAAGCTTATTTCATATAATTTCAGCAATAATCATCCTTTCAAATACTGCAGAATTTCTTTTTTGTTTAAAGCTGAATGATAGACCATTGTATCTATATACTGCCTTAGGTTCATCCACTCATTGGCTGATTGCCACTTAGGTTCTTTCCACAACTACCTACTGTGCCTAGTGCTTCAGAATATTTTTTTTTTATTGAAAGAGTATTAAAAAACCACTAACAAAATAACAATGAGGTAGACAAAAACAAAACAAAGCAAAACAATAAAAATGTACAGGATTTCAAAACAAAATGACAGGAATTAACAGTGGTTATTACATTACATATTGTTTTCTTCAGCAAAGTTGTTCAGATTACCAGATGTAAGAATGCAAGATTGATCAAATAATTAAAAAGAATAAAAAATAATAAAAACGTATTAGAAATGATACAGAGCTTCACTAAACAAGAGGGTAGGAATTCACCAATGATTGTTATAATACATATTGTTCTCTTCAACTTAGTTGTTCAGATTACCAGATATAAGCATACAAAATTGGTCAAAAAAATTTAAACATTAGACATCAGCACTACAGTTAACCCAGCTATTCTCCTCTCTGTATATATTTTTCCCTTGTTTTTTTCATTTTCTCCTTCTCCTCATCCCAATTGTTCCTTCCTTTGTGTAATTTCTTTCCCATTCATAATATCTATTGTACATTTTGGTTTGTATTTACTTTTTCAGGTTCTTAACTAGGTATACAATCCAATGTTTACATATGTGGGTTCGATTTATTTCACTTATGAGTATGGTCTCTAGTTGGATCCATTTACCTATAAAAACCACAAGTTATCAATTTATAGTTGAGTAATACTCCATTGTGTAAAAATACTACATCTTTTGTATCCATTTCTCAGTTAATGGAAGTTTGAGTTGTTTCCAAGATTTAGCTATGACAAATTATGCTGCTATAAACATGGATGTACGTATATGTCTGTGCTATGATATTTTCAATTCTTCTGGGAAAATATCCAGAAGGAGAATAGCTGGGTAAAGGAGGACCTCTAATCCTAGTTTTCTGAGGAATCTCCACACTGATTTCCACAATGGTTTCACAAATCTACACTCCCACCACCAGTGGAACAGGGTTTCTTTTTCCCCAAACAATCGAGCATTGGTTATTGGTTGATTTCTTCATGATAGCAGTTCTTTCTGGGGTGAGATGGAATCTCAGTGTTGTTTTAATTTGCATTTCTTGAATTATCATTGATGTTGAACTTTTTTACATATATTTGTTTGCCATTTGTATTTTGTCATCTGAAAAGTATGTATTCATCTCAGATGCCAATTTTTGGATTGAGTCTTTGAATTTTGGGGACCAGATTTTTTAAAATTCTTTATATGTTCTAGATAGAAGTCCTTTGTCTGAGAGACAGTTGTCTAAAACTTTTTCCCAATTTATGAGCTCTCTTTTTGCTCTGTTGGTGATTTCTTTTGATGTGCAAAAACATTTCAGTATGATGAGATCCCAGTTGATTCTTTGAAGTATTCTCATGCAGTTTGTTTTTTGTTCATAAACTCTCTACCTAACCCTGTGTCTTCAAGATTTCTACCTATTTTCTCTTCTTGTAGATTTAGTGTTTCTGTTTTAGTATTTAGATCTTTGATCCATTTTGACTTTAGTTTAGTGCATGCTTATAGACATGGCTTTAGTTTTAGTCTTCAGCATGTGAAAAGCCAGTTTTTTAGGCACCATCTATTAAATAGGTTATACTTCTTCCAGGGGGCATGTTTGGCACCTTTGTCAAAGATAAGGTGGCCGAGTGTGTTTGTGGTTGTATCTGTATCTTCTAATCTGTCCCATTGATTTCCAGGTCTGTTTTTTACCAATACCATGCTGATTTTATCACAGTAGCTTTGTAGTACAATTTCAAGTTAGGGATTATGATGCCTTTTGCCTTGCCTTTGTTGCTCAAGTTTGCTTTTGCTATTCTAGGCCTCTTCTGGTTCCTGGTGAATTTTGGAAATGTTTTCTTTAGATCTATGATATATACTAATGGTATTTTAATTGGGATTGCATTGAATCTCTATGACAGTTTTGAGAGTATGGTCATTTTCACAATGTTTGTTCTTACTATTCATGAGCAAGGAGTATTTTTCCAAATTCAGAAATCATCTTTGATCGCTTTTATCAGAGCATTGTACTTTTCACCCTATAAAACTTTTACTACCTTTGTTAGATTGATTCCTAAGTATTTCATTTTTTTAGATGCTACTTTGAAAGATGTGTTTTTTTAAAAAATTTTTCTCTCAGTCTGTTTGTTGCATGTGTACAGGAATGCTACTGATTTTTGAGTGTTGTGTCAGTGTCCAGCTACACTACTGAATTTGGTTGTTAAATCTATAAGCCTTTTGGTGGAGTTTTTGGGGTTTTCCTTGTAGAGTTCATGTCATATGTGAATAATGATCATTTTACTTCTTTCTTTCCTACCCTTGTTCCTTTTATTTCTCTCTCTGCCTAATTTCTCTGGCTAATATTTCCAGGACTATAGTGAATAGGAGTGGTGACAATGAACATCCTTGTCTTGTTCCTGTTTTTAAAGTGAGAGCTTTCAGTTTTTATCAGTTTAGTCTGATGTTGGTTATTGGTTTATCATAGATGGCTTTGATCAGAGTGAGGTAAAAACCATGTATTTTA
The DNA here is from genome assembly GCF_000276665.1 of Chinchilla lanigera. NCBI lineage: Eukaryota > Metazoa > Chordata > Mammalia > Rodentia > Chinchillidae > Chinchilla > Chinchilla lanigera. The sequence continues at coordinate 49,681,116 of NW_004955404.1, read as the reverse complement.
TTATTCCATAGGGTTTTAACATGAATGACTATTGGACTCAACACTGAGATCCAAAGGTTTTTCTGCATCTATTGAGGTGATCATGTGATTTTTGTCTTTGCCTCTGTTGATATCATGTATTACATTCATTGACTTGTGAATATTGAGCCATCCCTGCATTCCTGGGATGAATCCCACTTGGTCATGATATATAATCTTCTTGATGATTTGCTGCATTCAGTTTCCCAGTATTTTATTGAAATTTTTGCATCTATATTCGTTAGGAACTGACTTGCAGTTCTATTTTTTGATTGTGTCATTCTCTGATTTTGATATCAGGGTAATACTTTCCTCAAGGAATGAGATAGGGAGAATTCCTTCCTTTTCAATTTCATTGAGAAGTTCAAGAAGAATTGATGTTAAATCTTCCCTAAAGTTCTTGTAGAATTCAGCTGTGAATCCATCAGGACCTGGGCTTTTCTTTGTTAGTAAATTTTTTTTGTTACATTTTCATTTTTATTGGCTGATATTGAGTTATTCAGGGTTTTTATATCTTCTTGACTGAGCTTTGGTAATTTATATGTATCTAGGAATCTGTCTATTTTAACTTGTTTTCCATCTTATAAAGATTTTCAAAGTAGGAATTGATGATCTTCTGAATTTCTACAGGATCTGCACTGATTTCCTTTTCATTCTTTATTTCATGTTTTTCTTTCCTTTTTTGATAAGGTTGGCTAGGGGTTTATCAACTTCATTTATTCTTCAAAGAACCAACTCTTCCATTCATTAATTCTTTGTATTTTTTTCCTAGTCTCCATTGCATGAATTTCTGCTCTGACCTTCATAATTTCCTGCCTTCTTTGGCCTTAGGGCTTGATCTTCTCTTCTTTTTCCTAGAAGTTTGAGGTGCAGCATAAGATTATTTGTGCTTATTCTGTTTTCCTGATGTGGGAATTCATTGCTATAAATTTTCCTGTGAAGACTGCTTTCATTGCAACCCACAGGTTTCTGTAAGTTGTATCTGCATTTTCTGATTGTAAATATTGTTTAATTTCTTCTTTAATTTCAACTGTGCCACTTTGATTGTTCACAAGGGTGTTATTTATTTTCCATGTGTTTATCAAGTTTTTGAAATTTCTTTTGTCTTTAATTTCTAATTTCATTGCACTGCAGTCAAAATATCTGACACCCAAAATGAAGGAAGGAAATGTTTCTTTAGCTTACAGTTTGTGGAGATTTCAGTTCATTCTTGGCTGGTTCCAAGGCAGAGTAGCACATGGTAGAGGGCAAAGGCTCATGGCGGGGGTAGATTGCAAAGGCAGCAAACCCCAAAAGGGAGGAATTGGGGCAAGCAGCCTCTTTTTCTCCCTTACGTATGCAAAACTATCCTCCCTGTGGTGGGGATAGCTCTCACTCCAGTAACCAAACTGTGGAAGCCTGCCCCATGACCACATGAACCTTTGAGGGGACACCCAGACACAAACCATTACACGTGGGGTAATTGCAATTCCTTTGAATTTACTTAACCTTGTTTTGTGAGTTAGTATATGGTCTATTTTAGAGAATGCCCTGTGCACATCTGAGAAGAATGTGTATACTGATGTTGTTGGGTGGAATACTCTGTGAAAGTCTACTGAGTCTATTTTTTCACAAGTTTGGTTTAGTGCTGTTATTTCTTTGCTGATTTTTTTTGTCTACTTGATCTATCTCTTTGTGACAATTGGGTGTTCACATCCCGTTATGATTGTGTTATTGCATGTTTGAGTTTTCACATCTGTGGAAATTTCTCTTAGATAGTTGGTGCTCCTATATTTGGTGCATAGATGTTTATGATTGTTAGCTCTTCTTCTTGAAGTTTTCCTCTAACAAGTATATGACCTTCTATATCTCTTTTGATCATTCTTGGTTTGAATTTCACATTGTCTACAAGCAGAATAGCTACCCCTGCATTTTTCTGGGTTTCTATCTTATGGAGTATTGTTTTCCATACTTTGACTTTCAGTCTATGAATTTCTTAAGTTAAATGTGTTTCTTGTATACAGCATATAGTTGGATATTTTTTTCTTGATCCACTCTGCCAGTTTGCTTCTTTTGATTGGTGAATTGAAACCACTTACATTGATGGTTATAACCGATACATTGGTTTATCTTTGTCATGTTATTTTCCTGCTGTTAGTTCCTCCTTTTTCCCTCTGTTTAATTACTTACACTGCTTGGTAGTCCCTTTCTATTGTTATTATTGAAATTGTAGTCATTTTTATCTCTTTCTAGAATATCTTTTAGTACTCTTTGTAGGATTGTTTGGGTGCTCAAAATTTCTTCAGTTCTATGTTTTGGAAATATTTTATTTATGTATTAATTTTAAAGCATAGATTTGCAGGGTACATCAATCAGGTTTAGAAATTGTTTTCTTTCAGGACTTTAAATGCTCTAACCTCTTCTTGACTTGATCTTTTTTGTTGAGAAATCTGCCATTATTCTGATGGGCTTTCCTTTATAGGTGATCTGTTTCTTCTCTCTAATAGCTTTTAATATTCTGTTCTTGTGGTGAATTCCTGGGATCTTGATTATTATATGTCTTGGTGTATATTTATTTTGATTATGACTAGTTGGAGTTCTGTATGCCTCACTTAATGTATGTCAGATTCTTTTTCCATGCTTGGGAAACTTTCTGCTATTACTTCTACAAATAGTCCTTTTATATCATTTATGTTGTTTACTGATTCATTGTTGTTCTTAAGATATCCTTTTCATAATCATTAGTTGCAATGCTGTCTTTAAGGTCGGAAAGTCTGTCTTTATCTTTGTTCAAGTGGTTTTTCCAGCTTTCAATGGAACTTTTAATTTTTGCTGAATATCTGTTTGAATCTGTTTCATGCATTCTAATATGTCCTACATTGTTCATTCAAAGTTTCCCTCATTTTTCTATGCTACTCTGTTTTTTATCAACATCATCTTTAGATGTGCTGAGCAATTCTTTCATTATTATTGTCATTTCATTTTTTACATGAGAGATTATTTCTGATTTGATGTCTTCTATGGCCTGATGGTGTTGTTTCTTTTCTTCAGTTATTATTATTTCAGAAATTTCAGGTATATGACTTCCAAACTGTTCTGTGTAAATATCCCCTGGAGTTGTTCTGGGTGGTGTGGAGGTCTGATATTGCATGATGTTCTTTTGTTTTGTCGTTTTCAAAGACCCTGAGGTTCCCTGAAGTTCAGCTTCACTCCCACAGTGATGTGGGAGTGGAAGGGCAAGGACCTGATGGCCCCCTGTTATCAATGTGTCTTCAGAAAGGGTGTGTGGGGGTAGGGTGTGGTCATTAATATTCCCAAATCTTTCTGGGGCTCAACTGGCTCCCACACCAGTGGGGGAGGTGTGGGTGTACTGTCATTGAGGCTCCTGAAACTGTCTGGGCTCAGCTTGGCTCCTGCAAGTGTGTGGGGAGGTGGGACTTGGTCACCAAGGCTCCTGAAACTGTCCAGGACCCTGCTGAGTTCCCACACCAGTCAGAATAATTTTTTAACAGCAAAATTATTTTACCTTTTAGAGCTTTGTATTTTTTACAGTATTTCTTAAAAGAAGACTGGGAGACTACTAAGAAGTTCACTTAGTATACCAGGAATCTACTTAGTAGACCAGGAGTTTCCTTAGTAGACCAGGAGTGCACTAAGTTTTAGAACATATCCATTCTATCATTCTTCCTAGTCTTGGACAGTTATGAGAAAACATTATGAAAACATTTTTTCACACAACTGTTTTATTATGCATTTTATCTGATGCTTTTGAAGCAGTCCAGGACTGTTACTCTAGAAACAATAGAATTGGGCAATAATATAAGCCGTGAGGTCCAGTTTCCTTACTATAAGAAGTACAAAATAATACCTTCCTTTCAGAGTTACTAGGATGTTGTCAGTAGTTTAGTAAGCAATCAATATTTTCTATTTGTTGTAAATGTTATTCCAAATGCCAATGTCGGAATCTTAACTTCTTGTATCACTATAACACTTAAATAAGGGTTATTTATTATGCCCATTTTTAGAGGAAAATGCTGAAGTACAAAGACTATATAAACTGCTCCAGATTATAAAGCTAATAAATAGCTGTACTTGGACTTCAGTCATCACCCTCTATGGCCTCTGACATATAGTAAAGTAATAACAATTAAAATATCATAGATAATATATTGTTCCTCATCTGATATATTCAATATCCATGAATTTAATTTATACATTTCTCTTAGTGATGATATATTTTAAAAAACTTCTATGTATTGACTATCATACATTTTAACATATCATTCATCTCTTGTGGTAAATTACCACACAAAATTAACCACAGAAACCTGGGTTTATTGAATGATGTCAGAATCTTTGAGTGCTATATTTAATCATTTATATGATGCAAGCTAGGGGAAAATTGATAATAAGTTTGGGAAAATCAGTTCTCAAATGTCTCAAAGGAGACAAATTATGAATATGGGAAATGTTAGGTAAAGTGTAATATGCCATGGTTCTAGTAATATAATGAGTAATTTTTATTAAACAATAAATACAACTTCTGAGGTTCTACTCTTTCTGTGGATCAAATGTATTAATTAATTTGTACTTATAAATAATTTATAACAAATCCTGGGATATAGCAAGTGTTCAATTGTATTATCTGCTATTATTATCATTTTCTTTCATGGAATTTTATCTTTTTTCTTTTGTAAATAGGGCCCTTAATTATTACAAGAACTATGAGAAATTCCCTTCTACTATGTACTCTGACAAGCTATACTCATGGAAAAGTCAAGAAGTAATAAATTAAATGTTGCTGTAGGAAAATGGGGATTACTGAGGGAGGTCTGATTATAAAAGATGTCCTGCCATAGCAAATGGGCCATATTAAAGATGCATGCCCTGAGCAGGGCAAAAGTCTGCAATTAAAAAAAAAAAGACTAAGAATAAACTTTTAGATTTTCACTTAAGGATTTTTTAAAGGCTTAAATCAAGAAAGGCCAGAGAAAAAGAGAAAAGATGACAATGATAACATTTAGAAGTTAGAAACAAAGTTAATCCATGTGGATTAACTAAGTGGGACATGCAGCAGAAGTGGGGAGATTCAACAGCAAGCTCATTTGAAATCCAGGGTTTAGGGATGAATATAGAGAAGCAATTGCATGAATAATGATGACATTAATATTTCCGAGGCAAGCAAAATATTGTAAAAGGCAGACAATAATGAATACTAATACTGATATTATAAACACAAAAATAATCATACAGAGGAATAAGGTTTAGAGATTTGTTATATGGGGAGGAGGAGGGGAAAAATGTCAGAGTCCTTCTTTTCTATATATGAATTCAATAGATAATACCTAAAACAGAAAATGGAGAAACAGCTACATAAGCATGTTTTTTAGAAACATAAAAGTAGTTAGCAGAAGAGACAGCCAAAAAAGCTGGAAGTGCTTACCTCTGGGAAATGTGGATCAGCCTGCAGATAGTAAGACAAGAAACAGTTACATTTTATCTCAAAACATATTTATTAAATTTGTCCTTTTTAAACCATAGGGATGTATGTTTGGTAAATATAAAAATTACATTAATGCAAAAAAATTATTGCACAGTGGGAGTGGAAATTCTTATAATAAATTGAAATTACAAGAAGGGTTAATGAGTTTCCATTTAAGGTAAATGAATCAAGGGTTTTTATGTCAAGGCACTGACTAATACAGGCTGGTGGAAGAAAATTGAGGTAAAGGAATTAAACAAAGGTTTCAGCATATTTCTATTTCGTTACTGCTTGTGCATAGAGTAAGTTTAACTTCTCTCAGCTCTTGACAACCAGCTTGCTAATCCTGAGGAATTCAATAAAGTAGTCTAGTCCAATGAATCTGGTCATATATCACTTTAAATTCTTGGCATGTTGAATTGGTCACAGCTTCCTCAGTCACTAGCTCCTGTAAAATTATGGCAGTGATATATGTAGATATATTTTTGACCATGCCCAAGAGTAAAACTTTTATTGTTTTACAAGACAGATGGCATATTATATAATTAGGGAGTTGAAAGGGACATTAGAGTTATCCATTTCTACCTTTATTTGATTCTGAATTTCATATATACTATCTCTGTTTAATGAAGGCTGTTACTATATATCTTAAATCTTTTCTCCTGATACTGTGTTAGGATCATTTCAGATCAAGACTGCTCTGAGTTAAAGAGGATGTGGCGCACATGGTGATCAGTTACTGAGAGGCTGTTCCATGGATCTTCTTAGCAATATTGATTACTGGATGATCTGTGTGGATCAAAAGCTTTGTTTTCATTTCCGTATAGGTTTTAAATTATATAGAATTACATCCACTATCTTTAAAATTTTTTGTGTAATGTTAGACACATATGAGGTATAGCCAAAAACTATTGTAACTGTTAAAAACTTTTTTAAAAGTATTAATGCATTGCCATTAATACTTTTCAAAATGTCCCCCCTCACTTTAAGCACACTTGTTCGATTGCTCTTGCCACTGCTTTTCAGAAACAGTTTAAAGTGCTCTTTTGTTAGTGTATGTAGTGGTACTGTCACGGCTGCCTCGCTGGCCTAAACAGATTCAAACTGTTTAACTTCCATGATTGTTTTGACTTTATGGAAGATCCAGTAGCTCCAAGTTGCCAGATCCAGTGAATGGGGTTAATGAGGACACACGATAATGTCTTTACTTTATGAGCCTGTCTTTCCATTGGATGGCATGCTGCAGCAGCATCTGCTGTGTTTGTGGTCACAGTTCATAAGGACACTCATGAAAGAGGATTCCAGAAGTACTTCAGAAAGAGGAGAGAATGATGAGGCAATTGTGCTGGAAGCCAGAGTATTTTGACAGGGCAGTGTTATAATATGCCTTTTACTGTGATTGATTGACTGATTGATTATTTTAAAGAGAACAAAATCAATAACAAAATAACAACAAAAAGACAAACACAAAACAACACAAAAATAATAAAAATGATGCAGAATTTCAAAACAAGATGATAGGAAATTAATAGTGGTTGTTATATTACATATTATTATCTTTTTTTACATATTATCTTCAACGAAGTTACTCAGATTATGTGATGTAAGAATGCAAGATTGATCAAACAGTTAAAAAGAATAAAGAAAAATAAAAAAATATTAGAAATGATACAGAGCTTCACTAAACAAGATGGTAGGAATTCAACAATGATTGGTATATTGCATATTGTTGTCTTCAACTTAGTTGTTGAAATTATCAGATATAAGCATGCAAAATTGGTTAAAAAAAATTAAGTGTTAACTGTTCCTTCCAATATAACAATAAAACTCAGCAGTACATGAAAATCTTCATTTTATAATTTGATCACACCTTGGACATTCTTTATCAGGTCTCTGTGGCCTCACGTGTATTAATACCCTTTGGCTCAATTGATACTATACCTTTATTTGCTTTGGGATTTTGTGCTTATGTGTTGGTGTGTTGGATAAAATGTTGCCTTTTCTGGAAACCAATTTGGAATAATTGTAAGAAGTAGATAATTCCTCCCTTAATATAGTATCTTTTTACATATGTATATTTCATGTACATGTACATCTAATAATGATATTGTACAGTACTTTTTTTAACCAATAGCTTTCTGAATGTTGAACTTTAAAAATCTTAATTATTTGAGAACTTTTTAAATTTTTACCTCAGTTTATGATTTATTCCATTTTTCTTACTATGCATGAATTAAATCTTTCACCCAGTGCTTGTCAAAGTGTGGGCATTTAGAATTCCTGCTGCCTACAACGATAGGTGATAAATCAATAAATTTTTATTCAAATATGACATACGTATGTCCTAAATGTTAAATATGAAATCTGTTTCTGACAGTTAAGTCTAGCATTTTGAATATTTTTCAATTCTTTTTATTCATTATTTAGACACATTTACATAGTACTTTATACATGTTATTTCATAACTTACTTTTGTCTTTGACCAATTAATGTCCCTGTTTACATTTGCATTAATGTTTATGTAAGATAAAATGGTTATGTAAAATTTTGTATCTCTTCTTTTTAATTGGTATCTGTCTTTGGTTTTACTCTTATAAATAACTCTTTCATTAACGTTTATGTACATACATTCTTGGCAAAGGAATGAATACTTTTAAAAGTAAATTTTCACATGAAGAATTACTTGTTAAAGTTACAAATATATTAATATCAATTTGTACACATTTACACATCTCCTCTCTGAGGAGTTTTAGAAAATTAAACTCCCACTGGTGATGAAATAACACATTTTCTTTTTGGTTTCGTTTTTTTGTTTGTTTGTTTGTTTTCTTGTACCGAGAATTGAACTCACGACCTTGCACTTGCCAGGCAGGCGCTGTGTTGCTGAGCTAAATCCCCAGCTCTGAATTAACACATTTTAAAAATTTTTTTTTAAATTTTATTTTAAAGAGAGTAGTACATGAGAAACAAACACACAAAAAAATACAACAGTAGCAGCATATCAGTATCACGAACATAAACAAATCAAAGCAAAAGTATTCAAAGGGATACAGGGTCTCAAGACAAATTAATGCAAATGAACAGTGGTTGTCACATTGCATATCGCTATCCTCAACTACATTGCTCAGATTATCAGATGTAAGAATGAAAAGATTGCTCAAACCATTAAAGAGAATAAGAAAATAATTCTTCAATAAAACCTGAGAGATAATACAGTTTCACTAGACAAGAGGTAGTTCACCACTATAATTCCATTGCATATTGTTACCTTCAGATCAGTTGCTGAGACCACCAGACACAAGCATGCACAGTCGATCAGAACATAAAAAATTGTGAGCATTAACTGTTCATTTCAATACACCATCAGACAACAGCAATACAGTCATCGCAGCTATTCATATCTATATTTATGTTTTGCCTTCCTTCTTTCTTTTTTCTTCTTTTCCTCAACCCAGTCGTTCCTTCCTTTGAGCAATTTCTTTCCTTTCTTATCATGTATTGTACCTTTTGGATTTTACCTAGTCTTTTAGGTTCCTACACTAAGGAGACAATATGATGTTTACACATGTGGGGGGCTGATTTATTTCACTTACGAGTATGGTCTCTAGTTGCATCCATTTACCTACAAAAGCCTCAAGTTTATCTTTTATAATAGCTAATACTCCATTGTATAGAAATACCACAACTTTTTTATCCATTCCTCAGTGAATGGGCACCTGGGTTATTTCCAAGATTTAGCTATAACAAATTGTGCCACTATAAATATGGGTGCACATATATCACTGTGCTATGATGTCTTTAATTCTCTGGGAAAATACCCAGAAGGGGGATAGCTGAATTAAATGGGACTTCTAGTCTTAGTTTTATGAGGAATCTCCAAATTGATTTCCACAGTGGTTTTACCAATCTACACTCCCACCAGCAGTGAAGTAGGGTTCCTTTCTCCCCACAGCCTCTCCAGCATTTGTTATTGGTTGTTTTCAGTTTAAAATCAGGAACAAGACAAGGATGTCCACTGTCACCACTCCTATTCAGTATAGATCTGGAAATATTGGCTAGAGCAATTATACAAGAGAGAGAAATAAAGGGAATAAGGATGGGAAAGGAAGAAGTGAAAACGTCATTATTCGCAGATGACATGAGACTCTACATAGAAGACCCCAAAAACTCCACCAATGAACGTGAAAGGAGGGACCTCTTAAAAACAACAAGGAGCCAGGAAATAACAATTCAACAACTGCAAGATGAAGCAAAAAGAAACAATGTCAGATTAATTTCAGGTGTAGGACTTCCAGGCTCTTCTGTGTGGATGCCTCCTGGACTGTTTTGTGTGGTGTGGATAACCATTTTTGGATTGGGTCTTTGAATTTGGGAGGCCTGATCAGCTACTAAATTTGGTTATTAAATCCCTGAGCCTTTTGGTGGATTGCATTTTGCTCTTTTGGTTTGTCATTTTTGAGCAACCAGAGACTCCTTGTAGTTCAGGCTCACTGTCCTGATTGTGAGTGGCAGTGCGAGAGTCTGAAGATCCCCAGTGCTCTGTGTTGCTCCTGTACTGGTGAGAGATGTCAGCTCAGCCCCAGCCTACACACTATGGGTGTGGCAGGTAGCCACCGAGGCCCCAGAGTGTGCCTGAGGCTTTGCCTGCCTAGCACGCTGATCAGGGAGGCAGAGCCCAGACTCACTGGGCTTCCTGAAGATTTCTGGGGCTTAGCCCAGCCCAGCACTGTAGGTGTGGTGGGTACCCACCAAGGCTCCAGAGGGTGCCCAAGGTTTCGTCTGCCTTGCACGCTCATCAGGGAGGCAGAGCCCAGGCTCGCCGAGTTTCCCAAAGATGTCCGGGGTCTGAATTAATACTTGCATTGGGTCTTTATCATGTTGTAAACTTTATCTATTTTACTGATGATAAATGAATTTCATAATTGTTTTAGTTTGTTTCTTTTATTACTACTAAAACTAAAATTATTTTTATGTTTTCTTGCCATGTCCTTAATCATTGAAAGAAATGCATTTTTTTCTTATATAGAGGAAAACATAATAGAGGATTTAAATTTTCCCTTGTGTGTTTACAAATAGTACTCTAGTATGTTGGTTTATTTCTTAATTTTATAAATTTTTGACATATATTTGAATATTTTATGTAATTTTATTAAGGTGTAATTGACAAATAAAACCTTTATATTTTTGATGTATAACATTTTGATGTATTTAGATATTGCACAAAAATTATCATAAACAAGATAATTAATATACTCATCACTGCACATAATTATCCTTTTGCATGTGTTTGTGATAAGACTAAGATCTACTCTTTTAGCAATTTTCAACTATATAATCACCATGTTTAAGAAATTTAAATATACTTTTTGATTCTGTGTTATTCAAGTCATTCAGTTTTATGATTATAGCATTTTCATTTTGAATTATATTCTTATAATCCATTTTTCACAAGTACCCTTATTTTAAATTCTACTTTGATATTAATGTTTTTGTTCACTTTCTTGTTTGTGCTAGACCAATGTATACTTCAAATTTTACTCATGCTTCAAGTTTAACATTTTCTGTGTTGTTTTATTTTATGTGCATTTCTAATGACACTAGGTAGAAGCAGTTTTCTCTTCGGTTGTCAAACTTCAACACAGTTTAATTCATTCACATCATACGTTTCATGTTATTTTAAATTATTTTCTCAATATTCGTATTTTCATTGATTATGTATTCGTGTTCTAAACTTGCTTCATTTTTCCATTGATTTATTTAATCCTTAATTTTCCATTTTAATTTAATCCTTAAATGAGGTCTGTGAATGTTTTATGGGTATATGTTACTCATATTGAAAACATTTACAGAAATACTTATTTATTTATTTACTGGTACTGGGAATTGAACTCAGGACCTTGTGCTTGCCAGGCAGATGTTTATGTCATTGAGCTATATCCCAGGCTAGAAATACATTTTTTAAATGTCTAGAAAATTGTAGGAGTTTTTTTGTTTTGCGTTTTGACACAGACTCTTGCTAGGTAGTTCAGGCTGGCCTTGATTAATTATACAGCCCAGACTGATCTTAAACTCATGGAGATATTCCCACTTCAGTCTCTTAAGTACTAGGATTATCAGTGTGTTCTCCTACACCTGGCAATATATTCTTTAATAAAATATATAAAAAGTATGAGGATTTAGAGCTTTGTTCTCAAACATGGTTCAGGAAGTTATTATAGGATAAGTTTTATTTGGTACTCGGGTTATTTGATATTTTTTCTGCACATTTATATGTACGTATTTTTCTTAATTTTCACATACTTCTTTTATTTTACCGTTTGGCTATGAATCTGCTTAATATGTATTTCTGTCCTAACTTCATGAATATATTCTGTTTCTCTAGAAGCATGCCACCCCCAAATTAGGATAATTGTCATTTTTTTGTGTATGATACTTTAAAAAATCAGCATTTTTCTTTACTCAAAATTATGCCATGCTCCAGCTAGGATTTTCAAATAGATTTAAATACCATTTGTACCTCCCTTCCTCAACTGTAAACCTGGATCTGACAGAGTAAATTTCCCAGAATAGATATGTTTGGTTTATAGCCTAGTTCCTTGGATGTCCCAGGCATATTTTATTGCCTTTTCCTTGCGCTGAGCTCCAGAAGCCTAGGTAAAATGTAACACTTTCTTGCTCATAATAGAGATAGGAAAGACTATAGCTGCCAGCACTGTCTTGAGATTATTCTTCTTTTTTTTTTTTTTTTGTCCTAAGTAGCTTTTACCCTCAAATGATTCTCAAGCCATGGATTTGGCAGTCTGGAAGACAGAAGATTGCCCTAAGCATTTACTCAGTGCAGGTGTGGTTCCAATAACATTACATGTATTAGTCTATTTTATCTTCCCAAAATTCCACTGAGACAGGCATTATTATCATTGCTGTTTTGTACAAGGACATTAAGACAACTTAGTTCAGTGATAGGCAGATAGTTGACTGGAGTAAGCAATTGGGCCTCAGAGCTTTGTTCCTAACCATCATTCTATCCTGCCTCTCTTGGAGTACAGCACCAGGAAGATACAGTCTGGATTTGCTGTTTAGTACATCTTATATATTTTCTTGGCCTCAGAGTTAGAGGTAATCACTATGGCTAAATGAATACTTTATATCTATGTCCCTTCACTTTTGTTTTAACAGATAATGGGTGTGCTTTGCAGAGACAAAAATTTTTTTAAAGATATTATCTTTAAAACTGTTAATAACAATTTTTTCCTAGGCATCAACGCTGCCTTACATTGCTGATTTTTTTCTTTCCTTCTTAAATACGCAAAGTTGTAATTTACGGGTGCTCTTAAAGCACCATTACCTTAGCTCTACTACATATGTATACAGAAGGACATGTCTTCGGTCTTTTCCCCTTTCTTTTCTTCTATGGTTCTTCATCAGGTGGGGATGAAGGTCTAACGTTGCTAAGAGTAGAGAGCTTCTATGGGTGAGAAAATAAAAGTAAGGAGAAGACAGTAAGGAGACTTCCTAGGTTACTTTTCTCTCGTTGCTGAGACAAAATACCAAACACTCAAAATTAAGGAATGAAAAGTTTATTTAGCTCATAGTTTGTGGAGGTTTCAGTCCATAATCAGTTGGCTCCAAGGCAGGGTGGCAGGGCACAGGGGCAACACTTCAAGGTGGCAGAAAACAGCAAAAGCAACAAGAGCAAAGGGGAGAGCAAGCCTTTCTTCCTCTTTTATATTGTACACCAGCTATGACCCCTAGTGTGGGTGTGGCACTCACACCATCTCCATCCCCTTCTTCTGCACAAATTTAGGATGTTTGCAAAGTGAAGACCCTTGTCCCTTGAAAAATCAAGCTGGAAACACTGTACCTCTGCTTCCTGAGGTGAGAGCATGAAAACAAGAGGTCCAGGTTTAACAAGTTGTCTTCAGAAAGCCTGACCTACCATGGCCCATCTCCCCATGGCCCATCCCCCCACACCCACCTCCCCATGGGGGGACATCCAGACACAAACCATAACAAGCACAGGATAAAGGTTACTGTAGGGAGACAATGAATTCTCTGTGTTATCAAGTTTTTGCATTTCCTGTGAGTTTGTAGTGATATTTTGTTCTAGACCATCTTTCAAAGAATATTTAGATAGTGTTTAGCCTTGGAGGAGATGGTGTCTCTCTTTAGAGCAAATGGATTGCTTGCTTGGTGTCTAGTATAATAAAGATGTCTCTAATCTGAGCAAAGATGTATAGAATATTTAATTATCTAAATTGATCAACTTCCTCCCTTGTGATCTAATCCATTGGCTGTTTATCTAACATTCTTTTCCTTGTACAATTGGTGTTGGAAGTCAGGAAATTTCCACAATAATAATAATACTACTCTGACTATAATTTCTGTTGTCATGAACTGCGCTTCATTTTTGATCTGGAAGTCTCACCCTCTCCACAACAGCACAAGATGGTGATGACTAACTTTAGACTGGCAGGTAGAGTGTAATATCAAATGCTTTACTGTTTTTGATAGTTGAGTGAAACAGTTTCAATTAAAGAAATTAATTTCTTAAGGTAGAGCAGTTACAGTATGTAAAGATAAATAAAGAGGAATGTATTGAATTAGCAGTCTGGTCTACTGCAGGTAAAGGGTCTTAGTTGTTTGTAGTTGCAATTGGAAACAAGTGTATGAGCACCTTTGTATGTATTTTCTTTTAATTATAACATCATTCTCATAGTAATTTGGCTTACAGCTTTATGAGTATTGCACAGAAATTGTCATTGGAATTTTAATGGAACTTGGAAGAAATTAAGGTACTGTTAGTCTGCAACCTTATTAAGCTAAAATTTTCATGATTCTATTTAACAGTCAATTGCAGTCTTACAGCCTCAGACTGCCTTCTATTTTATCAATGTCAACATAGCAATTCTTTAAAAGACAAAGAATCTTTTTTCCTCTCTTTCTTTCCCTCATGCAAACAAACAGAAAACTTACACACGCATGTACAGTGATCACTTGTTTATCAAATCTACTGCAGGAGAAATAGTTATTTAAACAACATTTATTGAAGGATCAGTAGTTTATGAATTTAAATCAGTCATTTGGAGGTATCTTGTGGGTCATTGCCTCCTAGAAGTTTCATTTACAATTTAAATGGTTATAATACAATATTAACATTAAAGAGTATACAAACATGGAGAGTCAAGAGTCAGTGTACAGTGTTTAAGATTTTGCATTCAACACTAAGAATGAACAAGATAAATTAGGCTAGAGAATGTCAGAGCCTAGACTTTGCCAGCAAGTTATGCCATATTTAATAATTGGTTTTAAGCATTGCCATAATCCGAAGAGGACAAAAACAATGGTTCATGAAAAAAATTACCTAACGATTTTTAAAACCACACATGTATTCAGTTTATTTTATTAAAGACATTTATTTACATAAATATATTTCACTGCTTAGATTAGCTTCTCCTACTTTTATTCAACTCTTTTCCAACTGTGATCTCTTTTTGGAGTTCCAGAATAAATGTCACCTCCCCAAAGCCATCTTAACTTTTTTTTGTTTTTTGGTTTTTTTCCGGTACCGGGATCGAACTCATGACCTTGTGCTTGCCGGGTAGGTGCTGTGCCACTGAGCTAAATCCCCAACCCCCATCTTAGCTTTTTATGTATGCTTCTTTCCCTCACTGTGCCTGCTGTTTTCATAATATTTATCTTAGAATATACAATTCTGGGAGCTTATCTTCCCTATTAGATTTTAATATATTTAAAAATATCTTCCCTATCAGGTTGTAACATATTTAAAGTTAGAGATTATATCTTGCACATTGTTTATATTCAGAGTACGTATTTTTTTATTTTTTATTTTAAAGGAAATTAAAAAAACCAATAAATGTAATACCAAATTTTAAAACAAGATGATAGGAAATTAATAATGTTTGTGATATTGAATATTGCTATCTTCAAAGTAGTTGCTCAGATTACCAGATATAGGCAGGCAAAATTGATCAAACAAATAAGCATTAATTGTTCCTTCCAACAAACCAATAGAAATTAGTAGTACAATTACCTTAGCTATCTTCTGTGCATATATGTATTTATTGTTTCCTTTCCTTCTTTCTTTCTTTTCTCCTTTCCCCCATTTCAGTTGTTCTTCCCTTTTGAGCAGTTTCTTTCCTTTTCACAGATTCTATTGTACCTTTTGGATTTTATTTACTCTTTCAATTTCTTACACGACGGAGACAATGCAATGTTTACACATGCAGGTCTGATTTATTTCCTGATGAGTATGGTCTCTAGTTGCATCCTTTTACCTATAAAAGCCTTAAGATTTTTTTTTTTATAGCTGAGCAATACTCCATTGCCTAAAAATACCACATCTTTTGTATCTATTCCTCAGTTGATGGGTATTTGAGTTATTTCCAAGTTTTAGTTATGGCAAATTGTGCTGCTATAAAAATGGATGCACATATATTACTGTGCTATGATGTTTTCAGTTCTTCTGGGAAAATACCCATAAGGGGAATAGCTGGATCAAATGGAACCTCTAATTCTAATTTTTGAGGAGTCTCCACATTGATTTCCCCATTGGTGTACCAGTCTGCACTCCTGTAATGGAGAAGGGTTCCTTTCTCCCCACAGCCCCTCCAGCATTTGTTATTGCTTGATTTCTGGATGATAGCCATTGTTTCTGGGGTGAGATGGAAACTCAGTGTTGTTTTAATTTGCATTTCTCAAATGACCAGTGATGTTGAACATTTTTTTACGTACTTATTTGCCATTTGTATTTCTTCATCAGAGAAGTATTTATCTCAGATGTATTTATCTCAGATGGCTATTTTATGATTGGGTCTTTGAATTTTGGGGGCTTGATTTTTAAAAATTTTTGTATGTTTTAGATAGAAGTCCTTTGTCTCAGAGACAGTTGGCTAAATTGTTTTCCCAATTCATAGGAAAACTTAAAAAATCATAATAATCACTGTTGGTAATATTAATAAACTCATATTTTCTTAGTTTTGACAAATATGACCATGTACATACTAAGTTAGATTAGGGAAAACTGCACGAGAAGTGAATGGGTTTCGGTATTGTCTTTGACATTTCTGTAAACCTAGAATTATTCCAAAGTAACAGTTTAATTAAAAATTTGAAAATGCAGAAAATCATTAGCATTACATCATCACACAGCATCAATCAAATTCTGTAATCAGGATGGTCCTAGGCTCTGTGTGCTTTAGGCAGTGGTGACACAGCTTGCTAACATCTTACCTCCACCAGCTTCACTAAACACGATTCTTTATCCCTGACGCTAGCTGATTGTGTCTAGAAATACTTGTGTCTAGAACTGCTTGGGTCACAAGTGATCAAGCACTATCTTCCTTTATGCCATTTCATGCGAGAACCTTTATGTCTACTGCCCTCTAACTTTTTTTTTTTTTTTTTT
>NW_004955404.1:49560324-49657647 GCF_000276665.1 Chinchilla lanigera | reverse complement strand
CACTCGGACCCAGGAGCCCTGCCGCTCCCGGAGAACTGGCTGCCTGGGCGCAAGGCGCGGGGGGCTGGGGGAGCCCTGCCCTCTAACTTTTGGAACGATCCCACTGCCCTTGTGCTGCTGCTGCTGCAGCTTACTAGAGGACGAGTGTCCATGCCACTGGCACGCACTCTGCGCAGAATGCAGTGGGTGCTTCGCTCATTCTGTTCTTTTTCACTCCACCATAAAAACTGTTCTGTCTGCATGAACTCTTGTTTTTCTTCCCTGCAAGGTGTCAGATCTGGACCTGCAGTATGACTAGTGACCTCATGTCATTTGGTTTCCTGGATTCAATTTGGAATATTCTTGGTCTTCCTTTAACCAAAAAATAATAGGCTTTAAGTGCTCAAGATGTCTGGGCATGGCCATGGCTTCCACTTTGTGGACGAAACTGCGGCACTTTGATATGGGTTAACATATAGATCTAAGGTTGACAGAAGAGTCAAAAGGAATGCTAAATTTAAACCTGGTTGTCCCTGTCCTTTTAGACAGGTCTCAGTCCACTTGTTCCTCTCAACTGGGGAAACTAATAAATAGTGGCAACCGTGTAATACAGTGTCTATCTGCTTCTCCATACTGTGAGAGGTGAAAAACCTTCATGGTCCATTTTAGGAACTGTATTCAATATGAAATTTTGCCTAGAATATGCTGCTTATAGTTGTTCTATACATTTTAAAAAGTTCCTAAAAATCAGTGTCAATAGATATAATTTATATAATATAGATATAATTTATATAATCAGGATCAATAGATATAATTTTGGATGTACGCTTGCTAAGCTTCAAATAGCTCTGAGGTAACTATGGGTCATTTCCCATTTTCATGCATTTAACTGCCCCTATCACAATACTGTCAGAATTCTACTGAAAACCGAGAGCCTTTGAAAGTTCCTTGCCCCACAGGCTCATATGTGTTAGTCAAAAATGATTGGGCCTGGTAGATTGTCTGTTAATTCCCAGAGCAAAAAGTATTAGTAAATTTGGATGCCTAAATGGGTGCCAAGCTCGGCATGGGGGGACACGTCTGTAATCCCAGCACTCTGGAGGCCAAAGCAAGAGGCTCCCCATGAGTTCAAGGTCAGCCTACGCTACATTCTCAGTGAAGGCCAGCTGAACTACAAAGCTAGACCCTGTCTAAAAAAAATTAAGTGGATGCAGCCAGAGGATATACAAAGTAATTTTTTCATTTTAAATCTCTTTGTACATGTCACATCATCTTTATACCTAATAGTTCTTTTGGATTCACCCTACTACTCTTTAGTTTTGGGATAATAATCCTAATCTTATCAATGAATTTCTATTTCAAACAAGGCTGGATGACTTAATCAATATAGTGTGTTATGTACACATTTTCTGCTTGTCCTCTTTTCTCAAATGCATTATCTCAGGGGCCAAGAGATTAATAAGAAGCTGTTTAATCTCCTTTTCACATGTATTCATAACTGTAAAATTTTCATAAAAAAATACAAGGCCTAAAAGAATTTAAAATATACACAAAGATTGGTTTGCTTCTAAGGCAGGGATGGGGGCCTGTAAATCAGTACAGGAATAATAAATAAAGGAACTACATTACATCTGTTGAGAAATTAGTACAGTTGGTCAGCACCTAGTCCATTGTTTGTTATGAATAAATGTTAAATAATAGCATGAACCAAAAGGACAGTTTAATAAACCAAACCTTTAAGGAACAGCAAAGCAGGAAAAATTATTTCCAGCTATTTTGTACAATATTGAATAAAAAGTCTGGGTTCATTTACAGAGCAAGTATTTAAGACTACATGGGAAATTGAGGGAAAGAGATTTTTTTCTTCCAAACTAAAAGTAAAAAGAGAATTTAAATTAACATTAGAATTTATGTGTGTCAATACAAATTTATTTATGTTGCCACACAATCATGCTTTATGTCCTGAAATTTTACTGATGCCCACAGCTTTGCTCTTATTTTTATTTTTCATCATTCAACTTCCTTATTCACTAAAAATTCCACTCAAAATTTGAGGTATCTTGCCAAAGGCAGAGTCATTCTAGTTATGTTTCTTATACTTCGCTGTATATCAGAATCATTTAGGGATATTTTGTTTATTTTATTTCCCAGTGCCCCCAGCAAATGTCTAATTAGGATCTTTGGTATTTAAATTCAGTAATCTGTATTTTTTCATAATATTCTCAAATATTTCGTATTTATAAGTTGTCATCTGAAGACCACTGGTCTTTGTGATTATTTTTAATGTTTTCAGTGAGTGAAGTCCCATAGTTGCTAGTATTTTAAAATTCAATAAGAAAAAAACTAATGATATAATGTTACATAAACGAAAGCTTAATTTCTACATTGTTTTCAAAGAGAATGCACATTTTTCTAGGCACCCAGCATTAGAATCGCGAATAAACCTCAGCTTTCCCTTCCACATGCAGGCGACTTGTTTCTATCGATTCTGTTCACCTAATGGCTTCCAAATTAATCATTTCCTTTCTGCTTTGCACTACTACTACCCTAACTTAGGTAATCATTTGGTCTTGCTTTAAATCCTGTTTGATTTCCCATTTCAGGTGAGAAAGTCTATCTACCTTAGCCTGCTAAAAGAGTATTTAGTAATGTGGACCCAAGGCTTCTCTTTGTCTCTAGTCTATTCATGCTACTGCAGCTTGCCCTGCTAGACTTCCTTTCTTGTTTTTGTTTGTTTGTGTTGTATAGTTTATACACAAGGATTTCACCAAGAGACATTCCTGAGGATTATGATATTACAAATACTGAAGTCTAAGAATGATTTAGATGGAATCCTATGGGAAAAGAATTTTCTACATGCAAAGGAAGAGAGAAAATGAAGCAGTTTTATGCAAGTGTCTGAGTCACTTTCTCCCTTCTACTTCATCCCCCTGCATCCTAGATTGCATCTGGTGTGGGACAACGTTTCCACTGTATATTCTACCTAATAACATTGGGCTGTGTAATGCCAGAGACACTGTCCACAGTAAAACAGCTGAAATCTGAGCAGTACATTTTCAGACATCTGTAAGAATCATCTGTCACTGTTATCTTTTATATCTAAATGTCCCCAGGGAGACTCAAGTGGTCAAAGGCAAGGCTTTTGGACGGTGATTGGATTTCAGCGGCTTATGGGTAACTTGCTCTCGGGAGATGAGGTCTGGTTAGAAGAGGAGGGTCACTGGGGGTGTGGCCTGGAAGGGTTTATCTCCTTCCCCAGCTCTTCCCTTTGCACTCTTTCTCGGCTTTCCTGCACAAAGGGCACGAGCAGCTTCCCCACCTCCACGCTCCTGTGCTATGCTGTCCTGCAATGGAGTTAGCCAATGGTGAGCTGAAACCTCTACAAACTCTGAGCCAAAATAAACCGTTCTTACTTTAAACTGTGGGTGTTCGCCATTGTGTCTCAGTGATGACAAAATGACTAAGACAGTGACCATGTGGTTGGATATTGAAACTTCCTGACAAGGTGAAGATTTAAGATACATTTCTAAGGGGTAGTCTTCAGATGTTGCAGGGAATACTTAGCTTATTTCCCAATGTTAACTCCAGGTTTTATCTAAATAAATAAAGCTCTTATTTCTCTTTTTGTCAGAAGTCCGGTTTCCATATAGTGTTATTGAGAATGTATCAAGACAGTATTCAACATACAATAACTACTTCTTTTTCTTTAACAAATAGATATCCATTTATTAAAATGCATAAGAACAATACAAACAAAACAGACTTACAAAGTTGTAGGAAATTAACAATGGTTATTGTATTATTTATTGATATCTTCAAAGTGGTTTTTCAAGAAAATAAATAGAGACATACAAGATTGATCAAACAAGTAACCATTAACTGTTCCTTTCTGTAGAACAATAGAAGACAGTAGCACAACTATGTTAGCTATCCTGTATATACATACTTACATATTTTCCCCTTCTTTCCCTTCTCTTTTTCCCACATCCCAGTTGCCCTTTACTCTTGAGCATTTTCCTTTTGTTTCACAATGTCTATATACTTCCTAGTTTTCATTCACTCTTTCAGGTCTTACACTAGTGAGACAATATGATGTTTACAATGCAGGTCTGATTTATTTCACTTATGAGCGTGGTCTCAAGTTGTGACCATTTACCTATAAAAGCCTCGAACTTATCATTCTTTATAGCTGAGTAATATTCCATTATATAAAAGTACCACAATTTTCTTATCCAATCCTCAGTGGATGGACATTCAGGTTGCTTCCACAGTTTAGCAATTGCAAATTGCACTGCTATGAACATAGGTGCACATATATTGCTGTGATATGATGCTTTCAGATCTTCTGGGAAAATACCCAGAAAGGGATAGCTGGGTTGAATGACCTAGTTTGCTGAGGAGTCTCCAAACTGATTTCCACAGTGGTTTCACCAGTCTGCATTCCCACCAGGAATGCAGAAGAATTCCTATTTTCCACAGCCTTGCCAGCATTTGTTATTGGTTGATTTCTTAATGCTCGCCATTCTTACTGGGGTGGGATGAAATCTCAATGTTGTTTTAATTTGCATTTCTTGAATTACTAATGACGTTGAACACTTTCTAATGTATTTATTTACCATTTGTATTTTTTTATCTGAGAAGTGTGTATTCATCTCAGCTGCTCATTTTTGGATTGGGTCTTTGAGTTTGAGGGGACTGATGTTTTTTAATTCTTTGTATGTTCTAGATAGAAGACCTTTGCCTGAGGGACAGTCAGCCAAAATTTTTTCCCAATTTGTAGGTTTTCTTCTTACTCTGCTGGTGATTTCTTTAGATGTGCAGAAACTTTTCAGTAGGATGAAATAACTACTTCTGAACAGTAAGTCTTCAGAAATGGGTATGAGAGATTTAAAAAAAGGTCTGTTGGTGTACCTCAGTGGTAAAGTGTTTGCCTAGCATGCATGAGGTACTGGGTCCATTCCCTTGAGAAAAGAATGGATAGTGAGGGAAGGGGGATGGGGAAGAGAGGGGAGGGGAGAAAAGAGGAGGGAAGGCAAGGCAAGGCAAGGCAAGGCAGGGGAAGGGAAGGGAAGGGAGAAGAAGAGGAAGGGAAGGAAGGAGAAAGGGGGGGGAGGGAAAGGGTCATTGTGTTTAGCAAATGAGGATGTCTTAGCTTTCAGAAAGCCAGTATACTTTCTGTGTTTTACAGTATTAAACACCCCCAGTACAATCCAGATGCACTCATTTTATAATTAAACACATTAATAAATGAACATTCATGTAAAATGAGAACTGTAAAATTATAAGCAATCTAATGTCAAATCAGAATAGATATTGTTACCAAATGTATTTTGCAAAAGAAACAAATTATTTTCGTACACATATATACATACATATAATTTTAGGTAAGAAACTACTGTCTTTAGGTACATATAGGATTTTCATCCAGTCTATGTGTTGTACGCCTAAGACCTCCCTGCTGTACTACCCTTTGTTACTCTGCCTAACTGTGATATGCAATAGAGTTTTCATTTCCAAACAGCCTGGTGTTCTCAGTCTATGTATTTCCTGAAAAAGGAGCTATATTCTTTAATGTTAGACTATATGAGAAACAGATTAGAATAAAAATTAATTTTACATAGTCTATACTGCTTTCCTATAAATATGAAATGAATTGGAAAATAGTATTTCTGATATTTGCTATGGGTTCCCAAGAGTATTTTGGAATTTCAATAGCATCATCAATAAATATGTAGATTATTATCTGCCATGTATTTAGTGTTGTGTCAAACAATAAAATTTGCTTTATAGCACCAGGAGTTTCTTTGTTTTGTGTATTTATTTATCATTTATGTATTATATATGTATTTATTTATTAATGTTACCTTTGTGTTATGTATATTTAAGGATTTCATGGCTTTCCTTGGGAAAACTTAGGACTCCCTGGAGTCATAGTGAGTAGGCCTCACACACTCATCTTTATCCAGATGTCCCCTCGCCGAGCCTCATGCTCCAACTTCAACCCAAGTATTGACTGTTCCACAGTTCAGTGTGTTCAGATGCTCTTTGTGTGCCCCAAATGCATATTTTGTTTAAATATTTTTGTTATATTATATTTATATTATATTATATATATTATATTTATATTATATTTTTGTTATATTATATTTTTGTTATATTAAATATGCCCCAAATGCATATTTTGTTATATTTTGTTATACCTCAACTGCTGCAGCGTTTGTCACTCCATCAATTTTGTTTATTAAGACTTCCCACCCTTAAAATGTTCTCCACCTGATCCCAAATTGCTTTAATTTCAATCTTGACTTTTTGCACCATTTCAGAAAAAAATTAATATATCTTGATTAAGTAGTCATTAAATAAAATGAGAAAACAATCCTTGAGAGGAGGTAGGATTACTTGCTGAAAGCTGATTATTTCCCTTGTTCATTCTTCTTTGTCCTTGTGGCCCAGTCCTGAGAAAGGACTCCTCATTGCTTTCGGCAGAAGTTATACATTAGAGAAAGGAGTGGAATTTGTAATGCTGTTTACCAATGTAATTATGTTTAGTAGAAGTTTACCTGTTTGGCAATTATTTTTACATATTAAACACATTGATTCAATGCATATGTACTGTGGTAGATCCAGTTATCTGATCTTTTTCATCCTCATCTAAAACAATATAAGTATGACTGTTTACTCTGGATTTATTTATTTTTTTGTTGCTAGCATTCTATATATAATACATATAAACTCCCTTTTCACATTTCAAACACACTCAGTCTTCCAGTCTGTTTAAAATGTCCAGATGTTTGGCCTCTTGCAGACAAGCAGCCTAATTAAATTTTTCTTTTTCACTGTGATGTTTGTCATTGTTTTGACAAAGTGTTGTAGAAAGAGTACATTTGTAGTGTCAGGAGATATGAAAATCTTTCTTAACTCATTTGCAAACTGCATGACTCTTGGTCCATGAAACACTATCTGGAGGTATGTAGAGGATTATAGTAAGTGGGTCAGTTCATAGTATAATGGGCAATACCAGATATATTCTTTTTTTTTTTTTTTTTGCTTTTTCTCCGGTACCGGGAACTGAACTCAGGACCTTGCACTTGCCAGGCAGGCGCTTTGCCGCTGAGCTAAATCCCCAGCCCCTCACATATATTCTTAATGAATTCATTTATCTCTCTATTTCAGTCTTTGCATCTATAAAGTAGGGATAATCATGCCTAATCTAAAGTCTCTTGTGCAAGTTGACACTTCCAATACATGGAACAATACTCAGTATGAAGTATGTAATAAATTCCCAGCACATGCTTGTTGGATGTGAATTTAAATCTTCATTCCATCAGCTGTCAATTTTGAGTAATAATTACTACCTGTTACTGTCACAAACCTCTGCTTGACACAAGCCTGTTTTCTTTCTTTCCTTATTCTTTTGTCAGGGTTAATACAAGGATCAAATAGCATTCTCTTTGCAAAAGTATTTAATAAAGATATAAAAATCTATTTAAAAGAGAACATTGAGAAGTATCTCATATACTTCATCACTTAAGGTCTTGTTTTCTATTTCTGGTCTTTGCTCTTCCCCTGTGTTTTACAAATGTAGATCAGCTTTATCAGAAGGCAATCAATTACTGGGTTGTGTAATTTGAAGGATGCTAGTTATGTTCCTTTAAGTGAAAAATATTTTATCATTTACAGCAAATTTAAGAATTGCTTAGTTATTATATAGCCTCCAGTTATTAAAATATAAATAACTCAGTGAAATGTCTTACAATTTTATATTTTAGGGCTGATACTAAACTGGGTTAGTTTAGACTCACTTGAGAGGAATGTACCGGGCACAGCTCAGGAGCGTGGAGGGAAGGAGACTAATAGAGTAGCCAGAGGACCTTGAGCATGCACTCAGTGATCTTGAGCTATGGGCGAATAACTGATTTTCTTTTCATATCCTTTCACTTGGTCTTTACCTGAAAACTTGCTCGGTAATTATCTAGAAGCTGTTTGAGAAAAGTTTATTTTTTAATCAATTTTTGAGACACTGCTTTCATCATGAAAGAATTATAGTCAGGATTTCCTACCTTAACAGCTACTAAAAGCTGTCCAAATTTATAGACTGAAAAAAAAAATCAGCCTTGTCTACATTCTCTATCCAGTTTGTAGAGATATACTACAGTATTTGAGCCTGGTCATGCCAACTATTTAATTAAAATCAAATAATTTCAAATGATGTTGTTTGAGAGGGTGGTGGTTTAATTCACAAATAGGGGTGAAGAGATTTCTGCTTTTTGTACTACAAAGTAAATTAAGTGCAAGCTTAATGACTATTCTGACAATTCTGATAATTATGATCTTAATATTTTCTTCAAAATTGCCAACCTGGAATCTGTCACGTGACATGAATTTGTATTGTATTCCATGTTGGAGACACAATTTCTGGTATTTTTCCAATACTGTCATTTTTTCCCTCTTGGGAAGTCATTTCATCTCTTTAATCCTCAATTTCCACAACAAATTCACTAAATTCTTTTCCAGGAATTAGCAATGCAAAAATATTTTGAAAGACATATATAATTGTGTGATAGCACTGCATTGATATTTTATTAGTGTTTATATGTTTATTACCAGTTTGTAAACACCTTACCTTGTCTTATAAATAGTGCTTGGTTTATTATCAAAGCTGCTCACTTGCCTACCAGTTTGATTTTCCCTCTGTTCCACAAATGGTTGAAGTTGTTTCCATGATTCCCAGAGATTTATCTATTTCTCATCCTACTTCTTATTGTAACTCAAAGTTTTTAGCTCAAACTGCATTATCTTGAAAGTGATTGACAGGAAATTTATTCAGGCCTATTTTTTAACAGTACCCTGCACTTTCCCAGGACTGAGGTCTTTAGTAATTGTCTAGATCAGGTTGTCACCAGAACTGACCCAAAGAAATGGGCCTCAAGAGCAGCATTTGAGCTCTGAACTTTGAGAAAGTCGGAGATGACACTCATTGACTCACAGGTTGTCATCTGCACTTGTGTCCCCTCTGAGCTACTCAAGGGATTGAAGCTTACACCTTCCCCTAACACATAGAAAGCTGCTCATCTGATCCCTCTAATTTTCCTTTGGATCTTACTAGTAAATAAATCTAGTTGAGTTTTCCTGAATCAAATGGTGTCTGTGCCAGGTTGTTTCTAACAAGCTGAGCCTAATATTAGCATTTGTCAATTTGATGTCGTTTTATTTCATTAAAACATCAAATAAATACAATGACATGAATATCTTTTGTTTGAGTGAAAATACATTTTTCTCCTTCTGAATTTTTGTTCAAGTGTACGGACTGAACAAGTAAATCACCTTGAGGAAAAATTGGGGTTTTTTCCCCCAGACTATTGATCCAACTTTAAAAAAAAAGTTTATTTTTTATTAACTACAAGAGCTTCTTTTTAATTAATAAAAGTTTGACTTTTTACACAAAATAAGTGCATCTACAAATAAAAAGTAAATTCCTACTAGTTACCTTAAAATTTTTACCAAACAAATTATTTCCTGTAATTGGGTTTCCTTTCCAGTTTATACTGAGCATATAATCTGGAAAATGGAGCTGGTACTGATAAGGTGATTTCTATTGTTCTTTCAGTTTTTAGCAAGTCATCCTATAACTATATTTGTAAAATTTCTTACATTTTCTGGCAGAATTAATACTCTTCTATGGTATTTGGGAATGATAGAAAATAGGTCCCTTGGTAGCTGGTGGATTGGTGGTTTGGTGGCAGGACCCTCTGTAGATAGCAACATCTTTGGATGCTAAAGTACCTTCTACAAAAGGGAATAGTTTTGTGCAGAACCTGAACATATCCTTCTACCTACGTCAGATAAATTATAGGTTACTTGCAACAGCTAAGCAAATGTGAATGCTTGCTGAACATTTTTGTACCATCATTTAATGGATTGCTGGATTGGATTGCTTTTCCTGTATATGTCTTATACAGATGTGATTTTTTTTACAAATATTTTCTACTAGTGGTTGGTTGAATCCATGAATGCAGAACCTACAGGTATGAAGGATTAATTCTATTCATTTCCCCAGAGTATTTTGCACCTAAAATATGAAACTATAATCTGGTAGTTTGGTGCACCCCCTCCAGATTTTGAGTTGGTTGACACAACATAAAGAAGCAAGCCCTGAGTATTTATTTTAGTGCCGTGGCTGTGCCTGTACGGTGTGGCATTAGTTCAAGGCATAACTTCCTGTGTCCACCATTGGCAGAGTCCACAGAAGCATGTGGACTCATTTGTTTTGATTTAGTAAATGGTTCTTAACTGGATATTCACCAAAACACTGGAAACTGAAAGAGCTACCTAATATTTTAAAACTAGTATCATTTTCTGTACAAATTACCAAATCTTTGTTTCTGTTTCAGAAATCTAAAATAATCTCAAATATGTATGATTTTTTACAATGTTCTCTTAAGGTCTACTGTCTGTAAATGTATCATGCTGCTTTGATATGCCTTATTGATTGTGGTTAAATTTACTTCTCACTCACTAGTCCTTACTAGCTTCAAAAATCTCATTATGCCCCTTTAGCCTTGCTGCTGTTTCACATGCGAGAGGTACGGTTTTCAAACATGTCTATATTTAACTCTTTCTTTCTTTCTTTTCTGTATGGTGGAAGAGAAAGTCCGCTCTCAGAAATCCCCTTCCGTTGTTTTTGTGTACATGGCTTTCTTGTCCAGCCTCTTCTGCAGTAAGGTACATGAAACTGTTCAATCTTAATTAAATGTGCAATAAATTTTCAATAACTTGTGATGAAAAAAATGTTCCAGTGAACTCTCCTCTGCCATTTATACTTTTTGTTAACCTTCCAGGATGATCTCAGATACCTAGTATTAAGACAGTAAAATGGTCATAAATTTTTTTCTCTGAGTAACTATAGACTAAGGCCAAAATGTTCCCCTCCATTTCTCAACTTGACTAAATGTTATAAGACTTCTTCCTGACTCTAGCCCTCCCTTCCTTTTTCTTCTACTGTTTAATTAGAAAATTGTAGTGATACATTATTTTTCTTCCTCATTAAGATGTAATTCTTTTTAGTAAGGGGGATGGAACCCAAAACCTTCTTACTGAGCTGAACATCCAGCCCCTAGCCTTTTAAAAATTTCACGACAGGGTCTAAGTTGTCCAAGTGGGACTCTACCTCACAAACCTCCTATCAGTACTCTCCCATGTGTTGGGATTATAGGTGCTCTGTACATTTTTTAATAGCTTCCTGAAAATTTTATAACTCAAGAATATCTTTCCCTAAAACCCAAGAGTCATTTCTATGAAATATAAGTATCAAGGAAGATAAGGCCTCAGTATTCCAGTTCATATGTGAAGGTAGGAGCCTAACTTCTACCTTTCCATAGAAATTGCTGAGTGTCTTCTTCCCAATTGTAGAACTACTCCCTACCATGAAGATAAGAACAATTTTGCTTTTCCTTGGGTAAAGCTAATTACCAAAAGCAGACAGCATATGATATCTCAAACACCCAAATTGTTAAAATACTGTTACTCAGAAGAGATGAATTCAGACTACTTCCTGGTCTCTCTCATTTTCTACAAGAATGGTATCTCATTTCATAAGTCACCAGAAAGAGTACTAAGAGAAAAGAAAGAGTTTTAAATCTAAAACACTGAAATTTTAGAGTCTATTGAAATTGAAAGTTTGTCAGCCCTAAATATTTTGATATTGGCAATTGAATTATGGTAAAATTGTAATTTAAAAAAGTTAAATTTAAAAATACTAACACAAATCATCTTTCCTTAATTGTCTTGAAGTGAATGGTAAATAAATATATACAGCAGGTTGGAAATCATGTTATTCTGTGGCAAAATAATTAGTGGAATTGTGCCTGCAATAAACAGGAGAATAGTTTATTTCTCAAGAGAGTAAGTCTATGGGAGAAGGTTGGAAAAAACTCAGGAGGATTTTGTGCACTGGCAACTTGCAACTTTTGGAAGGGTGTTGCAAAAACAAAATAGTTTGGCAGGAACTGGTTTATTTTCATACAGAAACTAAAGGAAATAAAACACTCTTAGGAGTTAAGATACAATACTCTTAACAGTTGAGTTTTAAAGACTAATTATTAAGAGAATCATTGAAAAATAACCCCAAGTATAAGGAAATAAATGTAAAGATTGTTCTGAGAAGCAATGGCACTTTTTAAAATTCTTAGTTCATGGTATAGACTGAGCTCTACAGAATAAATAATAATAAGGGCACAAGAATAAATAATAATAAGGGCATTTAGATCACACCCAAACCTCAGAAAACCTCTAGATAGCAACAGAAGAAAAAATAGAGTGAGAGAGAATGATAAATGATGGATTGAATTCTTGTCAAGGAATCTCCCCGTTTGGAAGGGAAGGGGTTAATCATAGAAGTCTATTGATGTGCAGGGTTGAGTAATTTAAAAGGTTTTTCTCAATTTCTTCTTTCAGAATGGGAGTATTCGCCACTTCTACTTTTGTGTAATGACTGTTGGCTTAATACAAAGAACTGTGTGAGAAGCAAAAACTTTGTATATTGTTGGGTATGAGGAGTCATGGGTAGAGCTGATGAGGAACATTCTGAATCACACAGCAACTCTAGACTTTACTATAGGTACAGCCACAGAAGGGGTGTTGGCTTATCTCCTTTGGGAAGAGAATGGTTGTGAACTTTTTGTGGTAAAAAGTGCATTGATATTTGGAGCCTAGAAGGCTGCCTGCGGCAAAGCCCACTAGCTAGCTGTATCTTACTCCTCTTCAGGGACATGGTGGGTCCCTGGGGGACTTGGAGCATATTGTACTTCACAATGGGTAAGAGCAGCCTGGTCCATACAGTATCTGCACAAAGAACTTCTTTCTGTTTTTTATCTTCTTCCACTTCATTGAATGTGGGTGTCTAAATTTGCTGGTAAACTGGAAGCTGAACTTTGCAGAGTTGTGAGCATGAATCCAAATGTTTGTAAGGGAGAGAGCTGTTTGTTAATCGTAGCATCTATTCCAAAAAGCTATCTGAGAAATAAACTTTATATTAAACTACCACAATATTTGGATTTCAGGCTTCTAGAGCCACTTCCATCCTTAACAATATAATGACTTTAATTTATACAAAACCCATTTTGCTGATGTTTTCTTACTTTATCATTTTAGCAAGCCTAACAGAGACTCTCTTTATACCATGAACACAATGAAATGAAGAAAGGTTTTATTGTACAGCCATAAAAATGACAGACCTAGAAGTGAATTCAGAGCTCAGAAGCTATGATGTGTTAAGTATTCTCTGAATGTAGTCTTATACATATTAGGGTTGGTTGTGGGGAGAAAAACTCAGATTTAAAATGAAAGAAATTCCAGTCTTTAAATTTTCTTTTAAAATTATTAGTATCTTATACCTTTTTATTCCTATGCAATGTGTCAATTATTCATACTAATGCTACTTTTATGCATGATAGACTTGCATATTATTTGTTAAGATTGATATAAGTTTAACTTGCTATGCAAAGTAATGTATCTATTTCTATGTTTTGTACTTGGGTTCTACTTACCTGAAATGTTCTTAATGGTGACACTTATTATCTGTAAACAATGCTACTTTTACAATAGTGGTAATCAACAGAGTTGACCAGTTCATCAAAGAAGGAAAGGTAACAAAAGCCCAGTCAATATATTTATTTTTCTGCTGTGCTTATTGTAAGAGGCACTCAAATCTAATACATGCGATGTGGTGGCCTTTGTATGTGACAGATATCTGAGCCATAGGGCTATGTCTGCTAAGCATTCTCCTAGGGTGCTCTTCAGCCAAAGGCTGTGATTATACCACATTGAAATTTCACCCTCTGGATTTGTCTTTTCAGAAATAGCTACATTTTAACTCCCAAGGCTCCATTTTAATTAAAGCCTAGCTTCCTTTTTCCCTAGTACTCTCTGCTCTTTATCTTATACTTCTCCATTTTGTGGAAGACATTTAATATTATTCTGTGCTTTGCTTACTCAGTTTGAATTCTTTTTGAATGATTTCAGAGGCAAAAGTTCATAATTGGCCATTTTCAAACATTCCACATTTAAGCAGGAGATTTCCTAACTGCCCTGATCAGCTAAAATTGGGTGAACTATAGTTATATTCAGTTTGATGTAGGACTCAGTGATACTTGATGTATAAAGTATAAAATTTAAAAATACTATTCAAGCGAGCCCCTCTTATTTTCTTGGGCAGTTTGTGACAATCCCTTCTGGATGTCAAATAATGGATCTAACAAGTTATACTGTACTTTAGAAAGCACATGTGCTAATTTTGAAAGGAAACATAGAACAATGTCATTTCTTATAAATACTTCTAAGAATCCTTCCAAAAATAATGATATTCAATAATTGTTTTAGGGCATATAAATGTGACTACTTATTTTTTGTTTCATAAAAACTAGTACTAGATTGGGGCCTTTTAAATATGTAAATCACTCCATTTCCAATATTTAATTTATACAAAAGATATAATGAGGCAGTTTAGTAAAGACATTTCTAATTTCAACTCATGATAGAGTAGGATCAAACTGGTTCAAACTTTAAAGTCATCTGCAAGACTGAAAACTCCAGAGCTTGGATCAATGGCAGCCTTGGCCTTGACGTTACAAAATTCTCTAGACTCTTCCTGTGTGGATTTTAATTTCGCACTGGTTTGTGTGGCGAGCAACAGTGAGAGATGGTGACTGTTGCTCTGCACAGCATCATAAAACACTGGGCTATCTGCCGATTGTGCCCTCCCGAAACACACACACCTATGCACGGCGCATCAGTAGCTGTGACTGCCTTTATGTTCACTGACTTAAATTATGTGTACCAATCACCACTGCAATGGAGTGGTGAGTACTAACATTGATTCAGACCAATACGTCCCCTTTGGGAACTAGTGAGGCTGCTGCTCCTGTACCCTGGGGAGGGACTGAAAGGATAAAAGAAAGCAGTGAAATTCCAATGAGACAAGGTGCTATTACCACTATAACTTTGCTAGTGGGGATCTGGAATTCAGTAAATTCAAATGATGTACCAGGTAGAACGTTTCAATGCTGGGACTTAAAATGAAGCCTATCTCTAAAGAGTGTGCTATTAATGAAGTTATTTTTTAATTTTCTCCTTTTGTATTTATTATAAAAAAGAAATACCAGATGAAATTAAACACAATGGTATTTTTCTAAATAATCTTTATTTTCCTGTCTTCTGTGTTATGGTGAGAAATAAAATGAATATGGTTTAATATTATATGAGTAAAATTTAAGTATATAATTCATCATGGGTGTTTTTGGGGTTCTTTTGAATAATATAAATCATGCTCAATTCTGAGTATAGTGGTGTTTTTCGGTCACTTGGTATTTAAAAATGGATAATAATAATTAAAATAATAGTATAGAATTTAATAATTTTCCAGGTATTCCTCATGCTTTACATATATTAAGTCATTTAGTTTTTATCATACTATTACAGTAGGATGTCTGTGATAGTATAAACATGCGGTAAGCTTCTGAAAGAGAACACAATTACAGTGCCTAGAGGAGACAGACTTTGCCTTCCTCTAGTCCAGTACTTCGCACTGGGGAGAGAGACTCTATACCACGTCATTCCCACAGAAACCCAAACCCCTCGTCTTGTGCGATGGTTCTGTCAGCCTCAGATGGCAGGCTCTACTTCTGGGCCCACTACAGCAGCTTTAATTATTGCTGATCACTAAGTGATCAGGAACAAACAGAGAAATAAGGCAAACTGTCAGTAATGAAGAGGCAACCTCGAAATTACACTTATTGCTTCCTACATACTATCCTTTTTACCTGCATTCAGACTCATATCACACCTGATTTGCAAAGGAGGCTAGAAATTCAACTCTATATCCTGCTGAAATTCACAGGTTTCTAATACTGACAGGAAGAGGAAATGGATATTATGAAACAGAATCATGGATAAAGAGTATTATTATCACATATCACAATAAAGAAATAGTCCCATAACTATCATGGTAGAGCCAGGGTTATTCCAATCCGTGGCTTTAAAGGCTGTGGTTTTAGTAACCATATGCTGTTGGTCATATTGCAGATTTTAATATACACAATAAATGTATTTGAAAAATATTCTAGAGTGTATATGACTAATCTTTTATTTTGTTACTTTAAAAGTAGCAATTTGAGTTTTAAACATGCAAATCATTATATTTCTGACAACTCTTTACTTATGCAAAAATATATATAAAATAGAGAAAATACTTCTGGTTCCAACTAGTAACAAAGAATATTTCCAACTGATTAAAATTTTAAAGGCCATTAGCAAAGTCTTTACATGACTTTAAATGTTATTTATACATCAGTTATTAATATATAGTAGAAATGAATATAGGTAGATGTTACTAAAGATAACTGTATACCTATAAGGCACGATCTAAACAGGTGGGGAATGCTTAAATTTTAAAAATTACTACAGTAAAAGAGAAATTGCTATTGATCACCCTCAAAATCCACCCCTTTCATTTCATTTTTCAAACACACCCATTGCTCTTGACACATTCTGTTCTGGAAAGATACTTTTAGTTACCCTCATGAAAGAGGACTGCTTCAGAAAGTAGTAAGAAAAACAGGATGAACATGTTTGAAGTGAAGATCATAATACCAAGTGAAATAAATGAGACACAGCAAGTAAAATATTCCATGTTCTGTCTAACACATTGTGGAAAACCCAAAATATAAATAAAGATAAATTTATTGAGGAGAGAGATGGTAGAAAACAGGAAGGGAGATGGGAAGGGGATCTGGGAATGTAGAAAAAGAGAGCACACGCAGGGAAAAGGAGGAAAGAAGGATAAGGTGAGTTATGCGTGTGTGTCTATCCCCTAGGATGAATGTAATTGTTATGTGTCACAAACATATGTGAATAAAGAAAGTTTACATTTCATGGTCGCTTTGATTTTGGGGAAGAGCCAGAAGTATCACAGTGCTGGTTCCAGTGAATAAGGTGGGTGGAAACACAGCGGTGTTTTTACAAGCCCATCTCTCTGCTGGCTGGCCCTTGGTAGCAGCATTCACCATATTTTTAAAAAAATCATATCTGTAAAGATATTTAGGGAAGAAGACTTCCAGAACTGCTTCCAAAAATGGAAATAATGAGGATATAAATGTGTTCCCAGTATGAGGGAGTATCTTGAGGAACATTAATGGCAATGTGTAGTTTTAATTTTTTAAAAAAATCTGTGACAACTTACCATATTTAGTAATCACCACTTATATATCATGAATATAGATATGTATAATACTTATATAAATAAATTTATAGCTATATTAATATCTAACTATATCTGTATTTGTATAATATTTATATTTGCAGTATTTCTTTATATAGATAGTATCTATCTATAGATATACATGAATATATATGAGTGTGTATGATATACATCTCACAATAACCTAGTTCTTTTATTGTTAAGTTACCCTATATGCAAGGAAGAAACATGTTGAAATTAAATTCCTTTAGCCTTTCAAAGCCTTCACTTTAAAATGGCATGGTTGCAATTTGAAATGTACTAAATGTATGGCAGACAGAAGGGAAAAGTAGGTGTGAGGCCTTCGGTATGTTTGTCTACTGTTGAACATTTACATTTTGTTCCAGATTGCTGAGTCTGCAAATGGTAGAATCATCTGACGTAACACTAATTTTGCTTTCTCTCTCTCAGTGTTGAGCTGTTAATGATCAAGAAATGTTACGCGACTAAAAGCTTAGCCACAGTACTCCTGGATGATCCTGGATGAGGGCTGGGTCACCAAACCTTTGTGTGACTTAGTACAATTTTTGTTGAATTGATCTCAACATTTTCCTGTAACATAAAACTTTGGATGATGGGATAATGGTTGTACATTCAACGTAAATATTTGAACATGAAGACTGAGGTATCTCCTAAATATAATTTATCACAAAGATCATTTTCTCGAGTAAATTATAAGTAGCAACCCTGAAAACTCACTTTTTACCATTTATAGTGATGCTGAGAATTAGGCGTTCAGTTTATTGGATTCTGTTTTACACTGATATGCCACAGCAGACTATATAGTGTGTTATCAGGTCTTAACCTAATTTCTACTGGTATTCCTTGTTATGGTTCAGTAAACAATGGATAGCTCTTGAAAGTGATGTCTGAAAAATAAATCAGTGTTCAGATGACATTATTCCCACAGTAAACTACCTGAGGCTTCTATTCACTCTGTCATTTGTGCATTTTGCAAATGTTTGTGCCTTAGTTAGTGTGCACCATGTGTGGGATATGAGAAATAAAATCAAGTCATAGTTACTGTTTTTGAAGAGTTTAAAATACATTTTTGGACATAACTACACTAGATATGTAGAGAGTTTTAGATATAGTTTGCTAAATATTTAAAGCTTCACCTAAATATTTCCACTGGAGATCAACCATTAAATATATTATTGTTGACTGGTATCCTTAACGAATGATTCCAGGAGATAGTAAGAATATAGCTGATAAATGGTAAAAATAAAATGATTTTAAATAGAAGAATAACTGGAGAGGAGTCTTTTGTGGATTAAAGAAATAATCCTCACCATATAACAAAGGTAAGAAGACAAAAATTTTGTTGGAGAAAGAGCATATAAAGATGCAGTCTGGAATGCAGTTTTCTAATGTGGCACAACAACTTAGCAGAGTGGATCGCACATGAAGGCAGAGATCTGAAAAGAATGAGTGACATAGTTGTTCCCATTTCCCCCTGAAAACTTTCACAAAAAAAAAGAGTTCAATTGTTTAACTCCAGCATTAGCAGATTCTTTATCACATTATATTATCTCATTATTTATATTTTGAGCAAACATCTGGAAGATAGAACGAATATTTGTTGTGTAGCTCTTAATTTTCACTTTAGAAAAACTTTAATTGATTCCTTCTTTACTGGAAAATAGTATAATTAATGAGTGGGAAAACAGTTTTTGTTTAGCATTGCTTTTATTTTAGTTTTCATTGTTTAAAATTTCTTTATTGAGTTATAATTCACACACCATGACATTGTCCACTTTCTGTGATTTTTATTTAGTATCATCACAGAATTATATGGTCATCACCTCTTCTCCCATTCCACCTCAAACCTTAATCATCCAGGTTTGGCAATGCTGAACGTTTTATATAAAAACAATAACAAGAGATTTGTTCTTTTACAATTGGTTTTTCAAGATGTTTCTATTTTTAAAAGTGTATCAGTGCTTCATCCTCTCTCATTGCAAAGTAATGTTCCAGTGAGGGGTCCAATATATTTTGTTTATCCAAGCAAGAGCTGACAGGATTTTGGATTGTTCTCAATTTTTGTTATTAAGAACTATGCCACTACAAACATGGGTAGGACATGTAGCTCAGTGGTATCGCACTCGTCTCCCATGTATTGGGTCCTGTGATCAACTCCCAGTGCTGCAAACAACAAAAAGGGAAAATGCTCGTAGCATTTATATGAAACTAGTTTTTGCTTGGGTGTGCATTTTCATTCTTGGGTATATATCTCAGAGTGGAATTAATAGTCTTATATGAGTTTCTATGTTTAATATTTATTGTTCCAACACAAGCATTTCATTTTACATTCTCGTCATATGTGTATGAAAGTTGCAAGGAAATCATCCCTCTCCTCTATTGCAAATCATAGTGTTTCCACTTGGAAGATCTTTAAAGTTTTTCTAAAACTAACATCTTCCTTGAAGCCTTCCCTCTGACAGTTTAGAAGACAACTATATGTATTTTCCAACAGTAAACACTCTCACTTTTCTGAATAACAGCAATTACATGATAACAGATGAGAAAGTTTTAGATAGCAATGAATATGAATGTATCCACCTACATTTCTATGACTTTTACATAAACATGGCTTTATGATGCTTGATTATTTTTCTGACAATTAAGATAAACACAGAGTTCTGTAGGTCATTTTTCATAAGGTTGCAATATGACAAATTCTGCACTTGAAATGTACCTTCTATTCCTTGCAAATGAAATAGTTGAAGCTACCTGTAATTTAATGCCAGCTCCCTTGTGTATGCAATATGTGTTATAATGGTGTAAACTATATTTTTAGAATTTGAAAAACTAAACTATATTTTTAGAATTTAAACATGAGCAAGTATTAATATTACTTTTATAAGTGAAAAAAGAGATTATTAAACTATCAATTTAAATATGTTAGACGTTGGGAAAATACGGTAATGGGTCAGTTAATTTATATTCTCTTATAATATCAACTGTACTTAGAAATAATTTATCATTAGTGACAAAGTTTTGTCATTTAATTAAAATAATTTCAGTTTTAATACAAATTTGCAGCTAGTGATTTAAAATACTGAGCCAAACATATTAAAATATTTACCCAGTAAACAATTACCAAAAGCATTCAAACAATGCATTCATGTGGAAAACTTTGTGATATAACTTATATTCACATGTATAAAATGTGTGACTCTGCACATATTTTACAGATTTTATTTTGCATGTTTGAACAAGAAAGCCCAAATCAACTGCTTGGGTACATTTTTGATGTGTGAATTTTTCCCTTGGCCAACACACTTGCCATGGAAATATAAGGGTTTGCATAAATGAATATAATTTGGAATAAGGGTATCTCCCACACTATGGTTTTAGTTTTTCTAGCTTAAAAATTCTTTATTGAACTGGAATTCACATACTATGCAATTTGTCCACTTCATGCAATTTGCAATGATTTCATTATAATGGGTGGTGCTGCTCAGTGTCCATTAAGAGAGTCCCCAGCAGCCTCCTTCCATGGAAAGGGGCAGAAAGGGGGAGTAGCCTGCCTGGGGGGCTCAGAAATGCGGGCAGCAAAGCTAAAACGGGCACTGGAAATAGCTGGTTCCGTGTGCCCCTTTGGTTGCTAAGCTTGCCATCTGTGTTCTGTATTTTGCCATTTGTAAAGTGAACAGACGAAAAGTCAGCATGAGGTAAGTTCTTTGGAAGCAAAAGACCTCTTAAGTCATGTGACTGTTTATTTCATTATCAAAAAAGAGTTGTGTTTTGTCTTGTTTTGAATTAGTCAAGAAGTAGCAAATCTCCATGTGTTTATTTTAACTCCTCTAGGTTTACCAAAAACTTTAGCTTTTTCTAAAATTGGATGTTAATGTGATAAAAGCATTTAACATAAATTTGTCCTTTAAGTAAAAAATTTAAGTGTACAATTATTGTATTATTGATTATAATAATATTTTATAGCAAATCTCTAAAATTTATTTATCTTGCTTCACTGAGGCTTTATTGTTGTTCATTAGTAATGACCTATTTTCCCTCTTCCCCTATCCTTTGGCAATCTCCATTTTCCCTTTGATTTTATGAATTTGAAAATCATACAGTGTGTGTCTTCCTGTGACTGGCTTGTTTAATTTAGCATAACATATTTATGTGTTATTCATATTGTTGCATAGTTATTTTTCTTTAAGGCTGTATAGTTTTCCTTTGTATGTATGTATCCTATTTTCTCTGTCACTTCATCTGTCATTAGGTAGTTAGGTTTTTTTTCCTACCTTTTGGTTGTTGTGAATAGCACTGTAAAAATAAATAACATTTTTTACATAAACACAAAAAATTCCATAAAATAAACAAAAATGGTTCTGAATTCATTTGCAACAACAAAAAATTCATAAATAGCCATATCAAATTTGAGAAAGAAAAATAAAAATGAATCCTCATATTTCCTGATTTCAAAATATATTACAAAACTGCAATATATAAATCAGAACAGTACTGCCACAAAAAAAAAAATGTAGACTGAGAGCTCAGAAATAAACCCACATATCTACAGTTTTTAATGAGGGTGCCAAGAATACACAATAGGGAAAGGACATTGTCTTCAAAAAAACATAGGAAAAACTCAATGCCTTCATGCAAAAGAAGAAATTTGAACAGCTTTTCTTGGCAGAAATATCTCAAAATGGATTAAAGCATTAACATAATACTTGAAGGTCTAAGATTCTGAAAAGAACACATAAAGGAAAAGCTGCATGACATTGTTCTTGGCAATGATTTCATGGATATGACACCAAAAGGACAGACAACAAAACCAAAAATAAACATGTGAAAATACATCAGATGAAATAGTTTCTACACAGCAAACAGTCAATAGGGAAGAGACAGCTTACAGAAAAGATGAAATATTTGTAAACCATATGTGAGGTAATGGGTCAATATGTAAAATATATGGAGAATTCATATAACTGATAGCAAAAGAAATACCAACAACCCAATTTGAAAGTTGTCAAAGTATTTGAATAAATATTTCTCAACAGGGACATGTAAATGGTCCACTGATACTTTAGAAAATGTTCAGTATTTTAAGTCACCAAAAAATGCAAAGAAAACTGCAAGATGTAACCTCACATCTATGAAGAAGGCTATTGTTAAACATAACATACATGCACTGTTACAGATGTGGAGAAATCATACAATGCCTACATACTATGGATGGGAATACAAAGTAGTGCAGCCAGTGTAGAAAACATTATTGAGCTTCTTTAAAAGAGTAAAAATAGAGTCACTAGATAATCAAGCAATTCCACTTCTGGGAATTATTGTAATTCCCAAGGAACTGAAATCAGAAATTTGAAGCAATATTTACTGAGACGGTTTTTCTAGGTTTCAACAATTTTAACATCTATAGCAGTCTTTTTCATCTTGAACTGAGCACAGAATTTTTGCACAGTTTTCCTTGGCAGCTATAGAGAAATAAAAATGCTTTGAAATATCTTTTAAAATGTATTAAATATAATATACTTTATTTTAGAATGTATTATTAAAATTTAACTCATATGTTATTTGCTATTCTGTTTATTTATAAATTGAAAATAGGTTTTAGAGTGATTTTAAATAAACAATATCATTTTGAGCAACTGATAAGCAAGTATCTTCTCTGAACTTCTGGATAAAAACATCGGAACTTTGAGGTGCCACACAGAGAAGTTAAAAAATATGGTGTGACAATTGGCATGCAGTTTTTCTTTGTCTTGGACCTGCTATTCCAGAAAGATGCTTCAGAAAATGGTGTCATCCCTATAAAAAAAGAAATTACCTGGATTAAGTTTAGAACCTTGAAACAACCTTGAAGACTGAATAGAAGAACTAAGTAGTTGTCAAAATTTCAGCAGCACATTTCATACATTTTGAGTGATAAATCTAAAACAATGAAATATCAGTGCTAGGTTTTGTTTTTCAGTTTTTGATATAAATATTTGCCACAGCAATCTTATTTAATAATTGGATTTATTTCAAAACAAATGGCTACTGGCCCATGGTAATTACTAATAAGATTGTTTTTGAGATTACTCCTATGAACACTACAATTGTGCAGAAAAAGTACAGCACTTTTCCATATTTCAGCAATCCCATATGTACCAGAGCGATTTTTTTCAAATCTTGAGCTTTAATTTCTACTAAATAATAAGAAAAAATAATACATTTGTAATAATTGTGAACCAGTATTAAGAGGTCTAAAATGGATGTTGATTTTATCTTTCCCATTATAACACTAGAGAAAGTTTCTTAGTTTTTCAGCATTTACAAAAATGTAATATCAGGATTCATTTCTACTGTGACCAGTAGTTCACAAGTGTTGATGACAATAATAATAATGTAGTTACAAATCTTTTCAAATTGTTACATTTCTTTAACCATGAGAAATCATATAGCACTGATAAGTTATCGTTCTGCCTCCGATTGTGTTTTACCTCACTGAGAGATGATTATTACATAAGCATATGAAAGCTTATTCCTGTTTTAGAAAAAACAAAGACTTTGATGCACATAAAGATAAGAGAGGGAAATGTAGCCTTAAAAGAAAAGAAATGGAACATAATCCACATCTTAACATAAATGCTGATGTAAAAATGAAATGCTCACATTTCTAATGACAGATTCAACCATTAATAGGATGGAGTAAGTATTAGCTGATCCTGTAAGTACTTCTCTTTGGTGTCTTGATGAAGGTTGACATTTTTGACATTAAGGGTTAATTAGTTGCCACTCAGAATGAGGTCACAAATGGCTAATTGCACCTTCAACTAGGTAATTACTGTCATGTATCAAATTCTCATTCCCTGTAATTATACAGGAATCAGGTGCTCTGACTGCTCACCTAGGGATATGTTTGCCTTCCAAGTCCTCTCTGTGGGAATTCCGAAGTTTTACATAGGAGGTGAATTCACTTGCAATTTAACCTGATGACTAATTTGATATGCAGAAGATTCCATGCCACACTTTAAAAATCATGGTCCTAAGCATGTCATCCAGTTCCACTTTAATGTTTCTGGCTTCTCTGATTCTGTAATTTTACTGCTGTCAGTTTCTATATACCTACTGGAAGCTTAGATATTCATTAAGTTCATCTAGCTTATTCCAAACCTTCATCTTCTTTCCCCAAAATGACTGCAGAAGCTTAACTTATTATCAACATTTATACTTAATATGCAGATGCCTCTTACATAAAGAATCAGAAGCAGGGCACAGGTATGTGAAATAAAGATTTCCCCAACAGGATGCTGTCACTGGGACTGACCAGTGCCTTGGTCTTGCATCCGTGCTCAGATAAAAATAAAGTAATTCAAGCATTTTATGAAGAGGAAGACAGATACTCTTAAACTTATGCTTCTCCTCACATCTTCAGAATACACGCTTGGGGTAGACTGGAGAACACATTTTCCTGGTTCTCAAAGGATGTTGTGTAAGTGATTAATTTAGCTGTTTTTATATTCTCAATCTAAAGCAGCAGTCAATATTAATAGTTAGAAACATTAGGTTCTGCACTAATAGAGGTTGCTCCCTCATTAACCAGTCAGCTTAAACATCCCATAGGGCAAATGAAACCTGAAGTTCATTGGTAGAACAATCAGCACCCTATCTCTGGTTTGAAGAAGAAAAATGTCTCAGTGTAATTCAATTGAATTACACTGAAAAGTGTATTCATGTACATGTATTTATGTGTATGTATTTCAATGTGTCATACAAACATTTCATTTGTGTTTTGAAACTAAAAATAGTTGAATTTATATTATTGGAAGTGGAAGTGTGTACATTCACACTTTGAATGTGGAAAAGTTCAGCTCTTGTCTCATTGCTGTATCTGCATGATTTTAAAGAATGGCATATTTTCTTTGGTCTAAAAATGTATTTCTAATGCAGTCCTCCTGCTAACAGAACTCCCATGAATGGTATTGACAGTTTCACAAATGTATTTTGAGGTTGAATTCTTGGGGATATAAAATAAAACCCCCTCTCCCCATTCACAGACATGCATACGTAGTAACGTCTGTACAGCATTTTAGAGTTCACAAAGAAATCTTAAATATTTTAACACCTTTAATTTCTCAGTATAAATCAATGAGGAAGGTCTTTTACAAATAGAATATATTTTGCATATGGAATACAAAAATAATAACAGACAAGTTTCCTATCACAAAATCATATTTTTTCACTATGTGCAAATAATCACTTTGTCGTAATTGATACATAATATTTTAAATTCCTGGTTTAACAAAATGATCAGTTGTAACATGCACTGACTGTATAAAATAATCCAATATTTATTATTTTAAATTTGATATCAGATAATACTAAGCATTCAACTGTAAATACACTTTTTAGATTAAGCTCTTTTTTCTATTCAAACACATAAGAAACTTGAGTGTAGTGCTCGGGTTACAAGCCCTTGGACTTAAACTGCAGCATACTTCGGGAAATACGCCAACAACAATACTGAATAGCTAGCACGTATGATTGGAAACTTGGAAATTGTTTTTAAGCTCCCTAAAGTTCACATTTTACTAGGAGAAACAGACATTAAACAATAGGTTATTCAATTATTTAAGCACACTTGCAAAAACACTCAGGAGAACGAAGAGTGGTAATAACAGATCAGGACAGCAGAGATGGGAGGTTAGCCTGGAAAAATGTCACCAAGATCTGAAGGGAGACAAGAGAAGGTAGTTAAATCAGAGTGGAGGTGCACATTCCGTTCCAAAGAAAGAGCAGAGGGGCTGGGGATTTAGCTCAGCCGCGTAGCGCCTGCCTGGCAAGTGCAAGGTCATGAGTTCAATTCCCGGTACCAGAAAAAAACAAAAACAAAAACAACCCCCTCCCCCCCCAAAAAAAAACCAGAGAAAAAGCAGGTACAAAAGCCTACAGCAGAAAGAAGCTTATGAAGAAACAAAAAAGGCAGGAGCCTAGAGTCAGAGTAGAGAGCGGCCTCAGGAGAAGCAGTAGATCAGGACAATCGTATTACATGTTAAGCCTTAAATTATTAAAAGGATTGATATTCTCTTCAAAATTTAGTGGAAAATATTTGATTAAATTTAAACAGGGAAATAATTATGTCTTTTTGTAATGATGCCTCTAGTTACAGAGACAATAGGTGCAGTGATGGTGAACCTTTCAGAGCTTTGGATGATCACAAACAGCTGGCTGTGGCACAGGTCCCATAGGTTTGCCCCCACTGGATTAGGATGAAATGCCAGTCATGAAACCATTTCTGCAATCCATGTGAGAGACAATGGTGCCTTCAATAAAGCAAATGGAAGATGGCAGGAGTGCTAAGCATGCTGCTCGGGATGTGGATTTATGGATGGGATGGGACGCAGCGTTCAAGTGGATGCTGGGAAATGAGAGTGTGAGAGCAAGGTTCTCATTTCATTTTTTATTGGCTTAGGAGGACTATTGTGATAATTGCAAGGATGATACGAGTTTGCTTTTTTAAAATTGATGTTCTATTTGTCTTTTGGAAGATGTAGAAGACCACAGAGTCATAAAACATCAATCC
Organism: Chinchilla lanigera; assembly: GCF_000276665.1. Lineage (NCBI taxonomy): Eukaryota > Metazoa > Chordata > Mammalia > Rodentia > Chinchillidae > Chinchilla > Chinchilla lanigera. Next base: position 49,630,846 of record NW_004955404.1, on the reverse strand, counting down.
TTTAAAATTCTCAAAACTCTTCAAAGAGACCAAACTCCAAAATAGTCTGCAAAGTAGATGTAAGCCAGGAGTTAAAAGGCAGTTCAGTCTTTTCATTTATAAATTGTTTTGAGGCAAATGTTACTCCTATTAAAATTTAAGTACCCTAGATATACAGTCCAATGATCTTTAGAAATTCCGTAGAGTTACATAAACACCATTAAAATTCAGTTTTAATGGTTATGTTATGTCTTATGTGTAAAGGAAATTCCCTTGTGCTGTATGCAGTCAATCTCTGCATTTTCTACCAAGCTGAGGAAGCCACAAATCTGCTGTCTGTGTCCATATTTTTATTTTTTGAGAGTTTTGTAAACAATGAAATTGTTTAATATATAATGTATCACATCTAGCTACTTTCACTTGTATAATATTATAGCAATGCATCTGTACTTTTGCATGTGTTGGTCTTCCACATCTTTTCACTTTTGAATCATGTTCTAGTGTATGGACAGAACACATTTTATTGACTCACTCACTCTTTGAACTTTTTCCAGTTTGGAACATTGTCAATAATGTGACCAGAAGGTCTGGATCTTGGCATTGCTTAATCTACTTCTAGACACTGAAAGCTTTAAAATATGTTTTGAAGTTAGATAGTACAAGTCATGAAAATTTGTTATTCATTTTCAAAATTTATTGAAAAGTTTTAGGTCCTTTACATTTCTAGGTAAATTTCAAAATTAATATATTAATTTCTAAAAACAGAGCTTGAAAGAATTTTGATAAAGATTATGCTTAAAATGTAGATCGTTATAGAAGGTCTGGCCATCTCACCCATATTAGCTGTTCACACTCATGAGAATGGATCATTGCGCCACTTATTTAGATAATTTATGTTTTTATTTGACAATTCTTGGTATTTTCCAGTACTCAGGCTTCTTACATCTGTTAGCACATTTATCACTTTGGTTTTAAATTATTTTTTCATACTACTGAAAACATTTTTAAATTTTGTGTTCAGATTGTTACATTAATATCATATTTCAGGAATAGACTCTATTTAGTCATGGTATATAAACCTTTTTTCTTATTGCTACATTTGATATAATATGAGGTGTGATTGAAATATAATACTTAAAAATTATTACAGTAGAAGACATATTGCCATTAATCACCCTCAAAATACTCCCTTTTATTTTAGGTATGGTATCTCATTGTACTTAACACTTTCTAAAGCAGTTCTGTTCAGGAGTGAACAAAAGTACAGTTGGTGCTGCTGAATGCCAGCCAGTGGAAAAGCAGCCACATTAAAACATTATGCTATGTCCTCACCCATCATGTTCACTGGATTTAACGCCAGACTTCTGGCTCTTCCCCAAAGTCAAAATGATCATGAAAGGTACATGTTTTGGTTTGGTTCAGGACATCAAAGCACCCACAATAATGCAACCAAAAACAATGACAAAAGAGCACTTCAGAACTTCAGAAAGTGGCAAGAATGATACGATAGATTTACTTTTCCAGTTTCATGGGTTAGGGCGCAAATTAGCTCTCCACTCAGATCTCACAGACTGAAATCAAAGTGCGATTGTCTTCATCTGAAGCATGGGTCCGCTATCCCGCTCTTGGGTTGTTGGCAGAAATTATTTTCCTGCGACTATAGTACTGAATTCTCTGCTGTCATGCTTGCTGTTGGGAGAGGTTATTGGGAAGAGGGCTGCCTCTTTCCAAAGTCAGCTTATGGGGGCTGGGGATTTAGCTCAGCGACACAGAGCCTGCCTGGCAAGCGCAAGGTCGTGAGTTCTGTTCCCGGTACCGGGAAAAAAAAAAAAAAAAAAAAACAAAGTCAGCTTATAACCCAGCCATTGCTTTATTCTTGAAGGTCAACAAGCGCCATCTCTAAATTCTTCTGCTACCATCAGGATATATCTTTGCTTTGAAAGGGTTCTGTGTTTACTGCCACGCTTCCAAGTTATACTGTCAACTGATTTGGGATGTAAATTGCATCTGTAAAACTAGTTTTAGAAATACCTATATTATTGTTTAAACAAAGAAATTAGGGGATTTGAGAGAAAGGAAGATCTTTAGAATTCTGTCTATCAACAAGCAACTCTGGTCTGACAGAGAGTCAGGAGGATTTTTACTTCTAATTTTCCAAAACTTATTTATTTTAAATTGGTACTATTTCTTTCCTAAATGTTGGGCAGAATTTGCTAGCTTATCAAATTTACTGGGCTGAAATTTTCATTCTGGTGAATTTTAAAGTAACTACTTTGATGTACTCGTTACAGGTCTGTGAAGATTTTTTATTTCTTCTTGTGTTGAATTTGGAAGTTTGTTTCTTCCTAGGCACTTGGATTGTCTAACTTGATAACACAACAGTGTTCAAAATACTCTTGTAATTGTTTATAATTAAAGACTTAATTTCTTTAACATTGATAATGAAACCAATTTTGGAAGTATTTACTTTCTTTTATTCCATTATTTTTTTTTTTATTTTCAAGAGAAAAAATCTAACAAAGAAACAATAATGAAGGCAAAAACAAAACAACATGGAAACAACAAAAATGATACATGACCTCAAAACAAAATGATAGGAATTAACAGTGGTTGCTACATTACATACTTTTATCTTCAACAAAGTTGCTCAGTCCACCAGACATAAGAATGTAAGACTGATCGAACAATCAAAGACAGTAACAAACTCCTACCATCCTGTATGGTGAAGCTCTGCATCATTTCCAATGTTTTTTTCTATTATTGCTTGTTATTTTTGAAATTTTAAGGTTATCTCTGTATAATCTGATCATTCTTTCTTCCTGATATGTATAAATGTATAGTCACTGGCACCTCATATATATATGAGGTGGCACCTCATATATATATATGACTCCCAGAAATCTTTCCCATGATTGGATATCTTAGTAGTTAAACAACCATTCTGCATATTATGAATTATTTACTATTTGTCTTTGTTTCACAAACTAAATATCCTTGTGAGACACTGGTCTCACTCTCCATCTGGGAAATAAATACAAATTGATTTCAGTATTGTAGAATGTTTTATTTTACTCCTTGAAGAAAAATAGGGCTTAAGGGAAATTTTCACTCAAGTGTTACAGCAAGTAAAGAACAGTGGTTGAATACAAATTATTATAAATTTTCCTCAAATATTTTCTACCTGCCACACTCTGATATTGTAAAAATAAGCATTGTTCTTTGTGACTTAATGCCTTTCTCCAACAACAGAAGTAGTGATCGTGTTCATTCTGATCAGTTTTAGAATAAAGAGAAAAATTAATGAAGTCTAGAGTCATCAAACTCCATTTATCCTTGGAGAATAGAAATATATATTTTTCTATTAAAACATGTTTATATACATGTTGATAAAAAAGCTGATAATTTTTAAACAACACATATGAAAAATAATAACCACATTTACTAATACATTTAATCAGATCTTAATTTAAAGAAGAAACTTTAACTGATGTTTGATAATTATTTAACAGAATTCTTTCCCCCAAAAGATGAAATCATCAACTATTGTGTGTGCTACAGTGTCTTTCATAACAAGCTTTGTGTAGGTGGGGGAAATTGTCCAAACTGAAAGGGAGCATTGAAGAGAGCGTGAATTTCAAGATCATCAAAACCACACTCTTTAATATTAGAAAGATAAAATCAGCATGCACTATCATCTCCCCATAATGTTTCTCTGCATATTTTTAAATTGGTGTATTCTTACCTTCTGAATAATTTGGGGTCAGGTACATTACGTGCTCCTGAAATAATGATTATCTCCACTGCAATGGTTTGCATGTGTCCTGCAGGGTGCACGTGTTGAGCAGACAACCTCCAAAGTAATAATGTTGGGGCTGGGGATTTAGCTCAGCGGCAAAAAGCGCCTGCCTGGCAAGTGCAAGGTCGTGAGTTCGGTTCCCGGTACCGGAGAAAAACCAAAACCAAAACAAAACAAAACAAAACAAAACAAAACAAAGTAATAATGTTGAGAGCTGGCATTTTTAAAAAGTGACTAGGTCATATGCATAGACCTGTATTGGGTTAATGTCACCAAAAGACTGGGTTTGTTATGGAAGACAGTTTAACCCTCTCATATTTCTCCCTCATACACTCCAGGTGCCGGCCCTTCATTATAGACCCCTCAGTCTCTGAAACATTGAGTGAAGTAAACTTCTATTGTTTATAAATTACCATGATTTTCTCTTACAGCAGCTGCTAATGAACTAACACACCTACACATATCTAGCATGTGGTTTTTCCCCTTTTGCCTACTATAAGCAAAAAAAGAAAAAAACAAACCCAGATAAATAAAAGTGTTGTCACTTGTAGTAAGAGATTGTCCTGAGAAAAATCTAAAGTAACTTTTGATATTGTAGAATGTTTTATTTCACCCCTTGAAGAAATAGGGCTTAAGGGAAATTTTCACTCAAGTGTTAGAGCAAGCGAAGAGCGATGGCTGAACATGAATTGGTAGTCCCTTGTTTCCCTTAAGCCCTATTGCTCTAGGTGGAAAGTGCGGTGGGGGCAAAGAAACAGTTAAACAGATGCAACGTTACCGAGAAGCACGGTCAGGGCAGCAGAAAACCCACAGGTTCCCCATGACTTTGGTCAGAGGGAAGGGCGTATGTTGTAGTCAGGAGAAAGGTGAATTTCATCAAGCCAGAATAAATGGGGTTATTTCAAGCTAACATCATGAATGTCATGTATGTTCCTGGTGCACATGGCACAAGGTTTAGTGGTAAAACTATATAGCAGCCTAATGACTTTGTTTGTTTATAATACGTTGGGGAGCTGAGGAAATGCACCAGCTTTACCCAGGCACAGCCATGGTAATTTTTAGTTTTTTTAGGGGGTACTGGGAATCAAACTCAGGACCTCGTGTTTGCCAGGCAGGTGTTGCACCACTGAACTATAATTCTCTCTTGGTTACTTTTCTCTCATTGCTGAGACAAAATACCCAATGTCCAAAATTAGGAAAGGAAAAGTTTACTTAGCTCACAGTTTGTGGAGGTTTCAGCCCACACTTGGCTGGCTCGCAGGCAGGGTGGCACATGGCAGAGAGCAACAGTTCTTGGTGGTGGAAAACAGCAAATGCAGCAAGAGCAAAACTGAGGAACAGCAAGGAAGCCTCTTCACCTCCCTTACACTGTATGCAAACTACCCGCCCCAGGTGAGTGTAGCACTCATACCCATAATCCCAGCACTGGACTACGGATCAATCATAAACTCTAGAAGCCCTCCTCCCCCATGACTGCCTGAGGCTTTGTGGGGACATCTAGATACAAACTATGGCAATCACTTAGGTCAGATTGGATCCCTTGAACAATTCGGATAAAATTCTTTGGATTTGGTAGTCATGTGGTAGTGAGGCTTTTAGAAAAGAGTTCAGATTAGATTGGCTACTACTGACATTTTCTTCATAAACTTTCTTGATTTGTATGGATTTCTGCATGGTTTCAGACTATCTTCAAACATTAATCCAGTCGTGGTGAAAATTTACAAAACTTAATTTCAACTGTATCCTTTAATAGTGTCAAAAAATGAAAATAAAATTCAAAACACCTTTTCTAGGGCCCTTTTGATCATATCAAAGTACTAATAAGAGAGTATAACATTGTATTTTTACAATTGTTATGCTAAGGATGGCAATATTTAGATGAAAGAAATGTTCTAAATGTCAGGTATGTTTCACCTCTCAAAATATAATAATTATAAAGTTATTATGATACTTTGGACTTTATTGCTTGTTTGCCATGCTGTACTACTGTAGGTAAAAGAATCACATCAGTTATTTGGAAAATAAGACTTAGATTGCTTTGATCTGGATTATAAATCCTTAAGGATATTTCAACATTGAAAATACAAAATGTGATGGAAATGAAAAGAACGACACTTTGACTTGGTGAAACTTTGAACTTTAACTTTTGCGTGCTTTGTTAATTCTACATTAAGAGGGAAATTGAGTATTTCCTTCCTCAAGTTAATTGAAGTTTAAATTCATATTTGAATAGTAATTTACATCATAACATATTAGTATACCTTGATGCATTCATTTCACAGGGTCACTGACATAAAGTTTCATGCAAACAAATAACAAAACAAAGTTTACCATTATAGTTACCCTTCTGACAATTATTTATTAGAACTTGTTCTTTTAACATGCCAAGCAATTATTTTCTGGAATAGCGAACTGTAATACAAACTTCTGGGCCAGTGAAATGGTTACTTTGAGTTAGGAGACCAATATTTCAGTAATAGCTACCATTGACATGTTATTTTTTCCTTATTGCACTATCATCTCAGAAATAGAAGAAGTCATAATAGTGCAGTGAAATGGCACAAATGCCATGCTTGTTGTATGCATATTGTTATATAATATTCAGCAAAGCCTTAGTACAGAAACCCGTCACCTCCAGAAGTCACACAGGGTAACCTTCCAACCTACAGCACTGTCAAGGGCAGGAGAACAGCAGTCATGCGTCACAGTATCCTTTGTAGCCGGCAAAAAGCAGCATCTCTGGCACAAAATCATTTAGTCCTATTTTATATGGATCATAATAGAAAATCTTTATCAAAATTTCTATCTCAGGGGAGAAAACAAAGAATAAATTATTTAAGGGGAAAAAAAAGAACGGCCAGTAATCCCAGCACTCTGAGCCTGCTCAACTTACTGACTTAGCAAGACCCTGTCACAAAATTTTAAGAAAATTTTTTAAAGGACTGGAAGTGTAGGTCAGTGTGAAAGCCCTGGGTTCATTTCCCAGGTCTGCATAAATGAGAGCAGGAGAAGGAGATAAAAAATAGTTAGACATATTCTGCCCAAAGTCAATGTCTATAATTGTCTAGTATTTATTTTATGGTTGTATTGGTACCTTTATGGACTTTCCTTTTCATAGCCATTTTGAATGGGATTTTTACTGATGAGGCAACTTACTTCAACCTATTATTTCAACAAATTAAAGAAAAATGTATAAATTATATATATATATATATGTGGTGAAATTTCAATGCTCTTTTATAATAATCTAGTACATTTTTACATAATCATGTCAACAAAGACCACAGGAAGCGCTGTTCTGTAGCTTAATATTAAAGGAAGACAATGAAAAAGGTTAAGGTCCAGTAAATTTCAAGTAACCATTTTACACAGACACACACAGACGTGTCCCTACACTTCTCTGTCTAGAGTCAAGGGAGGGATAAACAGCCCCCCACATAGCCTTATGGCTCTGAATTGCAAGAATATCAAATCATTTATGAGTTAATAGATCTGCTAATGATTGAGATTTTAGTAAACTATTAAATTTTGTTATTATCTACTTTAAGAAAATAGTAAGTAAATATTCTAGAAACATTGTCAAATAAATAGTTGTTAAAAATGAACTTTGTACGATTTAAATCCAGTGTTCCTCTCTACTTGCCTAACAGGGTTTTGCCAAGGTCACTGGTGTCCTCTCATGTTTTTTAAATCCAAAGGATAATGCTTTTAGCTTTATCCAAATTCTCCCTTTTAATATCAGATTTCACTGACTGTCTCCCTGAAATCCTTCTACCTTCTTAGTAAAATTCTCTCGATCATCCTTTCCTACTGAAAAGCTCAAACCTCACTTCTACCTTGGGAGAGCCTACACCTTGACCCTGGATCTCCATCCTAGAAGTTATTCTGTAATTGCTCCCTAGGCAATTTCACTCATTACCAAGTTTCAGAAGATGATAATCCACAAACGCATGTCCCCAGGGCAGATTTATTCTTGCACTTAGAACCTGATCCAAATTCTATCTTCATGGTTTTCATGCCCTCAGACCAGGCCAGACTTTCCACGGTATTACATACAATTCTTTCACTCCAGTTATTCTGGCCACCTTTCTCTTCCTAGAGCAGAACAAAAGGCTCTTTCTCACATTAGGTCTTTTTCTAGTCTGCCAAAATACAAAATGAAACAAAACATTTCCTGGGATTTTCTGTGGCTGGCATTCAATACCAGTTTAAATGGTGTTGGGATTAATGATTTCTCTGCCATGCTCTGTGGCTCCTCATACTGATTTCCATTGTGGTCCATTGTTTATTTCTACATAGCAAACACATAAGCACAGGCAGAGCCGTCTACATGCCAGATCTAGGACTATGTAAAATGTTATTTCATCTGACCCAAATACTAAGTTCCATGCAAAGGAGCATTAGCTTTCTTGCTGTCCTGCAAATCTTGAATGTTGCCTAAAAGCCCCTGTGTTAAAGGGTTGTCGTTGCCTCATGTGGTACTATTGAGAGGCAGGATGAGACGCTAGGAGGCCTTCCTGAGAGGCTCTGAGGTCGTGGCAGTCGGGTATTTGAGGTGGGGTACACAACTCTGGCCCCTTCTTACCTTTTTGCTTTCTGGCAATGATGTTAGCAGCTTGTTCTGCCAATGCTCCCACCATGCAGTTGTCACCCAGTACTGTATTCCCAAAGTGATGCAAGGACTCATCTTGAACTGGAACTGCCAAAACTGAGCTAGAATAACTCTTTTTTCATTGTAAGTTAATTATCTCAGGATTTTTTTCTAACTGAAGTCGAACTCATGTATATGTCCTGCTCCACTGTATCTATTTTACTATAGTCATTAAATATCTATCTGATAAGTGGATGACTTCACAGTTAGCAGAAGAGTGGGGTGGGCTGGCATGCAAACACTGAATTCTGAGCAATTGCATGCATGTCTTAGGGAAGAATTATGTGCTTTGCACCATAATGGATTTTATGTTATTTGGGGAAAATCTATTAACATTCATAAAACTTTGAAATATGCATTCTGGGAGCTCAGTAGTGAAATTGCGGCTAGAGATGTGTATCTGGTAGCAGTTACGTAAAAATGAGAGTTGAAATACTAAAAGTCGGTGACATTGGCAAGAGAAGGAAACAAGAATGAACATTCTGCGAAGGCACATTCACTTAAAGGGGGTCGGGGTTTAAAGAGCAGCTGGGAAAAGGAGACAAAGGAGAGAAAATACAGAACTGTACCAGAAATTTATCAAAAGGATGATTGCGACCATATGAGGTACAGTTTCCCATTATGCTTACAACTAAGTCTACCAATCCCTGGGTTTTAATACCATTTTTTAAAGCGGCAGTTAAATTTGGTTGGTTAACTTTTCTTATCTGGTTATTAGTGTCAAAACATTAAGTTTTCGGGTATTTTCTCATTGATCAGATGTGTTATTGGAGTTGTTTTTCTTTGGGGACCCAATATGATTTGTGTTGATTTATAATATACTTAGCTTTATCAAAGTCAATCCAGCAAGGACATGTGACATTTATCTACGAAGTGTATGTAATGATTAATAGTATGCCATAAAAGCCACCCTGAAATATATCGAATGGCAGGCAGTAATTACCAGAAGCATCTCACAATGAATGGGTTGAGTTTGGAAAAACATTATGCTAGGGAAAAAGAGAAAGGTCAGTGTCATGAAATAAATGTAATATAGTAATAAAGTAATTACACTACACAGATGAGTGAGTTTTAAAAATAAATAGTGTAAATTAAATATATTTAAGATACTGTGAGAGAAGAAAGGATTATGCTCACAAAACAGGAACAGGTAATTATGGAAAAGAACCAAGTAATGTGTTTGCAAGGATTAATTTCAGAAAAAAAGAAGAGTGGATATGTTTAGATAGCTTGTAAATTACCTGGAAATTTAAACTCAGACTTCACAAGGAGACAGACAGAAAGATGAAACTACCAATTGTATTTCCCTTTCCTGATCAGGGTTAAGATGAGGGAAAGAAGAAAACAAAAGAAGAAATGCAAAATATAAATATATATATGAATAGAAAAAAAAACTATTCTCAGCCTTTATGTTTTCAAAATACTGGTTTTACTCTATTCTCTCCAGCATCTTTGTATTTCAGAGTCAGTCTTAGAAAGATGCTATGATAAATTCTGTTTTCATATCTCCTATTTTTTTCTTATTATTCATTTCTTCTAACTTGGAATGCTAAACCAATGCAGAGTTAAAGCCTATATGTAGCTCTAAAGGGAAGTGGTGAGAAATAGCCAGAATTTTTAGACGCATCCATTATGCCTTACTATGCTCAAATACTGGAGGTGTTGAAAGCAGAAGAATAAAGAACTGAAATCTTTGAATTCTCATAGGCTGGAAGATCTTCAGTTTTTCTTCCCCAAATATTAGGCTAAGACTTGTTCATCACAGGGCTCAGAAGTCTACTTTTAAGACTTCTCAACTATATAAAGAAATCTCTTTGGTGTAAATACCAGGTTCAGCTTACTGTTTGCCAAATTGCTGTATTATTTTACAGTGCTAAAACACAATGACCACTATAATTATGGAAAATCATACAAGCTAAGCAAAAGCAACAATCAATTATCGCCATCTTAGGGAATTGTCCTGTTAATGAAATAACAAGTTAGGATGGCCAAAACCCCTGATTACTTTATGTCCAAAGAAAATTTCAATACCTTGTGTGTGCTCTAGTAAGAGAGCTTCTCTAGAAACCACAGAACCCTTAATAACAGTTACCCAGTTTAAGCCACAGAGTCACAAGATGGACAGAACCTGGGGTTCTAAGTCAGTAAATGGCACAATTGTTTTGCTAATATGAATTTCCCACTTAGGAATTTAAGGCATTGTATTTTTAGATTGTCTTGGTAATGGAAACTTAGGCTTCATTGTATTTTCACAATTACACTGTTTCCAATCCTATGATTTATAAAATCTGTGCCCTTCCTTACTTCCTAAAATAATCTATTATTTTGTAAACTCAGGATTTGTAGGAATATTAATTTAAAGAAACTCGATCATGGACCATTTCAGGATTATTAGTGATTGTATATGAGTTTTAATATTTGCTTCTCATTTTATGAATTTTACGATTTGTAAGGAACCTGTTCTCAGGTTCCATTCCTAATCTGTGCAGTTAGTTTTAAAAATTCCCTATTTTAACATATGTATTTTTTATTATATTTATTATAATGTATTATATGTATTATATTTAGACTATTGAGAAGAAAACTTTTAGTTTCTCCCTATCATTAAAACAGTCTTTTACTGGCTTCTTTTTAAGATAGGGAGACACTTTCAATGTTTTATTGTTCTTGTAACTGCAAGACAGTCACTAAAATCTGAGAACTAGAATGTGTAATCAAACTTGTAAACCACAGATATATCTATATGTTTATACTTTTCAGCCTATCATTTTGGCTACATATTCATTCTTTCCTTCCAGAACATGAAATATTCTCTTCTTCTTCCATATTTAAAAAAATTATATATACATTGCTTGAGGGAAAGGAGAGTCCCATTCTCTCGATCTGTCTTTCTATCCAAGAGCTGAGATAGAAACATAAAAGAGAAGAACACAGAGAATAGCTCCATTTGAATCAATCCACACGACTAAAGAGACCCAAAGAATAAAATGCTGCACTGGATAAAATAAATATAAAGCATATTAAGAATATAAGGAAGACATGAATTCAAATCAACACTAATAAAAGAAAACCTACATCTTAGCTATAGCTTGGTAAAACTTTAATGTATCAAAAATAAAGACAAAATGCCAAAAAGTATCAAGGAAGTAAGTTAGTATAGGCATGAGGAACAAAGCGATATTAGAACCAATAAATGCAACAAGCAATAAAAATAATCTTTTAGCCTAAAACTGTCTAGCCACTCTATTATTCAAACATATAAGTGAAATGAATATGCCCTGAGACATATAAATATGCAAAATATTTACCAACCAGAGTGTAGCTGAAAGAACTACTATAGTGTATACTCCAAGAAAAAAAGGAATTTGTTCATTTAAGAATCAATAATTCATACGGGCAAATGAAAGCTCATATGTGTATCTACACACACATACACATGCATACTAAATGTATGACATGATCAGCAGGAAAAGGAGATTTTGTGGAAAGATAGTTTTGAAGTAAATATAATTTTGTTATGATTCTTACATGGTTTAGAAAAATTCAGACAATTAGCTCATAATTATCAGTATGGAAAAATAGCTATTTTATAGCCGTGGAAACGTTCCATGTAAAAATGGAAAACTAATAAAAGTCAGGTAGTTATTTATACTGTCTTCGTCTGCTGCATCTCCACCTACCCATACTCCAGGATATCTTACCTTGAAATGGGGTTTTACCTTGCAAAGAACGCCGTTTACCACTTTAAAATTGTAAGTTTAAAAAATTTTACCCTGTACCAATGTGGTTTAGGTATTCTTGCTCTAAATATCTTAATAAGAATACTAGTGACAGTGGGCCTTGAGCTGCAGCCTGAGTTATTATACCTGACACAGTTGTGTTATGTTACAAGACAGGTAGGGTTGTCTATCTTTGGATTTTCAAGGTCCTGTAATATCCTATGACAGTTGTCACTGAAAACTAAAATCTCCTTCTTTCATTTTAAAATCTATCACTGAACAAGAAAAGAGCTTTTGACTTTAAGACCTGAAGGTGTAATGTCAAAAGCCTACTATTTGTCTCTCTCTGAATATGCCAGGAAAGAAAGTAGTAGACTTTGCTGAGAATGCTGTGCTTTTATCTGAAGTAGGATTTCTCCTATGCCTATCATTTAATGCACTTTGGTTTGTGCTAATTCAATGTGATGAAACCCTTTTGAGACTGTGACTGTGTCTATAAGAGTGTGGAAAAATCAAATTAGGCCATAAAATTTGGCCTATTCAATTTACATTAAAAGAGAAAAATGTGCTCAGCAAGATTTTCTGTTGCATATTTTATTGTGTTGAGTCTTTGAAATTTTTGGAGGAGTTATAATTGGTGAAGTTCTCAAAGACAGCTCTCTTGAAAATGATTAATCAAATATGGAATATGTAATTTAACTTTTTAATCAATTCTTATAAAATATGATTAAAGCAAATAAAACAAAGAAAAATGAGCAAATACTCTTGCTTAGAAACCTATTGAATGATAGGAGCAAGTTAGTGGTCATTATCACTTTACGACCTTGAGGAACCATTCAAGCTCATCTTTTGAGTGGATTGGAACCATTACTTATTTTCAACATATGATGGCATAAGTACCTTTTTCACATCCAATCGCATATTGTATGTTGTTTTGCCCTGAAAAACATCTTTCTTGAAAAAAAAACTCAACGATTTCTCTCATAACTGTTGGGTTAATACATATTAAGAAATTTCGGAATCTAAGACAGTGACAAAAGTAACTTTCTGGACAGTACTCATCAAAAGTCTGGTGAGTCTTTTAAGGATGATGCTGAATCCACTAAATCCACTAATTAATAAGAGGATTGAGAGTAATAATAGATCTCCCAACAGGAAAAGCTTTAATCTACTAACCATCAGATTATTCTTAAGGGCTTTAGTTAATAAATATCTTTATTTGACACTATTTTGAAATATCCCCTCCAAGATGAATATTTACATAATAAAGACATTAAGAATCTCTACAAATGTATTAAACTCCCTATCTCTTTCATTTCCATGTAGTTATATTATTTCAAAATCATGTGAACTTGGTTAGGAAGACATTAGATATTATGGGAATAGGATATAAAATTTGTTTTTCACAGAACTAGTGAACTAGTCAATAATAACTCTAAGATCAATAAAAAGTCACAATAAGTGAGAGCTGAGTTCTTTTTAAATTGTATTTATTTATTTATTTTTTTTCTGAGTGAGTTTTTTAAAATTCGTGACCATTTCATCCACTGTATCAATTTCAGGTAATCAGTACTTCTATGTGTATACTGTTATCTCAGATGAGCATAACATTTTCACATTCTCTATGGAAAAGAATTTCTATAGCTTTTCACATTTACTGTATATCTAAATATGTTAAAATATAAATTATTACTTAGACAATCAGAGTAGTTGAGTCAAAATCCTTGCCATTTTAACATTTGGATATTTAGTTAACTTTTACTTCAAGTCTTTCAGCTGAGTTAGCAATGTGTTTAATAACATACACTGTCATCTTTTAATATTTTATTCAAATAATTTGATGATATATAGAGACATATACATTGGTAGTATAAAAATAAATAAGTAGATTATTAAAAAGTGAGAGTTTACTAACCAATGTAAATTAGGACAGAATGATTTATAGTGCAGTGTCTCATTCATTTACTAAAGGTCAACGTTGAACTTGCTTCTCTGATCATTAGCAGTCAAAGAGAAGAAAAAATAAAAGAACTACAAGATTAAATGTCAATAGAATGAAAATATTTTGGTGTCTCATGAGGGGTAAAGCTTTATGGGCACTTACAATTAAATGAATGAAATTTGGTATACATTTCTGTATAAATGTTTGAGTACAAATTTTTTCATAACAATTTTTTTCAGTATAAATTTTACTTTATACTGAAAAGCCATCCCAAATGCCTCAGCAAAATCCCTATCAATCATTTTAATCATGAAGCTATAGATCTCTAACAGGTTTCAAGGTTTCAATTTTTCTAGGTGATATTGGATTAGCAGTGTAATCGTGGTCAATAATGACCCTGTTGAACCCCTCATTACTTGTAAATGACTCATTGAAAATGTCATTTAAACTATAAATAATTTTGAACAAAAGAAATTACCTGAGTATATATCTACTTAACGAAGTAAATGTCTTTCGTTAAAACTGGGATGCTTAAAATTAAAAAACGATTAAAATGTAGTGCTCTTCATAACATAATCTCCTTCCAAGGTGTGGATGATATATATAATTTCAGTGACTAATAACTGCTAACTGTGACCTGTGGAAGTTCAAATTCTCAAGGGATTATTTTTCTCCAAGCGTCTTTGTTTCAGTATGACTTGAAAGATGATGTCTCCTCCAAAATTTAAGTTTAATCCCCAGGGTAACAGTATTAATAGCCGTGGCCTTTCATAGGTACATTAAATTTTTTGTACATTAAATTCTGAGGGCCAGCCCTCATAAATAGGATGACACTGAATGCTGTTCTTTCTTCCCCTCTGTCCTCTCTGCTTTCTGAGAATGAGAGCATAGTGTTCCTGCCCTGCATGAAACAGAGCAAAGAAAGCAGCCGTCACCAGCCACCAATCCCATTGTAGATTTGACTTTCAATTTTCCACCCCACAAAAGCAGAAGATACAATTTTCTATTATTAATTAATAACAATCTGTGGTATTATTTTTATAGTGGCACAAATGAACTAAAAAATGATATAACCCATAACCATGATTCTTGTTTTTATAGCTAGATCATTCCCTTTGGTATTTGTGTTTCTCAAAGCCGCCTAGAATATTATAAAGAAATCAGGAGAAGAGATTAATACATGTAGGCTCTACTCCATTTGGAATATGGGATTTCAAATGGTAACTACAATGTCTAGTTACATTTCTCATTGCTGAGACAAAATACTCAACATCCAAAGTGAAAGAGGAAAGGTTTATTTTCACTTCATAGTTTGTAGAGATTTCACTCCACAGTCAGCTTGTTCCAGGGAGGGGTGGTGTGGCAGAGGGACCCGACAGAGGAGAAACTGTCTATAGCAGCACAAGCAGAAAGCAGTAAGCAGCCTCAGCAAATCTTCCCTTCTTGTTTAACCCACCCAGGTTACAAGCCCTACAGATGGTGCCACCCACACTCAGAGTGGGGCTTCCATTACCCATACCCACAACTAGTTAAACCAATTTCGTTATCACAAACCCTTAATCCCAGTATCACAAATCTAGTTTACACCCATAATCCATCCACTTTCGTATATACATACATATATATATTCTCAAATCTAGTTTACACCCACAATCCATCCACTTTCATATATACATATATATATTTGTTAAAATATAAAACTATGCATTAAAAGAATAGAAACATCACATTTTCTTATGTTTATCACTATTTCATGAATGTGAAAAGTTTTTATTAATCCTACAGCATATACTTACTCAAAGTAAACCAAATTTATATGAACTGGAAATGTTCTGTAACTTCAAAAATTAAACAATTTATCTTGTTTGCATACAATATACACAAATGACAAATAGATGCATTTGCATGTAATTACAACCGATGAAATGTAGATGTATCTGGAAGAATAATGATTTCCTAAGGACGTCTATGTCTTTATTTCTGGAACCTATGAAGATGTTTAGTCACATGGCAAAAGGAACAGGCTGCGAATCAGTTGGTGGTAAGTAGGAAGAACATCCTGGATTGCACAGGTAGAGTCAGGGGTAATTGCACGGCTCTTAATTGCAGAAGACTGTGGTAAAAATGGTTAGAATGATGCTAGATAAGACAGGTTCAACCTGTCCTTGACAATTTTGAAAACTGAAAGAAGGGGCCACAGCCAAAGAATGTATGCAATCTCCAAAGTGTGGAAATAGCAAGGAAATAGATTCTTCCTAGAGCCTCCAGATCAGAATGTGGTCCTGCCAGCACCTTGATTCTATTACAGTGAGGACCTTGTCTTATAAAACTTTTTATAAAAACATAAGGTAATACATTTTAAGCCACTAAAGTGGTAATAATTAATTGCATCAGCCTTTTAAATATAATATTGTATGCTTTGTACATGTTAGGTTATGCTTGTGTATAATTTCTATATTTGTGTATATCATAAAGTTCTCCATAAAGGATAGTACATTTTTTTCTTCATGGGCAATACAGTACATATTTATGATGGTTTCCTTTCATGGGCAAATTAACAATATTTTATTTCAACTTCCTCATCTTTCTTTGATCATTGAAAAGCTGGATCCTTTCAATCAACCTCTGAATATCCTCCTGTCAAAATTAAATAAAAATGCTCATTGATCATTCACTAGATTTAAATTATTCCATTTGAGTTTTGGACACTCAATAATGAGATTTTTTTCTAGAAAGAAAAAGCCTGAGATCTTTAGTTAGTTCCAAGAATCTACAACTTTACTCTCTGAAATGATTAAAAGAAAAATGTAAATTGTAAACATATTAACTGATTATAACAGATATTTAGACAACAGAACTACTTTGCTTTGATGTGGAAAAAACTCAAGCTGAATAAAGTTTGAAGGTCTTCATTCACTGGAGAAATATCTCTCTTTTGAACATTATTAGTATTTTGATCCTAATTTTACTGCTACCTGGTTTTATTAGAATATTAATGTCTGTCCTTGATGATATTTTTAAACCAAAATGATAATTTTATTCTTTCCAATAATTTTAAATTTATCTATTAAAAAATTGAATGGTTTGATCTAAATAAAATGTCATTGTAAAGCTACAAAAACTCTAAGGAGACTTTTTCTTATCTGCTTGTACCATTATTAATCTTGAAATTTTCATGATAAAGAAAATTATAATAAAAGAGAAATAGTAACTTCTTGCATAGTGATTGCCATAAGAAAACAAGCCAAGTAAAACAAACTGATAAAAACACAGCATTAACATTAAGAGGACAAAAAGGATGGAGGATAATTATTCATTCACAGATTGATAAATAAAGAAAACAAATGAGCAGATGGAAAAAACCTCCAGCAAACAAGAGAACAAAACCTAAATCCCAAAGGCAGGCTCTGCCTCCTGGAGACAAATTATCATAACTTTCCTCTCAGATCTAAATGAAGGCAAGATTTAATCTGTAAAATTGTTTTTCTCTCAAGAAAACTTAGGGGAAAAAAAAAAAAACATTTTTAAAAATCTATCCTGTGAAGCAAAGGTGGCTGCCTTTCTTAAGTATTTTTTTACATTAAACTTAGAAAAATTTACTCGACTTAAATGGATAGGAGTATGAATTTAGATATAATCTTTAGAGAGAATAAAATAAAACAAGTTAGATCTATCATTTCAAATTGATGAGAATTGATAAAACAAATTATTCTGAATAGAAAAATCTATATTTCAAGTGTACAAAACCAATAAACTTTTTCAAATACCAGTGGTACTTTACAAACAACAATTTATTTGTAGAGACAGGAATTCACATTCTGTTAAAGTAATAGTTG
Source organism: Chinchilla lanigera (assembly GCF_000276665.1). NCBI lineage: Eukaryota > Metazoa > Chordata > Mammalia > Rodentia > Chinchillidae > Chinchilla > Chinchilla lanigera. The sequence goes on along the minus strand of NW_004955404.1, from coordinate 49,612,923 downwards.
TCTACCTTTATTCTGCAGGGGATAGAACAATCTATTATCTAGTGATCTTTTTCTGTTCTTGAGTGTACAGTTTGACAAGCCCGCTAACCTTGCTTTTGTATCCAAGTCACCCCTTTACTTACTGCTGTGATTAACTTTAAAGAAAAAAAAAAAAAAAAAAAAACGGTTTCAAAACAGGTTCGTAGGAGAGTTACAATAATTAATACATTGCATATTGTCATCCTTGTAGTAGTTATTCAGAGTACAAGATATTGACATAATTCTTGTCCAAATAATATTAGCACAAACTTTTCAGTTAACTAAGAGAAGCTAGCTGTATAACTATCATAATGGTCTTGTGTATACATGTTTTTTCCCTTTCCCCATCAATTGGTCTTCTCTGTGAGAAAAGTTAGGAAAGGTTTCTTCCCAATTCAAAATATCTATTGTACACTTTCAATCTTATTTACTTGTTCAATTTCTCTCACTAGTGAGACAATATGATGTTTACACACATGGGTCTTACTTATTTCACTTATGAGTATGATCTTGAGTTGCATCCATTTACCTGTAAAAGTCTCCAGTTTATCCATTTTTGTGGATGAGTATATAAAAACAATTATATAAAAAAAACTCCATTATATAACTCCAATATATAAAAAAAAAAACATCTTTTTTATCCATTTCTGACTAACTTCTTAAATGACCTCTACAGTAACCATCGGTAACCTGATTTCCACAACGATTTCAGAAGTCTTTCTAAAAGACTAGTCTGAATGCATAAACTCCCTTTTTGAAGTCCAAGGGTGACTCCCACCACCATCAGCTTCTACTCAAATATGTCTCATAAGGTGCCGGAAAGTCTGTACCACGGAGCTCCTTCCTATGCCTCCCACAGACTTTCCATACCAGGCTTCCCTTATACTTGTATTTCTACATCACTATGCTATTTAGCGCCTTCATTTTCTCAAACACTTGTTAAATATAATCTCTAATAAAACTGAATCTTTGAGATACTCTTCATTCTGCATCTGTCTTTAAATCTGAGCTGAAGTGTTGTCAACAAAGTGAAGAATTCTTCAAGTACAGATCTGTGTAATATAGAATAGCACTTAAATTCCAGGGCACAGCCAAAAGAATAAGGTCTTGGTTGTAGAGTTTCAAAAAAGTGTGATTGTCTCATGATATACTACACACACTTTGTGAGACCTGCCAAGCCAAACTCCACTGCCTGTTCTGAAAATTACCTGTGAGTTTGAGGCAAGGTAGTTGGCACTATGCAATGCAAAGTTTTGCCCCAACCTCTGTATAGAGCAGGGTAGAAATTTTATCTGCGATGAGTTGATGCATAGATAAAACTCTCCGTCCCCCAAACTGTAATTCCAATTTACTTGTTATGATTTTTTTATCATTTATTAAATGGAAAAATAATAATGACATCAGATTATCAGGATTAGGTAGTAAATGGAAAATAACAGAGTACATACTTAGTAAATGATGTTTGGCTTATTTCTGCTATTTCTACCTACTTCACATGTGGTTTCATTACATGAAAAAATGTCTAAGGGTTCTGCAAATTGCTAATAAGCATGCCAGTAGCTATATTTTTCTAATGCAAAAAATATACTTTCCAAACTAACGTATGAATTCTTTTTTTTTTTTTTTTTTTTTTTTTTTTTTTTTTTTTTTTTTTTTTTTTTTTGGTTTTTCTCCGGTACCGGGAACCGAACTCACGACCTTGTGCTTGCCAGGCAGGCGCTTTGCCGCTGAGCTAAATCCCCAGCCCGACGTATGAATTCTTGTCACAAAAGTATGAAGCACTGAAGGTCACAGGCCAAGGAGAGCTATCAGAAAACCTGAGTATACATTCTTGTGATATAGATTCCATAATGTTCTATATACTTAGATCAAACCATTACACTTAAACTGTATATTTTTGGGAGGATCCATAGTTTACATCTAGATGTTCCTCAAGAGCCTCATGCACTCACAGGCAGTTTTGGAAGGCAATTGGATTATGAGGGCTTATAGCTCACTTGCTATTAGGAGGCTGGGATCCGCTCCGGAAGAGGCAGGTCACAGGGGTGTGGCCTGGAAAGGTTTGTCTCCTCTTTGCCTCCTCCCTTGATTTCTGCTTCTGTTGTGCCATGAGTTGAGCAATTTCCCCCCCACCAGTCCCTCCCAGCATGTTGCTTTTGGCTGGAGCCCACACACCATACGACTGAGACTACTGATCCCTAAACCAAGACAAACCTCTCCTGATCTAAATTGTAGGAATGGGGTATGGTGTCTCAGGGACTGGATGGTGACTGAGACGGGAGAAGCATAAACACTCAAATTTCTCTGATTATTCCCATCTGTTCTAGAATAGGAACTTCTTTTTTCTAATGTTCTATACAGAAACTTGGTTTTGAAAAATTTAAAATAATTAACTAAAATATTATGTAAAGAACTACTGACACCTTAGTAAAGACATCACCTCAGTTTCTCAATTGTTTGATTCATAGATTTGGGACAGAAAAAAGAAAAACAGCATACACACAAAAATCAAACAAAAAAGACAAAGAGAAGACGTAAAAGCTTATATCAGGAAAAGGGAAGTCAGTTTTCTACACTATACTCACCTTATTCACTTCTTTATAATTTATATTCCAAGAACCTGTGAGAATTTACTTTTTCTCACTGTCAAGAATATAGAGTTAACAGTCTCCTTGCAGAAGTAGGCCGAGATAAGAAAGAAAATAAATCAAGTTCAAGTTTACAAAATCCCTGGCTCTGTTTCTTAAGAAAAGAAGTTCATGAAACAGTAGGCTAATGGGTATAAACAGATATCAAGCATCTGATATGAAATAGTGATGCAACATTAATACTGGAGTCAAATATAGATTTCAGATGTTCAGTACGTGAAACGTGACATTATATTAGAAAGAGTAATTATTACATAGGACAGTAAAGACACAAGATATTTAAAAGAAAACAAAAATAAATTAAATGGGCTGTAACTACATTAACAATGATAATGTTTAAGACAGAGTATAAAATTATCTTTCATTTTAATTTTATTTTTTAGTAAACAGAGCTGTCCCATGATTTAAATTTTAAAAGTTACTCAGTGGCCATGCTTGTTGCATCTGCAGATAAAAACCAAAGTTACCAATTTCTTATGTACTCCTGCAGAGATATTTGATGCTTACATAAGCAAATATGCTTCTATTATTTTTATCCCCATTTTTACATAAATCATAGCATTTGGTGATACTCTTCCTTTTGTTTTCTTCACTTAGCAAGAATTTCTCCAGACTACTACAGAGTATTTTGTTCCTTTAAAAAATATGCAGCATATGCCATTCATACATGTGCAATTTATTCAGCCAAGAAAAAATTGCATCAGATTTTTTCTCCAATCTTTAACTTGTATTTTTTAAAAGAGAGGGTTAACTCATTTGCTCTTCCTCAGGAGAGTCTGGGGTATGGTCAGCACACTCTGGGTGAGTCCATTGGCCAAGGGGCAGGGCTCGATGCCCGACTTCCTTCCGCAAGCTCATTGTCTCAGGAACGGTGCTGCTGCTGCCCTTCAGCTCACTCCTTCGGATCACTCCTGTGCCTACCCACAAAGTCATGAAACTCACAGGGGGGACTGTTGAAATTTCCTCAAACTCAAGTAAAATTTCCTATGAATTATGAAAAGTTTTTCTTTCTATAGAAAATAAAAGTAAACCAATTTCAATAATAAGCTATCTAGTTTTCCAGGAAAATGAGTAACTGATTCCATTTTTTGATACAGAGTGTTATTGAACTATTTTCATGAGGATATTTGTATCTTACCCGTTATCTATAGTTAAACTTCTTCACTTTAACTGGAAGACAAATATTTATTTCTTTTATTCCTTGATACGCAACTTTCAGAAAACAAAGACTTGAATTACTTATACAAAGAAAATTTACACAAAAACTTCTGGGAATAAAATTTAGGAGAAAGCATTTCTTGTTAGATATTTGTGGGTATCTCCTTAACTTCTCAAATATAAGTGAAAAACAATCCTATATTCAAAGATAAAGGGGCTGGGGATTTAGCTCAGTGGCACAGTGCCTGTCTGGCAAGGGCAAAGTCGTGAGTTTGATTCCTGGTACCGGAAGAATAAACAAAAACAAAAACAAAAAAAAAAATGAAAGATATGAGTGAAGAACTTCAATAATAATCACTGCTAATGGTTATTGAGTGTTCCATACATGTCACAGTATGCATTATGTTTTTGAACTTTTAGAAAACCCTCAGGAGGTATTATTTGCATTTTACAGATTAAAAAATGTCTTAGGGTCATGGAATTAGTATCAATAGTAGAGAAGTGAAAAAAAAAATTGTCAACTGAAAATCTATACTCAGGTCCCCAGGCCATCCCTTTTTCTGGTTTATGTAAATGTTTCCTTGCATTACTCATATTCCAATTCAACTAATCAAAAATATTATAGATACAAGATACAACTAACTAGTTATACTGTTATCTATCATAAGAAACTTGCAGAAAATTGATTTAAACAACCACTGAAAGAGTGCTTACTATGTAGGTATAAAGTAATTTTCTGAGTATTCAAAAGGAAATCTGATTATCAAAGTCATGGCCAATAATATTGAGCTTATTATTAACTTGTAAGTTTTTATTTCTACTTAATTAGTCCAATCCATGATATACTGCTTCACCAAGGTTTTCGAATAGGACTCGGAATTAATCAAGGAATGGGGATGGGATTACTTTTTATATACATGAAAAGATATCCTCCAAATTAGGGTAATAGCTCAGACTGGATATTTTTAAACTACACTTGGAAAATAGCATCATTGGAAAGAAAGAACACTGAAAAAATAATTTTGCTTAATAATTCACTGGAATTCATGACCATATCTAGGCTATAAAGTTTTCATTTCTATCAACTGAATTAGAAATAATCCCCCTAATTTTTTCCACTGGTTCTGGAAACCCTAAGTATCCACAATAAATGGGTTGTAGATCTGCGTCCAGATGGGGCAGTTTAGGCCTGGATAGGCTAAGTTGCCCCTCTGCTCAAGTTGCCTCTCCTGCTCATTGGTGCAGCTATGCAACTGAACGGAGTCCCCTTAATCTCATCGAGTTTTGCTGATCCTAGAGAGTCGTATCATGTAAAGTGAAGGAATACACATGTGTTGTCTTCAGGTTATTCATCTCCAAAATAAGTTGAATTCTTTGATTTCCCAGGCTCCTTCTTGCTTTAATTTATGTAAACTACAAATCATCTGAACATACAGACAGATTAAATGGGTATTGACAGTAGGTCTGCAATCAGCCTGAACACTGCCTGTCAATGAGAATGAAAGGAAACCCTACATATGTCAGGAGGATAGAACACAAATGTAAACAGTGGCTTCTTCCTGTGGTGAATTTACAGATTTAGAGTGTGTCTACATTTACAGATTATGCACACTAGATAGTAAAATTATGCCATTTATAAGGCTTTGCCAGTGTTGAAAGTCAATTCTTTTTAAAATAAAAAAGTGAAAAAATAAACACAATGGACAGCTAAGGAAACACTAAGTGACCCTGAGCTTGGTTATCAAAATGGATTTTAGGGAAAAGAAAAGAGCATTTCAGAGAATGAAAACATAGACCAAGACACAGTGAGAGCTATGCTATTTAAAACAAGTCAAGAAGCTGAAGGGAACACACAGTGCAGTAAAAGCCAAGGCTGAGGCTTGAAGTGCCTGCCAGATGTTTTGAGAAGGACTCAGGTGGGGGCTAGTCAGGTGACTCGAGGAGGTTTCACAGAGAGATTTCTGAGTTCTCTGGTTATGTAGATCTTCCTTCTCCCTCCTGCTCTGCCTCCCGGTTGTTAGTTTTTTCATCTAGAAGAATGGCGAGGCATTTTCAAAAGGAGCTGTGCCGTCTGGCCGATCACCTACTATGCTTTCTCTGAAAATTGCCTCAACAATCTTCTGCGTCATTGGCAAATGTTTTATGCATGTGAGGCGGGCTTTTAAGATTTCTGCCTGATTAATTAGTGTCAATTAACCCTGTTAGAAGTACAATAATGACATTGTTATTTTAATATTATATCTCACCGTAGGAGTTCTGGAAAGCTATCAACAGAGAGCATTACATGGCTCTCGGAAACACTGAGCCTTGCCATTTCTGTTTTGAAAACTTCCACATTTGTTGATGGTGGCCTCATGGTCTCCAATAATTTAAATCCTGCACATCCGCTGATGTGACAAACTCCTACTGTTTTACAAGAATCTGAAGCACAGTTGTGGCAGGTGGCCGTGTAATTCAAACAGGCGAGGATAGTTTTCAGGTCAAACAATGCAGACTTAACGTCCTTCGGCTTCCTTAGCGTCTCCCTTGATGCAGATGTTGCTTTCTTTTTTATTGCCTAAACTTTACCTGCAAAAACTTTTTTTTTAATTTTCTGCAATTGTACCTTGAGGCAATAACAACAGGGAGGGTTAAATCTTTACTTTTCACTTTTGAAATTAATAACGTATAACATATCTAGTTTATTTTTACTACAACTGAACAAATGCTTCCACAGTGTAAGATAAAAACTAATACTTTCTTGGTCAACCTTAACTGCAACACATTGATATGCATTGGCATAAGACACAACTGAATTTTAAATAATATTGGCTAAAACGTCTTTTGTGCACTCAGCAGCAATTTTATTTGTAATAACTGTTTTTGGTTTTTGGTCTTTTCTTGAGACAGGGTCTCGCTATGCAGTTCAGGTTGGCCTTGAGCTCACTTTGTAGCTCAGGCTGACCTTGAACTTGCAATAATCCTCCTGCCTCAACCTCCTGAGTGCTGGGATTACAGGCATGCACCACCACACCCAGCTGTAATAATTGTTTTTGAGAGCTTGTAGATTTTAGAAAGAAACAGGCATAACAATGCATATTAATTAGCAGAATTTGTGGAAGAAAAAGAACACTTTATTGCATTTTAGGCAGTTTGTTTGTGAAAGGGTCAAATGGTAGTTTTTCCAATAGGTGTGTTACACATTTCAGGAACAAAGTTAACGCAGATAACAATGAGGAATGGATAACCAGTGCATGCCAGTTTTCCCATGACTATTAGCTCTGAAAGCCCATGAAGTACCAGACAAACTGGAGCCATGTCACCCATTGCTCTTTGCCCCTCTCTGCCCCTCTTTTGCATATTTTATTAGCATCATTTTTAATATCCTAGCAAAGCAAACTCTTTTGAATCAATCACTATGTATGCATTTGATCAAGTTAAATTTGGTGTTTGCATGTCTTCACTGAGTACGGATTGAGAGTATATATGATGACAACCACTGACCAAGACCATTTGCAGTATCAGCTCAAAGACTTGTTGGCCTTCCTCAAGTATAATGTAGAAGCAGTTTTTCACCCTGAGAAACTCAAACTGTAATCTGTAAATGAGTGACTGAGAAAATAAACTAATGAGTCTGAGAGAAGACGACTGCTGCACTGCCCTACAGCATGCTGGCAGGCTACTGAAGGAGAAACTACTGTGGCTCCTTGCAGAGGTGACTTATCAGGTTTTCTAAAAATGAGAGTACCTCAAGACAACTTCTGGGCCTGGTACGGCAAAGCCTACTTAGTAGGACGCACGTGTGCTATTTTTTAATGAGCTTGAGGAAGACCACCTGGAAGCTGGTGAGGAAATCACTGTCTGTCAGCAAACTAAGCCGCGTCACCTCCCTAAGTCCTACCACCAGGTTGAAGTTGACAGCAAATTCTGTGGAAAAGTTACCAGTTTATCAGGGGAGCTCCAGCAATTCTGGAGAATATAATAGTTTTCGGTTCAAATTTACAGCACAGCAGCCGTCAGAGATAGATAACTTCATAGGGGTCCAGTAAGTTCAGTTATTCTGAATATCTAGGGTGCTAGAAAACTATAAGCGAGACAAACACAGATGTTGCACCTTAGGTGACTTATGCTGACAGAATTTACTTTTTTATTCCCACTGTCAAATTAGAAAAAGGATACTTATGGCAGTATAGGGAAGGGGGGAAATCAAGAACAGTTGCAGTGTGAACAAACTTGAAAGCCTCCATTTCAGGCTCCTGCGTAACAGTGCATAAAAAGCTTGGTTTCTTTGAAGATTAGTAAGCCATATGAATGCTATAGGGAGATGCTTTTGCGTATGTAAAGCACAGGTTTCCATGAAAACAAATCTAGAAGACTAAAGTGAACTTCAATATGTTTAGAATAAAAATAAAGAAAAATGAACAAAAGGCAAATCGTGCATTATTCAGGACTTCTTTTCTTTGTCATAGAAGACTTTTGATTCAAACTGTTGTGCTCAAAAAGAATTAAGATGGGTTATGTATACATGCAAATTCCTGACAATGAATATAATCTTTATGTACTGCAAAGATATACTAAAAATATTTAAAAAGTTTAAAAAAGCTGTTGGGCTGTAAAATAAGCAAACTATCTTAAATAGATGTTTTAAATGGCCAAGTGTCCAAGAAACATATCCACTAAACATACAAACATTTAATGATTTGACCTGTGCAATATGATTAAAGAAAAATTCCAGTTTTCCTTAGACCTTATTTTCTTTCTCTTTCATAAAAACTTCTGTAGATCAGCTCTCAAAAACCTACACTGAGTGTTTCAGGAATGGGATTGCAAGAACGGTCCCCAGCAAGGTAATTCACTAGGTTTCATTTGCAGAAGAGTTTAGGAGTTCCTCTTTATCCTGTAATGTATTCACTCCAGAGCGTGTTTTCCCCCAATTTAATCACCCATTTAAGTTTATTTTCTGGTAACGTGGTTTGGATTATTGGAAGGAGATTGAAGCAAAATTTAATGTTAATTAAATGTTGCACACTACTTAATCAACAGTCAACAACCTTGAAAGGGACTGACAAGATTCTAAAGTTTCATTATTATTTATTATTTTTATTATATTTGTTATTGTATTATTTTTATTATTTATTATTACTATTGTTAAAGTTTTTTGAAAACAACAGACACTGTTGTAATTTTATTTAGGATTTTTTCCTATAATATTGATATTGATATATGTCTGATATATATATTAATTTAAATTTCTTAATCTATATAATGTCTTATAGTTTGAGATTGTCAGGGGATAATGATGAAACTGCACCAAAAGTCCTCAGGCATGATGTGTCTTAGCAATACTTAGAAATGCAAAAGTTATAAGCGTAAACTCAATGATTTATAACATTAGTGTGCGTAATACCTATTAGCATGAAAGATATCCAGAAGAACACGGAGAATTCAAATATACATTTGAAGACAGAGTGAATGTCCTGATCAGATAACTTTAAGGAATTATATACATGAATTTTGTGATTACTCTGCACTCCCACCTTGAGTGGTTTTGTGGTCTATGATGTATTTTATAAACTATGCGACCGTAGCATCAGCCATCCACCGGCCAACGGCATTGCAGAGGGCAGTACAGTGAATTAACACACTTACAATGTTTGTAAAAAAACCGTTTAACAAACAGACTCATATAAAAAGGTTAGCTCTTGAGTTGAGGTTTTAAGACACTCAGAAGCTATGGCATGTAGGAAATGATTAAGCTAAATTTTCCTAGAAATGTGAATATACGTGTATATAAAAACACCCATATGCATATATAAGTAAATACATTTTCTCATTGATAAATGTGTATATGTCCTCAACATTATGATTATTACTATTGCTAAATATTTTCTTTTATTCCTCCTAAATTATTAATGTTGCATGTTATAATACTTTTACTTTTCTGTTTTGAAATACATTTTCATTTATATCAGTTTAATTAATATAGCCCCGTTCTGTTTTTCAGTCTTAAATTTAATAATTAAAGCAATGTTATACACTTCCTTATGACTATATCTTGTGCCTAACCCAGAAGCATTCATATACTTGCTTATTTGTCCTATTTTCTTCTGAATCAAGTCATTTTTTTGAAGTAGAAATTAGTTTTGGTTTTCATTCGGCTTCCTAATATTTTATTATTACACATTGTATACATGTATCAAATTATCAAAGTATAACCAGAAACATGTATAAATAGTATGTTTTGATAAAAACCATTTTTGAGAAAAATGGGCTTTTATGCAGGAAATGTATATGACTTATGAAAACTCCAGAGGGTGCAGAAATCCCAAACTAAATTGCATATCGAATGACATTAAAGAAACCTTCAAAATTGTTCAGGGCAGCATGTGGCTCAGAAAAATCAGTGTATTCCATCGAATTGCTCACTTAAACTTTCCAAAGGCTGACATTTCTCTCATCATTTAAGTATTCTGGTCTTTCAAAATAAATGGGACACCCTTTTTCAAATAGCCCTAATTTTCAGTTAAGAAAACAAAAATGAGGTTAGAACTATAAGGAATTGTCCAAGCCACACTACGTGAGTGAGGTCATGAAAACAGAGTAATCATGGTAAGAATGAACAGGTCTAAGCATACTGGAAATCTTAAATGAAACATCAAGACTGTTCATATTTGGATGTGACTATTGAGAAAGAGTAAGGGTGGTTAGTATCTCATTAGGCTGGAGGAAGCAGAGAAGCAATTACAAAGTTGAGATTGAATAATGGGACAAGCTGACCAAACATCAATATCTGAAAATCATTTGTGTTTTAATGGCATGCCAATAACTAGCAAAAATAATGAAACATACAAAAAGACTTCACTCATAATAGCAAAATAGAGAAATAGATAAATAAATAAATAAAATAAATACCATAGGGTAAATGTACCAAGCTATGCATAAGCATTATACAAAATACATAATAAGAATTAGAAAAGCTTCCTGAGGAAAGAAACACATTGAATAAATGTGGAGGTTGAGATGTATGCTTCTGATAAAATATATATCAATGCTTTTTTAATATCAAAAATATATTTTTGCATTTATTGCAATACTATTGCATTTATTTCACTATAGACTAAATGGCTGTAACATTCATCAAATTAATGTGATTTGACTAAAGAAAATAATTATGATTGTTATTATTTTGGAACCAGGAATCAAACTCAGGACCTGGTGGTTACCAGGCAGGCACTGCACTGCTGAGCTATTCCCCTAGTCCCAAGAGTAAATATTATTCCTTAAAGCTTAGAGATGAGAGATTCACGGATGCCACAATAGATGTGTCATCCTTAGCACATAGGTTCCAAATGTCATCTCAATTTTGTTATTTCCTATGTAGTAAGTCAGAGTGGTGGAATCGAATCTAGAACAGGTAACCCTTAAGAGAATGCCCAGGATGTGTACGCATCTCATTGGCAGGGACTTAGTCACATTGCTACACCTAGAGACAAAGGAATCATGGAAATGGAGTTTGTAGTTATCATAAAACAGTGTGGAATATCTGCATGCCTAGCAGCAAACCAACTCTAAAATGGAGTGACATAAAATTGTAATATTTTTTCTTAATCTTTCAGAAGATCAGGAATTTAGGAGTGGTTCTGCTGGGTAGTCTTAGCCCATTATCTTTCTACTTGTATTTAGAAGAGATCTGTAGTCAGCATTTGTTATTAGTTGATTTCTTGATAATAACCATTCTTTGTAGAGTGAGATGGAACCTCAGTGTTTTAATTTGCATTTCTTAAAATGACTAATGATGTTGAACATTTTTCCATATATTTCTTTACCGTTTGTATTTCTCCATCTGAGAAGTGTGTGTTCATCTCAGATGACCATTTTTGGATTCAGGTTTTAATTTCAGGGGTCTGAAATTTTTCAATACTTTGTATGTTCAAGATACGAGTCCTTTGTCTGAGGGACAGTTGGCTAAATTTTTTTCCCATTCTGTAGATTTCCTTTACATTCTGTTGGTGATTTCTTTGAATGTACAAAAGTTTTTTTAATAAGATTAGATCCTAGTTACTGACTCTTTGAAGAATTTCCCTTGCAGTTTGGTTTTTGTTCATGAACAAGCTTTGCCTACCTCTATGTCTTCAAGATTTCTACCACCTTTCTCTTCCACTAGATTAATGTTTCTCTTTTAGTATTTAGATCATTGGTCCATTCAGACTTTAGTGTAGTGCATGGTGATAGAAATGGGTCTAGCTTTAGTCTTCAGTATGTGGAAAGGCAGTTTTTTCAGTTTTTTAGGCACCATTTATTAAAGAGACTACCTTTCCTCCAATGAATATTTTTAGCCCCTTTGTCAAAGATAAGGTGGCGAAGTGTGCATCTTCTAATATGTTTTATTGATCCTCAGGTCTGTTTTTCTGCCAGTACCATGCTGATTTTATCACGGTAGCTTTGTAGTATAATTTCAACTCAGGGATTTTGATGGCACCTGCCTTGCCTGTCTTACCCAGGATTACTTTTCATATTCCAGGTCTTTTCTGGTTCCAGTAGAATTTTAGGAATATTTTCTCTAGATCTATAAGGCATGAGAATGGTTTTTTGATCAGGATTGCATTGAATCTATATAAAAATTATGGGAGTATGGCCATTTTCACAAAGTTGGTTCTTCCTATCTGTGAGCAAGGAATATCTTTCCATTTTCTGAAATCCTACTTGGTCTCTTTTTTCAGAGTACTGTAATTTTCAATGTATAGATATTTTACATCCTTTTTTAGACTGATTCTGAAGTATTTCATTTTTTGGATGATATTGTATATGATGTAGTTTCCCTAATTTTTCTCTCAGTGAGTCTGTTGTTTGTGTACAGGAATGCTATTGATTTTTGAGTATTGATTTTGTATCCAGCTATGCTACTGAATTTGCTTATTAATCATAGAAGTCTTTTGGTGGAAATTTTTCCATCTTTTATGTAGAGTGTCTTGTCACCTGTGATTAATGATACTTTAATTTCCTACTTTCCTATCCTAATTCCTTTTATTTCTCTCTACTTTCTCATTCCTTCAGCTAATGTTTCCAGAACTATATTGAATAGGTATGGTAATAGTGGACATCCTTGTCTTCTTTCTGATTATAGAGTGAAAGCTTTCAGTTTTTGTCCATTTAGTATAATGTTGGCTGTTTGTTTGTCACAGATGACCTTTATCAAATTGAGATAAAGACCATCTATTTTGATTTTCTGGGTTTTTTTTAATCATGAATGAGTGCTGAGTTTTATCAAAATGTTTTTCTGCATCTGTTGAAATGATCATGTGATTTTCATCTTTGCCTCTATTGATATGGTGTATTATGTTTATTGATTTGTGAATGTTGAACCATCCCTGCATTCCTGAGATGAATCCCCCTTGGTCATGGTGTATAATCTTGATGATTTGCTGCATTCTTGTTGCTAGTATTTTAATGAGAATTTTTGCATTTGTGTTCATTAGGGAGATTGTCTTATAGTTCTCTTTTTTTGGTTGTGTCTTTCTCTGGTTTTTGTATTCTCCAGGAATGAGTTAGGGAGGATTGCTTCCCTTTGGATTTCATTAAAGTGTTTGAGGAGTATTGGCATTAAATCTTCTCTAAATTTCTTGTAGAATTCAGCTGTGAGTCCATCAGTACCTGGACTTTTCTTTCTTTGTAAGCTTTTATTTGAGTTGTTATTTTCATTAACTGATATTGGTTTCTTCAAAATTTTTATGTCTTCTTGATTCTCCTTTTGTAATTCATATGTTTCAAGGAATTTGTCCATTTCTTCTGCATCTTTCCATTCTATGCAAGTAAAGATTTTCAAAGTAGGTATTGATGATCTGCATTTTCACAGGATCTGTGGTGATTTCCCACTTTTCATTCCATATTGCAAGAATTTAAGTTTTTTCTTTCTTTTTTGATAAGGTTGGCTTATCAGTTTATCAGTTTTATTTATTCTTTCAAAGGAATGATTCTTCAATTCATTAATTCTTTGTATTGTTTTCCTTGTCTTGATTGCATTAATTTCTCCTCTGATCTTTATAATTTCCTCCCTTCTTTGGGCTTCTGGTTTGATTCACTCTTTTTTTCTACAAGTCTAAGGTGCAGCATTAGTTCATTTATTTGTTCTTGTTTTATTTTCCTGATGGGAGAATTCACCACTATAAGTTTCCCTCTGAGGACTGCTGTCATTGCATCCCACAGGTTCTGGTAAGTTGTATTTATATTTGAATTTGAATGCAAATATTGTTTATTTTCTCCTTTAATTTTGTTGTGATCCATTGGTTGTTCTGCAGGGTGTTATTTAATTTCCATGTGTTTGTGGAGTTTTTGTAGTTTCTTTTGCCGTTAATTTCCAATTTTAGTGCACTGTGATCAGATAACATGCATGGGATAATTTTAATTCCTTTTCATTTACTTAAATATGTTCTGTATATATGGTATATTTTAGAGAACGTCTTATGTGCAGCTTAGAAGAATGTGTATTCTGATGTTGTTGGGTGGAACACTATGTAAATATCTACTAAGTCCATTTATTTGCAGGTTTGATTCAGTTCTGTTATTTCTTTGCTGATTTTTATCTAGTTGATCTATCTCTTTGTGACAATACATTGTTAAAATCTCCCGTTATAATTGTTATTATTTATTACATTTTTCATATCTATTAATATTTGTCTTATATACTTTGATGCTCCTGTATATATATATATACATAGTTGTCTCTTCCACTTGAAGTTTTCTCCTAACAGGTATGTAGTGACCTTCTTTATCTCTTTTGATCATTCTTAGTTTGAAGTTCACAGTGCCTCCAAACAGAATAGCTACCCCTGCTTTTTTCTGGATTCCTGTTGCATGGAGTATTGCTTTCCATCCTTTGACTTTCAGTCTACAAATTTCTTTTTGAGATAAATGTGTTTCTTTTGTAGAGCATCTTGTTGGCTCTTTCTTCTTGATCCATTCTGTCAGTCTGTTTCTTTTGATTGGTGAATTAAAGCTATTTAAATTGATGGTAATAACTGATGTGCATTGGCTTGTCTTTGTCATGTTATTTTTCAGCTGTTGGTCCAGTATTTTTCCAATCTGTTTAATTGCTTGCCCTGCTGGGTGGTTTCTTTTTGTTGTTGTTCTTGGCGTTGTGTTCATTTTTGTCTCTGTCTAGAGTATCTTTCAGTATCTTTTATAGTGTTGGTTTGGTGGTCACGAATTTCTTCAGTTATTCTTTGTCATGAAAGTATCTTATTTTTTCTCCATTAATTTTGAGAAATAGTCTTGCAGGGTACAACAGTCTGGGTTGGAAGTTGTTTTCTTTCAGGATTGAAATACATCACTCCAAGCTCTTCTTGACTTAAGGGTTTGTGTTGTGAAGTCTGCCATGATTCTGATGTGCTTTCATTTATAGATGCTCTGTTTTATTTTTCTCTAACAGCTTTTAATATTCTGTTCTTATGCTGATTTTGGCGGATCTTGTTTGTTATATGTCTGGGGGTGGATTTCAGGCATTAAGGGGGTAACCAATTGAGCTATCTATATTAAAAGTTATCTTGAAATGAGAATATTCATGTCCTGCTGCAAAAAAATAATTGCATAATTTTTGTAGAACAACATGCAATAGATATTAAAAATTTCAGACCCTTTTAAAAATCAATCTAAACACTTGGGGAATGTTATGGTGCAGATAAGAAATATTCACCTAAAGCTTGTGTTTTGCGAATGCATTTGGAGGATCAGTGGGTCATAAGGGCTCAGTACTAATCATTGGATTCATCTATTGATGAATAAGGTAACTTAATGTGCTAACAGGGAGCAGGGCCTGGTTGAGGGTGTACGGGGACATGATCTGGAAAGTGTGTTCTTGTACCAGCTCTTTCCTTACCTCTTGCTTCCTGGCTGTCATGGGTTGAGGACCTTTCCCTGCACCAAGCCCCTCTGCCATCCAGTTTCTCTCTTGGAGCTGCTTGCCACGGACAGAGAATGTGAGCTAAAATGCACTTCTCCTCCTTCAAATTGCAGAGGTTTGACATTTTGTCCCAGCAACAAGCAAGTGACTAAAACGGTGAGTTATGAAAATGAACAGAATTGTGTGAGTTTATAAAATCGTATATATAGTATTTATAAGAATGTTCATTAAGCTGCTTTTTGCAAGGGTAAAGTATTGCCTGTTTCTTACAGCCTCTCAAAGGTGTTTCATGAGCAATACATGCATATGATAAAATTCTTGGCAAATTTTTTTAAAAGAATGTGTTCTACATTCAAATTTACTTATACAAGATATTAAATAAAAAAATTTACAAACTTATGAATTATACACTTGAATATATTCACTTATATTTTATATGCACAAAGGAAGATATACTATATGTTTATATATTTTTTCTCTAAGATGACAAATATTTGTGGAAGTTTTGGGTTCGGTAAAAGACACTTTAATCAAATTAACTAGCTGAATCAAGTTAAAAAGCATATTCTGGTGAATGAATTATCTTCCAAATACAATTGGCATGCAATTAAAAATGATTGTAGAGAAGGGCTCTGACATATTTGAGTGTTTTATTGAGATTGTGCTTAATTACATTATATGAGGTAAATTTGTGTCTGAAGAAAAATTTAATCAAAAAAACATGAGAATGAACAATACTCTTTTGTATTCATTGATAATATACACTTTTATGTGCTTTCAACTTTCCTTTTAAGAGGAAAATCTTAAGAAATAAAATGTAATTTGTGTATGGGAAATATCAATTGCCTTTGTTTTTAAATATCAGCCTATGCAGCTTGTACTACCATTAAATAGTTTGGCTAACATTAACCTATGCCATCTTATTCTTTACTATCAATCTTAGATTTGATTTATGCAAGGTATCATCTAGTTAAGTGGAAGCTTGATTACCTAAAGTAACAGGCTTGAAGATCAGAAATCCACTAAAATCTTTTATGTGACAATTGGCTCACAAATGTCTGGTTGGGCAGATGGTGTTGGTTTTAAAAGAAAGACATAGTTTGCCTGGAGAATTTCAGAGAAATCTGGGCATCATTTTCAGATTCTGGTAAAGGAGAAAGGTGTCATATCCTTGACAGCCCCGCAGTTTCCCTGTTACTGTTTGCATGACAGATGCCAGGAACAGATTGATGTGTAAAGAAAGGCAAGGTACAAGAAAATCATACATTCAAACTCATTAGCTGGAGTTAGACGTGCTGCACAGGGAGCCTCTCAGAAGCATTTTTGATATATAGAGTATGTTTAACATTCTTAATATATGTGTTTTTTAATGTGCTGGGATTAGATTTATATATGTGGTGCTTGCCTAAATGGGAAGGAAAACATTGTAGCTCAGTATCAAGTGGAATTTCATGAATACTTAGTACAAATTAGTCATCATAAATGCAACTTTCAATACCAAATGCACTTTATTATTTCATTTATTTACCCTACTTGCTTGGGCCTGTAGAATTAAATCTAATCATGGAGCTATCCATTACTAATAAATTAAACACACATGCACACACACTCACACACACAAAATACTACTGAAAAATAACAAAAAAAAAAAAATTGACAGCCATATTTTTGTTATTAAATACGATTTTATTTTTCTATCTGATTAGATTGAGAAATAACATATTACTTTTTCTACAAGGATTATTGTGTCATTGATCTAATAAAATTTTAGAATATTTTCTCTCCAGGTAAAGGATAGAAAAATGTTTGCTAACTATTAACTTGGAGAAAGGTTTATTTATTTTTCTTCTTTCTGAGACACGGTTTCACCTTGCACTTCAGGTTGGCCTTGAACTCACTTTGTAGCACAGGCTGACCTCAAATTCATAGTAATCTTCCTTCTTCAGTCTCCCAAGTGCTGAGATTATAGGTGTGCGCCACCACACCAGCCTGTGAGAACAGATTTTCCTTTATGTTTACTGATTTATAGATTTCTAATACCTATGTAATGGCTGAATGAATATTTTGTTCACAAAATGAACTGAGTTCATCAATATTTCTTGATATTGTAACGTCAATCATGATAAGCACTATTTAGAGACCTAGTGTAATATTTAAATTCAATTTGGTGCTCTATAATGTAATCTTAAATTCTAGGTCATCAAAGGTCCTTGTAGCCACAGCCCTGATACCATGGATGTAGAACTAATAGAAATGCTGGGCTGGATTTATCACATTCAAGACGCCAAGGCCAATTTGTCTAAATGGAAATTAATTATGTCCTATTATTCAAAAATGTTTTAAAAAGAAAAGAAACTCTCATAAAGGTTTTCTTCTAACTACTTATAGAAAAAGATCAGCTACAATCTTAGATAATCTAAGGTAAATGTAAATGCACAATAACAGACTATAGAATGATTTTGACCTTCGGTTTTCCTTTTAACCAGATTCTACTCTGAATACTATTTTCTTCGGTGGATAAAATAGAAACTAAATAGAGTATGTTTGTTTCTTCTTCTTCTTCTCTGTTATCTTTTTACATCACAAGGTCTCTCCAGTCAATGAACGTATTGGCTCTTGGTGAGCAGGTCAACATGCCACCTCCAACTGGGCATCTTCTCAGAGAACTGCCTCTCCCAGTACCCAAGTCTTGCTTTACTTTAGTTTTCAGCAGAGGAGGTTTATGATTCTGCATGCCACCTACCCTATTACCCAGACCATACTACATTTCTCATAATGGCCTGTGAGATTCCTTGACTCCTACTCATACAAAACTGCTTTCATTTGTGAGACTCATTTCATGTGGAGGTGTGACATGCTAAATAGTTATTACTCATGTCTACCATGGGCTCACAATATCGATCAGCTAGCACCAGCCAACTCACACTGCTGAGCGTAGTAGTAATATTAGTCATAGCCTTTCAGTTGAAAGAGGCAGAAATAAGTTTGGTTAATGGCTCAAGCCTTTGAAAGTCTAGGCATATAGAAGAATCCCATCTAGTGCTTATTAAAAGGTAAGATTTTTGGCTCTATTCCAGAGTTACTAATTCAGTAGGTCTAAAATGAAGACTGTTAATTTAATTATCCAACAAGTTTCCAGGGTTAGACACCACATTTTAATAACTCCTAGTTTAGGAATAGAATCTTCTTTAAACATATTTGCTGCATTATGATACTCAAGGGTATCATAAGAATAACTCTATATTCCCTCTTCCTGGTCCTATAATTCTCCTGCTGTGTTGGACTGACTTTTTAG
Organism: Chinchilla lanigera; assembly: GCF_000276665.1. NCBI lineage: Eukaryota > Metazoa > Chordata > Mammalia > Rodentia > Chinchillidae > Chinchilla > Chinchilla lanigera. The sequence continues at coordinate 49,593,929 of NW_004955404.1, read as the reverse complement.
GCAATGTCCAGTCCCATGGCAGAAAAATTGGCACCAACAGGCCAGGATTAATATCGTTTACACTGATACTCCTAGAGGAAAAGAGCTGTCTTCTCGAATAAGTCTCATAAGACATCCTGGAAATGAACTGGAAGGAATCAGCCACACAGTGGGCTCTCTCCAGCTTTTTATGGAAAAGACCTTGTTAACTTTTAACCAAAACAAGTGAGTTTATAACATTAGCCATCAGTCACCTTTTGACCCAAACATGTAGTAAAAAGTATGTTCAGGGCCTCAGGAATAAGTGTAGCAAAAACTGGGGTTGGAGAAGTGGCTCAGAGGGATGGAAAGAATGGAAAACCAGAGGAGAGAAGTCTGCTGAACAAGAAAGTCAAACTAAACAAGTCTTCCTCTGCAGTGAGGAAATTGTTGGATCATATGATGTGTCATTGCCGCCTATATTTAAATTTGTGAGGAAAAAGAAATTTTTTTTAACACTAATCCCATGAAAAGAGCTCCTGTTTCCAGAAGGAACTTTATTTATCAGTTTTCCTTCATGTTCTCTATTTGTAACCATCATTCTCTCACTCTAACAACTTTTAACGACTACAAATATAGTCAGATCAATGTAATCTGCCACATGTGATTTCACTACTGTTTATGAGTTCAATCAGAAATTAGCTTACGCTGTACCCACTTGTATTAAAAAATGGTATGTGGATATTTGCATGGCAAAAAATATTCATTTATTTCTTAATTTCAGGGGCTGAATGTCATTTCACTTTATTAATTACACCATACGTTATTTAAACATTTCTTAGTTGTTAAAAGTGGTTGTTTCCAATATTTCATTTTTATAAACAATGCCAAAAATGGCATTTGTATTTGTACATTTTCATATTTAGTTCCATAGCATACAAGCCCACAAGTAGAACTGCTGGGTCAGAGGATCCATATTCTTAATGTAGAAAATACCTCATGACTAATACATCCTCCAGGATGATCCTGCTGCTCTATCCAGGTTAAGAGTTCCTGAACTCACCTACGTTGTGTACTGCTATTCTTTCAGTGTTGACTCATCTGCTAGGTAGAAATTATCACTTGATATTGGCTTGATTTGTATATCTTTGAAAATTGTGTGGTTGAAACAGTTGTCAAATGTCATATTGTTATTTCCGTTTCTGCTGGGCTGTTTTGTTCATGAGAAGTGTTCCCAGTAACAAAACCTGCAAACATTTATTGAAGCTTGGAGTGCATTGCACTTGTCCTAGTATTACACAAGCATCATTCTATTTAGTCCTCACACTAACCTTGTGAATGTGTCTGTGATTGTCCAAACTTTATTGATGTTAATCCAAGAAGAGATAAGTTACATCGTTCTCCAAATACCATGCTTTCAATAGCCAACAAAGCCGTGGATGCTTTGCCCTTTATCATTTTGAAAACCAAAGCATTTGCCCTTTATCATTTTTGGTTTGTTGACTTTTTTTCCCCAGCACTGGACACTGAATCCAGGGCCTTTGCACTGAGCAGCACCCCAATCCTTTTTTAAAAAAAATTTAAAACAAGGTCTCACTTAGTCACTGAATTACCCAGGCTGGGCTCAAATTTGGAATTCTCCAAACTCTTTTGTGTGTTTTTGAAGCAAGATCTCAAGATGTAGACCAGCCTGACTGGGAATTTGAGATTCTTTTGCTTCACCCTCCTTAATATGAGATTATAAATCATGTGCTACTATGTCCAGTTCTCTGTTGACTTTTTCTTTTGTTACCTTTTTTAAGACAGGCCTTGCTATGTAGTTCAATCTGCCTTGAACTCACTATGCAGCCCAGACTGGCCTCAACTCATAGCAATCCTCTTGCCTCAGCCTCCAGAGTGCTGGGATTATAGGCATGTGCTACCATGGCTGGCTTCTGTTGACCTTTTAGTTCCATATCCTTCTTAGAAACTATTTTCTTTGCATGGGCCTTCTTCATATCCCATCTAAATTATTGTGGTGATGTTTGATTCTAGTGCTATAGAGTTCAAACTTATATGCAATATATACATGAATAGGTCTTTTTATATTATAAATTGGGTCTTTTTTTTTTTAACAGACAGAGAACATTTTACAAAATGCTTGTTGTATTACATATTGATATCTTTAAAGTGGTTTCTCATGAAAACAGATATAGACATGCAATACTGATCAATCAAGGACTCATTGACAATTCTCTTAAGTTTAAAATCCTTCAATTGTCCCACATTCAACATAGAAAATCCATGTTACTTTCAAGCCCATAAACACTACCAAGATCTGGTCCTAGTTAGCTGCATTTCTAACCAGGGCATCTCCTACTGAGCAGAGGTGTTTTCTTCTACAACATAACAAACAAGCAAAGCAACTCAATGTTTTGTGGCCTTCAGTTCCAATACTTACACTTAGTTTTGTAAGAAATACTCACAGATCAGCTCTGCTCCAACAGTCCCAATGCACATGCACACACACACACACACACACACATGCATATACACACACATACACACAACTCTTTCAGTGTGCCTTTCATTGAACAGGCCTTATCATCTGCTCCCTAGAACATTTCTATTGTTCACTCTATTCCCTACATCTTAATACTTGTTCAAACTCTTTATTACTTTATATATAAAATGACCAATTTTGTTTAATAATCATCTCATTATATTTGAATTTTAATTTGAATAATATTCTGTCCTATTCATTCTGCATATTGCATTCCTACAAAAATACTTTTGATGAATAAATAATACAATGAATATATGTTATGAGTTCTCTGCCCAACTTCTTCCTAAAGATCAAAGAAGATGCAACAAGTTCACTTTAGACACTGAATTTGTATCTTCAGAGGTTTTTCACTCTGAAGATCCTTCTACTATTTAAAGCATTGCAAAGTAAGCAACAACAACATTTTAAATAACTCAGTAATCCAAAATAAGAGAAATTCTATGAAATTAAGCAACAATAGTAACATCAAAATTATCAAGAGGAATTAATCATTAAATGAAATGATTTTGATTTGTATTCATTTCAGTACCTCCTTACAAATAATTTAACATTTTAAATGGTCTATCATTTGGACATTATTTCTCATCTAAAGCATAAAGTAATCATGCAGATTTGTTTGTCATAAATTTTCTGTAAAGTTTTTAATGTGAAAAGCAATTTTAAAATAGTTTACAGTAATAATTGTTTCATCTATTTACTTTTGTTGTTTAGAATCCTTAAAGCACTTTAAGATATACTGAAATAGATTGTTTCAGTAAAAACATGTAGACATTAAATTATTGAGCTATCTATGCATAATTTAGGTAATTGCTTTTAGGAGATACCCTGTTTGATGGAAGACTGTAAAAGGAAGATTAAATGCTATGTATTCTCAGACAATTTTGTTTTCAAATATACGTGGCATGTCGTGATAATTTTCATGATTCTATCAATAGTAGCCCAACTTATGTGAAGAATCTATGAGATGCTTAGGAAAACTGCACCATTTCCACTTTAGACTCCTGGGGAAATACAATTACAACTGGTCAATTTATGTGTCAAAAGATCATTTATTCTATTTTAAGGGGCTGTATAAGCCGCACAAAGACTTCACTCCCAAGTTGATACTCACATGGTAGAAAAGCAGTTGGCCAAGTCAGGGAATGATGGGATCAGGCTCGTTCAGGGTGCTATGGCCTAAGAGCAAGTCAGGGAATGAGTGAGGGAAGAAGACGGCCGTTAGTGGACATAATGGGGCCACTCAGCCTGTGGTCACGTACTAGACAGCATCAGGCCGTGAAAGAGTTTTCAATTTTGAGGTGAATGTGAGTAGAAATAATCAATGTAACAACAAAAAAGAGTAAACATGTATAATTTCACAAGTCCACATATAAAACACTTTCAGTGCAGTGCTTATTACATTTTTGAAATTTTCAAAGTTTAGCAAAGTAACATGGAAAATACACTTTATGTTACATAGCACCTCAGTGAAGTCTGAGGCAATATTCTATAATTAAATATTTTATGATTCATTTGTAAAACCTATGCTTTCTCAAATACCCTGGAATGAATGAAAGTCATAATTATTGGCCTTTCATTTTTGGTTTGATTTTACCTTGTGTTCCAGTGAAGTAAGGTTGTACAACCAAAGCAGAATTAAATAGAAATAAAAATAAGAACAAAAAGTAAAAATCCAAACAAACCAAGCATTACTTCTGCAGAGTTCAGATTTTAGAACTGTAGCTAAAAAGATTATATCCTTAAACTGTGTGCTTGTTTACCTGATGTCAGGCTTATTCCCAAAGATTTTGGAAGAGTAAAGACTCACGTATCTCAAAAAATATTTGAAACTTTGTTATAGTTGTATATAATGCAGACCTTAAATCTGCAGGCAAAGGGCAACTAAAGGAAAATCTGTGAGTAGGAATCTGCAGAGGGTCTTAGTAGGCAAAACTAAGAAATAAACCTCACTTCAATTGTGCAGGTGTTTACGGTTAAAAAAAAAAATAGGGATGGGAAGCTGTGATTGTTTCCCTCTCCTTCTCCTCTAAATGGGATCCTATGGATAAGGCTGGTCAACGTGAAATCAGTGATGGAAGTATTAGAAAGTTGCTGCATAAGTAAAATATTTTAGAAGCAGATGTGTCTGAGGCAGAAACATCTATTTGTATGTGAAGACCAGAGCAGTTCTTACTGAGGGAGTTCTGCTTGGGTTGAGGGTTAGTAGATGAGTTAACCTCCAGGCTGATCATCAGGACGCGCGAGTAGTCTCTCACAGCAGAATAGCACACAGTGACCTAGACTTGTTCTTGTTCATGTTGAATGTTGATGGCTTACCAGGATAGCGGGGTCTGTGCACCCCTAAAAATGAACACATCAGTGTAGACACCACAGAACCCCTCTGGTTGCTTCACTGGTCACAGACGCCCGTTTCATTGCCTAGATTCTTTCCCACTCTTTCTCCATATGCTGTCTCTTTTCTTAATCTTAAATGTCTACCCTTTGCATTCACTGGTATGCTTAGTCCTCTTACACGGAGTTAAGATGTGAAATGTGACTTCAAATTCATGGAAATGATTTTTTTAAAAATTGTGCTAGTAGTCCATTTAATGAAGTCCCTTTAAGAAACTTTGGTAAGCACTGTTGTCAGAATGTGTTCCCTCTCAGAACACAGCTCAATTAATAGACCTGAAGCGTGGCTTTTGCAGCTGTAGATGGTGCAACAACATCTTGGCGGTGAAACGGAGGAACACAAGAACAGGCAGCAGTTGCAGTTACAATATTTGTGGAATTTAATACACATAAAATAATAATAGAGGCAGTCATTTCTACAGGCTGGAAGACGGCGTACCAGCTGAGCCAAGTCAATGAAAGAAACAAAATTTCTCTTTCCAAAAACAAAAAGAAATTGGGAGCCTGCCAACCCACTGGTTAAAAATAAAAGGCTCGGTTGGGAGCTAAATGGAGAGCATATAACACTGGGCTGATAGTCTGAGATTAGTAAAAACCAAAAAACCCTCAAAAACAAAACAAAAACTTAAGTCAGAGAAAGAGGGAAAGTGAGAGTAAAACGCAAGAGTGTGTGAGACCTCTCAGGTCTCTCGTCCCAGCTCTCGTGCTCACACACTCGTGCATTTCACTCTATTAGACAATCATTAGACCGTTTCCCTATCAGTCAGTACCACTGAAAGGAAAGCACATAACATTTGCCAAGAAAGTTTTAATTTCTATTTTTTTATCAATTGTTGAAAATTCACCTAGACTTATGTTCTAAAGATCTACAAGGATGTCCACGTAGCTTATGAACCTGAACTGTTTGATTAGCAAAGCACTTAAAACTCTGGTCCTGAGGTTAAATTTAGTGAGACTTTGGTGTTTTTTTTTTTCCTTCCTGGCAGTAATTGAATCCCCAGGCTTCACACTGACCTACATCCCCTATACATTTATTAATTGATCGATTGATTGATTGACAAGGTCTCACTAATTTGCCCAGACTAAGCTTAAACTTGTGGAGGCCTAGCCTCCCAGAGTGCTGGGATTATAGGCATACACTATCACACCCTGCTCAGATTTGGAAATTTTTGAGTAAAGAATAAAAAATATTACTATGCTCCGTACAGATGCTTTGATCATTTAGGTAACTGGTTATGCTATAAATTCTGTTTATTTTTACTTTAGTTTTTTCTCTTGCTTTCTCTCCTGTCTCTCCTGCACTGTGATAGCTTAAGAAATACTTGGCCAAGCAGAATAATTATTTAGGATTTTTAATACAATCAAGAACGACTCTACTCAAGCATATTTGATTCCATCATGGTAATAATATATTAATTACATTTATAATTTTTACATTATCTTTGACATAAATATTTATACTTATATTCAATTCAGTTTCTTTGTCTGAAACATAACAAGCATGCAGTAAAGTACCAATCAAGAAATTCCCAAATGATGTGTACTACAGTAATAAATTTATGTATTTTTCAAAATGACCTGGTCTTCTTTTTTTCTTAAATGTATTCATGTAAAACTTTCACTAAGATGTATTTACCAAAAAGTTGTATGGTTTCTATAAATTAAAAACATCTTTTATTTGCTGAGTAAGTGTGAATAAACCAATTTATTCCTTTGACCTCCTTCTCTTTTCTTTATTTAAAATGAGAGTGTTACGTGTTGTGAGTCAAAGCACCAGAGTAAAAGCAGGTTACAGAATCTCACCAAGTCCTTACTAGTTTCTGTAAAAACAGAAATTCAGCAAAAATTTTATCACTGGAATAGACTTGTTTTCCCTAAAATGATGGATAAACAGAGAAAATTAAAACTTTTACACTTTAAAAAGTATATGCCAACTCTCTGTTCTATTTCCAGAGGCTGTACTAGGAAACAAGTAGGTAGAAAATCTTCACGAACCTCTCTCAGATACTCCTTGTCAACATATGTGCAATTAAGAGAGATAAGAACCAAACAAATAAATAGAAACAAGCACAGAAGAAGCTTCTACCAATCACTGATGAGTATAACATCTCAATTCTCAGTAGTGTCTTAGCAGTATATGCAGAAGAAAATACTGGTGCTTGCTGCAGAAATTGTCCAAGTCCATGGGTTTTCCCCCTTAGAAACAGTACATAATTCTGTTTAAACTTAGTTAATAATCTTTCAGAACATTTAACAGCATCCTTCAAAAGGCTATCAGAATTTATATTCTCAAAATAAAGCAAACCAAACAGGAAAGCTTCACAGAGCCTTAAGTTCAAATTCTTCAAGCCACTTGGCACTCATACACTCAGATTATAGAAAAGCACAATGGTAGGATAGATTTCAAAATATGATTTAGAAAAAAAAAGAACCTGTTCTGATAAGGTAGGAAGGTCAAGGATAAGTCAACTGAATTTTAAAAAGCAAAAAGAAGACACTCCACTCATATGAGGGTATGAGGAGAAAATATAAATTAGCCTTTAAAATAAAACTGAAGTTGAATAGTCTAGAAAAAAAGTCAAAACACAGCAGAAAGTGTGTTAAAGTCATGGATTTAAAGATAATATAGTTTATTGAGCTGAGCATGCTACTTAACCAGCAGAGTGCTTGCTTCCATGTGCAAGGACTTTGGCTCCATCCCCAGCACCTCAAAGCAGGAGAAAGGAAGAGAGAAAGAAGGGAGAAAAAGAAAAAGGAAAGGAGAGATGGAGGGAGAAGGAGAGGGAAAGAGAGGAAATATAGCTTATAAATAAGATCACAACCTGAGGCTGTGTATGCAAGTATATAGTGCACATATATATAAACAGTGTGTATATGAACATCATGTCTACACAATCACCCATAAAATATGGAGCAAAGATGCTAATTTCCTTTCATTTCAGGGTAAGGAACTGATGTTTTTAATTTTTATAACATGACATATAAAATAAATGCACAATGAATACAAGCTATTGTTGTACATATTCTTTTAACCTTGAAGAATCATTTACTTCCATAGACAAAACTATTTCTCTTTTAAAATTAATAATCTGGGGCTGGGGATTTAGCTCAGCGGCAAAGCACCTGCCTGGCAAGTGCAAGGTCGTGAGTTCGATTCCTGGTACCAGAAGAAAAGACAAAAAAAAAAAAAATTAAAACAATAAAATTAATAATCATCTCTTCTCCAGTCTATGTGGCAGAAAACACGAATCCTGCTGTCTCTTGAATGTGGTATTTTATCATTTCATGCACCACCTATACCCTAGCTCTCTTGATCATCAACTCAAAAATTGCCAGGGAAGAGGATCTGGCGTGAGCCAGGTGTTTGCTCATGGGACACACGTGCACACTGTACCTCACCTGCAGCCACGGGGGTGGGGAAAAATGGAGACAGCAGTCTGCTAAACCTCTCAAGTCTCTAAGATTTTGCTTCCCTGGACACTATTGAGGATCAGAATAGACCACCAATTAAACTCATCACTTTCATTAATTCTGGTTATCTTTAAACACAAGAATATATTGAGACCAACTTATTTCCTCTTGCCCCAGGTTCTCCCTGCTGTCTGCTCCCCCTTACACTATCACAGTCTTTCACCAACTTCTTTTTGCCCTGCTGTCTGGAATCCATCATTTTTATAACGCTCTATCCTAAAACCTAAGCCTCTGTACACAATTTTCTTTGAGCATCATTGACATCAATTAACCTTGGCTCTTCAACTCTGCACACTAATCTCCCTCGCAGTTCTCATAAAGACAACGTGCTATTCTTTTGTTCTCCTACACTACGGAGGAAGTAGGAATCTGAGATGACACCAACATCTTTCTAGCTACCAATTTCCAATTTCAGATCATTTTTCTGCTACCCTCATACATAAGTAATTTCTCTCTTGAGGTCCATGCCTTCACACTACAAGTATCTTTGGCTGCTACTTCTAAGTTCTACAGAGTTTCTATCCCTTTATTAAGAAGGGAAATTGGTGTGTAACTCACATCATTGTCTATTTTATGAACTTTGGAATATATGCAAAAAATCCAACACTCCACAAAGAAAATGTGTTTACCAGGAATTGGAAAACCTAAAGCATTCATCCCCGTCAGCATCCCAAGCTATTAAATCTCTGTAAATTTAAACTCTAACATGTAATGCTTGGTCACAACTTCATTGATATGTATTTCTTTCCATTTACATTGAAGGCAATTTCTTATTTTACCGAAGGCTTCATTTTCTCTAATTGATTCACATTTGTCTCCACTTACCAACTTTCCAGCTGGAGATACAGTGTTGTAATTCAATTACCTTTGCACTAAATCTCTACTACACTTATAGCCTTTTCCCTTGGATTAATTTAGCCACTGAATAGTTTTTATTTTATACATGGATTTCTAAGCTTTTTTGGAGAAAATCTCATTGTAGTACATCAGAACCATTTCAAATGCAGTTCTTACTTTCCAAATGTAGTTAGCATTCACAAGAAGTTTTACCCATTTAAGGGCAACATCCTCTTCAACATTTCAGAGTAAGAGTATTCAAATATTTGCCCTTCTCCACAAATCCTTTCTGAAGTTGCCTGCTGAGTCATTAAAGGCTACTACTTTTCCATGTAGCAGGGACTAAGACAAATTGCAGGGATTATTGTAATAATTTTGATACCAGTTTTAAGAATTTCTGAGGTTCAAAACATGAAATTTTAAGAGCATGTTTAATTTTAAATCATCGTGTGTATTATGGAAGCATGGATTACAATAAATTACCAATTTTACAATTAAAAATACCACATTTAATTTAAAATAATATGAAGGAAGACTCAAGGCAGATTTTGAAGAATTATGCCATCTGAAATGACAGTTGATCTTCAATATTTATGTGTTTCCTATTTGTAAACGTGCCTGTTTCCTAAATTTAGGTTTCATGCTCACATAAATACCTGAGTGCATTTGTGGTCATTTGAGGACTACATAGGAAGAGAAAAAGTTAAATGTGTCAGACCTGCACATTGCCAGGTGAGGTGGAACAGGGTGACATTCACTCTGTTTTTTCTCAGCTCTCACCACAAACAAGCATTCTTTGGCAGTCTACCTATCACAACTATTTTTTGTAATTTTGTGCCTGTTACTAATTTGACTACATTTGTACCCACGTGTATATTTCTGAACAGTTATCTAGTGCTCCTCAGCAAAAGAAGGCCGTGAGATGACCTCTGAACAGAAAATGTACACATTAAATAAACTTTGTCGAGGCGGGAGTTACATGGTTGTTGTCCATGAGTTTTGCATTAATGAGTGACAGTACATATTAAATAAGACATCTTTAAACAGAAATGAGCATAAAGTAAAATTATTCATTGACTGATTAACAAAGATGTTATGATCAGCATAGATTATGGGAATCCAATGTCAAATTTCCCCTATGAGCAATAGTCAACCCAGTGTTCATAAAATCTTTATAGAATGTTTCTACCTACACAAAAGGAACCTACCATACACAGCTATTAAGATCATGGTGACTCAAGGGATGTGATGAATGACAAGCTCCAGCATTTTTGGTGGTATACAAACCATTGTTCATTCAAAAACAATATGGCATGATCTGCACTCAAAATATCAAATGAATAAAATATGTTGCTATAAACAATGTGTTTGTTGAACCATCAGTCAAAGTGTCTGATAGTTTTCACCTGGAATGGCTGGGGACCAAACAACTAGCTTGTAGTTCGAGAGGGCTTAATGGGTACGGTACAACTTGGAGGTATATTCTGTAAGTAAGACTCACTGTATCAGAAAACTGGCTAACCCCAAATATGATACGGGTAATAGGACCTAAATGATACGCCAGGTAGTATGCTAAAATTTTTCTAAATCTAACTTAAACTTGTGCAGTCTTTTGTTATCTGTATTATTTTTCTTTAGAGATGAAGCAACAGAAAAGTAAGATGCTTAGACCTAGTTAGTAAAATGAACAACATGATTTAATGTATGTTTTAGCTTTTTAACTTAGAATCCTAAACTTGCTATACTATTTCCTTCTTTGATATTTTCCTTTGTATGAAAAACCTCCAACCTTCTTTTAGAAACCTGATTCAAGTACTTGAAAAAAAATTATGGTCTTCTGAAACATGCGAAGAGTAAATATAAATACTTTTGTATGAGACTTTCATTTGAAACTTTAAGTCTATTTTTGTGTTACTTGATTATAGTTTGTCTTGTGTTTTCCCTATAAAAAGTGTAATTGATGCTTTAAGCATTCACATACATAAATATTGTTTAATCAACATTAAACTTTTATTATGATTTTGCTAATCCAAGTTTGTGAAGCATCATTCAGTAAAGAAATTGCATTTCCAGCTCCAAAGTGCTACAGCAAGAACCATTTACCTGAACTCATTGAATTCTTAGGAACTCTTCCTCCTAGTCTGTTGGTAAGTAAAAATGGAACACTTTACAGTTACGATTGCTGTCGATAAACTCTGAGACTTTGTAGGGCTTCTTTTAAGGCCAAGACTTTCGAAAAAATTGGAGTTTACAGGAGCCTGAAAGTGAAAAGCTCTGAAAGTCTCATTTCCCAAGGTGGACCATGCTGGCACTGGCTCTCGTGTTAGGCCACCCAGGTTGACAAACTGCACTACGTGTTACCAAACAGAATGAGTCCTTGGTTACCTGAAAAGTGTCTAAACAGCAAAGTTATATTACCTGCCTCTTATTTGCTTTTAGCCTCAATATCAAAAAGCTTAAAATTTTGGACATAACACGAAATGTGTCCAGAATGTTAACTTCATCCTCACAGTGAATCTCATAGAAAAAAATTGAGAGCTGACGCCAAGAAACTGCTTTGCACATGATTCTTATCCTAGAGATTAGTATGTGTGAGATATAGAAAATTCCCTGGCAAATGGCACTTATTTCAAACTTCTTTAGTGTTTGCTAGATTATACACATTTGAAGAAGTAGCACATAAATAGATCATGCACATGAATACTTGAATGTAAGGGAAATAAAGGTGAAGGCTTCATATATGTGTGTGTATATATATATATACACACACACACACACACACATTATTTTTAAACACTAAAATAGAAAAAGGTTACACATAAAGGTTCCTTCTGTGTATAGAGAAGATCTAATGTTGCTTCAGTCTAACAGTGAACTTAAAATATTTCCTAGATCATTCAATTTGTGACATTTGAATAGGTTAAAAAGAATAGAAATTAAATGATCCTTCCACTCAATATTTAGATTCAGATATTGACTAATGCACCTGACATACGATCTTCCCACTGAGAAAAGTAGAGTTCTTGTCAAGAAAATAACAAAAGCCATTTTCTAAAAAAAAAAGTTTTTGACTCCACTCTTTTGACATGCCTTTTTAAAAAGTTAAGGCCATCCATTATTTAAAGGGAAGAGTTGTCAGGGCTTAGTTTTACAAAAGGCAGTTCAAGAACAGCTACATTCTGCCTGTGTTGGTTTTGAGACAAGAGTACTTTTTTATTTCATACATCATTTACAATTTTCTAACATTCCATGCAGGACTACACATATTTTCAACTTTTTGTATATGGAACTCTGATAAAAAATTTTTTAAAAAGCACAACTAAGATATTATTCTCTAGGATGTGACCCAGAACCGCATAGTTACTCTGTAAATCTTCACCAACATGAACACTTAATAAATAGTGTGGTGAAACCAAACTGAAGTATGTCAGTAGTTATATATGCATTTATATGTGCTTTCCTAATGTGACTTATTGCTGTGGGTGCTAGCAAATACTAAAATCATTCAGTCATACATAGCTAAAATTCTTATACATTTATTGATGCTCAAGTAGTTCCATATTAATTTGTAATATCCGGGTAAATAATAATTACTACCAAAAGACACATAGGTTACTTGGACAAACACTGTTTTCAAGGAATTCTTTCTCTAGAGAGGAAATGAATATAGTAGTGATAGTACTGTGGAGTGACATTGTAGTAGAAGAGGTGTGCACTAACTGTGAAAAGATTATAGGGTGATAGAATAAAGGTGAAACACCCTAGGGAGAGAAGTGTGGCTTCTTTTCATTTTAAGGATCATTCAAGTATAAAATTTCTTATATAATCTCTTTTATAAGAATTTTCTCTAAATTTATTATTATGATGACTTTATTCTTTGCTTTGCAGAGTCATTGAGATATTGTGTAGCATAAATTCAGTGGATGATTCTTGAGTAAAAACTCTTGAAACTTGAATGATCCAAAATCCAGCCTTAGGGTTTTCCATATAATTTAGGTAAAACAGATAGTAAGCTAAAAAATAAACCATTTTGAAAATCCTTATATTTTATCATAGAAGTCATTATTGACAATTCTGATTATACTCACAAACTGCACCCAATACATCTCAAGTTTCACCGACTATGTTTTTGGGGTTTGTTTTGTCCTTGTTTTCTGCCTGAAATATATTTAGTTCCAATGTAGGCCCATACTAATTAGCTTTATTTTTTAATTAGTATTATATTTCTTACATTGCTTTTTGTAAAATTTTACCTGGTAGTTAGCTGATATCTATTTAAAAGTATATCTCAGCAAGACCTTCACCTGTGTCTGAATAAAGAAGTTGGCAAATATTCTCATCAGGAATCAACTATAAAATGGGATTAATACAGCAAAACAACTATTTTAGTACTCAAATTGGAACTGAGAAAAGGAAAAAAAAACTGAGACTCATAATTGAGAAACTTTAAAATTTCATGTGAGAACACTGGGTGAATCTACAGCCTTCTTGCCTAGCGTTTCATCTCTACCACTGCCCAAGATCAGTAAAAATGTAAGTCCTTTCAGAGCGGGCCAGACTGTAAAATATGGAAACTACATTGCCTTTGTTTAATGGTACTTAGTGATTTGGAGAGGTCGGTTATACCCACATTAACAGAATCTACATTGCAAATAATATCTTTAATGCTAGTGAGAGAGAAAGAAAAATGGTACTACTTATATAAGATTCCACAGTTGTGGTTGGGGCAAATATTATCCCAGCTAGAGGGGCTCATATACTCTTGCTGATCCTGAAGGTAAAGGAGAGGGGAATGAAAAGTATAAGCACAGAATTTCTACAAAACCAAGTCAAAATACGTTTCTTTTGCTATGTTACTTAACCTGAATTAAGCCCTGCCCTACATTGTATCTTTCTATGAATGAGAAAGTTTAGCCTTTGTTAAGAGCTTGGCGTTGGGAGCCAGAGAAAGGATGTTGGAATAGTGGTTTGCTACTTGTTTTCTTTTTTTTTTTTTTTTTTTTTTTTGGCTTTTCTCCGGTACCAGGAACCGAACTCACGACCTTGCACTTGCCAGGCAGGCGCTTTTGCCGCTGAGCTAAATCCCCAGCCCTGCTACTTGTTTTCTGTTGTGTTTTGCTTTGTTTCTTTTTGAGACAGGGTGTCACTCTGTAGTTCCTGCTGGCTTTGAACACACTATGTAATCCAGGCTAACCTCAAAGTCACAGCGATCCTCCTTCCTCAGCCTCCTGAGGGCTGGGATTTTAGGCATGTGCCACCACCATGCCCATCCCTGATTTGCTATTTGTAAATTTAGAAACTTTAGAAATGTTTCTAAAGGCTCAATTTCTGTATATAATATTAAATATTTGAAAATATATTTTAGGAAAATGTTTACTATAATACTAGTGAAGAATCTAGCACATTTACTAATAGTAGTGCTTATTCTCTTATATACTATTCATTGTTACTATTAAACAAAAAGCAGAGAAGGTTATTTCCTAATACTGGAGGTTCATAAATAAACAACAGCAAAAACCTGATCTCAGGTAGGTCAAACATGCTTTCTGGATGAGAAGAAAACTTTAATAAAAGTCAATTAGTGGTACTATTGGCATATAAAATAACGAAGATAAAGTTCACAGGCTTTCTGCTATGTGAAGAGGCCAGATTCAAACCTTTTAAAATGTATGATTCAACTACATTCTATTCTGAAAAGGTAAAGTTATCAAGGAGACTATCTCTGCCATTGGCAGTGGTCAGGAATGGGGAAGGTTACTCAGAAAGGAACAGCCGCAGGGAACGTTTTGGAGGGGACGGAACTGTTCTGATCAGGATTAGCAGTGGAGCTTATAACGATCTACTGTATTTGCAACATGTGGAAATGTAAACTATCAACGGCATTTTGCAAGTGATAATGTAAAGATAATTCCCCCCAATCAGAAGCTTTTAGAATCTAGAAGCATTCAGAAAACAAAGACAATGTAAGATCCTCAGAATTTTTCTGCTTGAGGGAGATCCAGTATGGCTGAGTAAAAAGTAGGCAAATCAGGGATACGCTCAAGGAGGATTTACTGAAAACACAAACCAGAGAATCCTGAGTTAGCAGGAATCTCCAACAGCAGTCATTGTCACACTTGGGCAGGAATAGGGGTGACTCTAAACCAAGCCTACAGATCACATCAGATTGTCCTTGCTGGCTGGAATGGGAAATACCTGAGAAAGGGTTTTCAACAGGGACAAAAAGCTGCAGTAGACCAGGTCCTAAGGATAGCCTGATTGAGCAGGTGGGATCACAGAAGCAGACGCCCCTCACTACAGGCTGTGCACACTCAGCCTGCAAGCCAGGCGCAGAGGGGGCTGTGTGCACACTCGGGCTCTGCGGCACGGTGAACAGTGAGAGTTGCGTGTGCATTCTCTTGCTGGAGTGTTTGATGGGGATTAGCACCGCGTTTTGTTACTTTTCTTTCCTTTCTCTTTTCCCTAGTTGTTGTTTATTCCTTTCTCTTTCTTTTCTTCTTTTCCCTACTACTTTTCTTCAATTTAATTCTATTTTCTTATTTTGTCAGTTTCTCTCACTTTGTAAATTGTTCTTCACAATTTTTCCACCTGTGTTCCCCTCTCTTTCCCAGTCATTCACCTCTCTTCGGATAGCAACCTTCTTCCTCTCTATTCTTGTCTTTTTGCTCTTCCTGAACCTTCCTTCTGTCTCTTCTTCACTTTACAGGTGTAAAAATATATCAGCAGGTTCTAACAACCCATCAGCTTTCCTCAATTCCAAATCGCGTCTCCTTCTTTCTACATCCTTCCTGCCCCTACAGATATATTCTTAAAACGCACCCTTTAATCCAACTAAAACTGACCCTTTAATACAACTAAAAATGACCTCAGAGTCTGACCCCCATTAAATATTTTTACCTCTTATTTCTCTCATCTTTCTCTGTTTCTAAAGATTTACACCCCTCTTTCACCAATCCCTCCATCTCTGCCATCCCTTCTCCTTCCACAGCCCAGACTACCTGCTAATGACAGTGCAGCTGTGAAGGGTACTGATAAGGGTGAATGAAAACATTCAAGGCTTAAAACTTAAAACTTGTAAGTGATGTATAATTGGCTCTGTTGATGCTGCTATAATTAGCAGTAGTTCTCTCTTCATAACACAGTGTCGGGGTCCAAACCATTTAAATTAAATAGCTGAAGGAGTAAACACTACCTTTGGACACATAAAGTCATGAACACCTCATCAAAGGTAGAAAATAACTAAAAAGATCTTCACATCAACTACAATTTCTCTCACACTGCTTGATTTCAACCTCCAGCAACAACAAAAATATATAAATATGCACACATACACACACACAAACATGGGAAAAGAAGTCAGCAAAAGCTCTCTAAGGTCAGCCAACTCTTCCATGGTAGATTCATTGGGCACCAGTGGAGAGAAAAGAAAACCCATCATGCATTACTACTCAATAAAGGATAAATTCTAGACATTTGTAGGAAAATTGATATACCCTGAAATCATAATGGTAGGTGAATACATCACACTCACAAGCTTAAATACTATATGGTTTCTCTCATTTGAGAAATCAAAATAAAATAAAAAGTAAAATAAAAGATTGAGGAAAAGAAATAAGAAGTTAAATCTTATGCAAATGGATAAGGGCCCGGGTCCGAGGGTTGGCTGGGCTGGTGTGCTGGGGGGTGGGGGTGGGGTTGAAGGTGGGGGTACAAAAGATCTAAGAAGTGTCCAGTACATGTACCAACTGCCTGCAGTGAGTGTAATCATCACATGTTGCAAATATGAACTAAATAACAATAAAGTAGAAGAGGACCTAGAGATAGAGGGAGAGAGGAGAGTGGGGAGGGAAAGTAAAATAAAAAGACTGAAGAAATGTTAAGTACAGGTATCTACTTCCTAAAAAAAGGTAAAGAAGAATATCACTGCTAAACTTCAAAAAATTGTACTAAGAAGTCTCTTTTTCCTCTCTCTTGTCTCTCAGTCTGTGTGTGTGTGTGTGTGTGTGTGTATGTTTGTGTGTGTTGGCTTGAAGGAGAAATTTAGAGGAGGAAATATGTTAGGTGAGTTAGTACATGTGTTGTGGAAAAATTTAAAACAAAAAAATCAAGATAAGCACAAAAATAGAAAATGTGAGTGTACCACAAAGAGATATGGGTAACTTTAGTTAGCATCTGTAAGATCTATGTGAAATGTATCAAAACCAGGAAAATGCAAAAGAAAAGGAGCCCATTATTAGAAGACAAGCAAAACTGCAGTTTTGTAATTGAAATTCCAATTAAGTTACAAGTGGGGGGAGGGAAGGAACCTTCCCATGAACATGCATCTTTGTAAAAATGTTAATACAAAAGAATGAAAATGCCTCAAGAATGTAAAATAGCTTCTGAAGAAAAAGCTAGCCAAGACATTATTTGGCTAGCATTTCCATTTGTCTGGAATTTCATCACATAGCTCACCACTTCCTTTGGTGTGGACACCATGAATAGCATGAGAGATTACTTAAAATGTTATTTTCTAGAATTAATTATATTCTCCAGTAACTTTAAAATAATTCATGTACTAGCATATACTTTTTCGATGTCTTTCTGAAGTAAAAGAAAGAGTAAAACTGAGCAACCTGTGTTTTCATCCAGGTTTTATGCTAAAATTTTATATCTGTGCTGCAGAAAAGCTTTTCCAATGTGGTATCTTAATGACTGACAATTTGGAAGGTCCAGCCTATCATTGAGATCAAAATTAAAATCAAACATTTTTTGTGTATGTGTCTTTGTTATTATTTGATCTTGTCATATGAGAAACACTATGTTTAGGTATAATTCTTTGAAAAACACCATAATCAGTTGAAATGATGATGATTAGATTTTTAAAAAGCTGTTTTTCCTAACAAAGAGACTGTAGGCCAAGTCTCTCCTAGAAGCTGCCATTATTCGCAGGTGCACTGAGCTCCACACTTGTCACTGAATTTTAATGCCAGGCATCACTTAGAATGATATTGCATTTTTCCACAAGCTTTTTCTCAGAAAGAAAAATATAGAGCATGGGATAATATGTGATTGTCCAACTCCTATTTATTACATCCCAATTTGTACTGATGTGCACATGTCTGTAACCATAAATAGAATGACAAATATTGAAAAATTTATGAAAATAAAAATAACTTTTGATACCATGTATGCAATCCAATAATTAAGGATTCTCACAAAAATATAATTAGCATTTATTGCAATTTTTCTGCATTTTAAAAGACTTTTCTATAATCTCTACTGCAGTGGTATCTTTAAAATTCTTGCATATCTTTTAATCATGGAAGCAATGTTAAAACATATTCACTACACTTCCAGTTAAGGTATGTCAGCACCATAGCTAGAGATATTTTCTCTCGTACTTTGCCAACTGGCAGTTTATAAACCAAAGCAGGATTTTTATTCTGCTACATGGTGGTGTATAATGTTCCAAAACAACTTGACTTATCAAAATTTAGATTGGAATATTTGAGGAATTTTCTTCCTCTTTTGAAAAATTTGATACCTGCAGTATTAGACTTTCTACCATAGCCTGCAGCTTAGTAGTTTCTAACACTGTCAAAGGGTATACATTTAATATTTCTCCATAAACTACCCATGCCAGGTCTCTAATATCTATCTTCTCTCCCTTATGTGCCTTATGTTGGCACAAGTGTTTTAGGAACACTTGATTATCTAATCCCTTCTCAAGCAGCTGATAGTGAAAAAGTGGAGAGAAAGTGAGCTACACTATTTGACACAGAGCATAAATAAATCTCTGTATGGAGGCCTTTCTATAGATGATTCCATCTTATATCTTCTTTTATTTAAAAAATGAATTGAATGTATATAATATATATATATAATATGAAAAGCTGTATCAGACTTCCTGAAATTACTGCAAAAAAGATCTTATAATAATGCACAATAAAGACAAATGTATAAAAATAAATCTTGGCAAAAATTGACTTGTACCATTTTTAACAACTGCATCACAGGTTAAGTCCCAAGAAGTATAATGATTTGTATTGCCAGAATTTATATAAGCCCTTCACTCTCTCCTATGATGCTGTTCATTTCTCTGCTGAATTCTTGGTGTCTGTTCATTATTAGGCAAGAGAAAATATACCCTGAATCTGGTTTCTTACAGTATTTTACTTTCCTAGGTCAAACTCAAAAATGATGAAAACTACATGTGTTCTTTGTGTAAAATTATTTTTATATGGCAAAATACTCTGCATTTTTTCACGTATAAAACAATATCTTGAGATGGATTTCTCAAAATAAATAAAAAGATAAGAAATATTCAGGGTTATTTTTTGTATAATAATAGCAATAATTCAGAATTAATTTTTAATGGAGGAAGCAGTTGGGAAAATCACAGCAGTGTGAGTTAGAGTTAACTTGTTTTAAAAGACCATAGACGACATTTGAAAGATATGAATAGCTCTTACTGCACACAAATATCACGACAAATCCAATGTTCAACTCTCAGTTCAGACAACAGCAGAAGCTTGACAGATTTTTGTTCAGTTCTATAATAAATAATAAGCTCAAAAATAAATAATGAAAGCCCTTAGTTATACAGCATCATATGTTCTATCACAGTCAGTACATAAAGAGTGTATAAAGTCAAGAAGGGTACAGGAAAAAGGGAATTTTATCATCCATAGTAACGACAGGATCCACTATTATCTAGCCATGGAATATCATCAAATAACATCAGTCTCAGCTAATATATTTCCTATATGTTCAAAACTTTGCATAATTTCTTTCCTTAATACTTCTGGAGTTCTAAGGAGTTGATTCCATTCCCGTTCTAGAAATACAGTCAGTTTTTGCTGCGCACACCTGCCAGTTCTCTCACTCTGGATTCTTCTTTGCGTTTCTCAAGACACCACTTGCTGAAGTGCGATGGAATTTCATCTGTTGTATCTTTGCACATTCCATTTTGTTTTACTGGTAGCTACAGCCATATATTTCAGTCTTACGAGTACAAAGAAATGTTCACAAAATTGAAATATAAAGCAAAACATAAAGGTTGTTATATTGTGGAAAAATAAGATACTGTCATTTCTACTGTCCACAGGTCAGGGAAGTTCTCTGCTATTGCTTTCATCTTATCTCCCAGTCTGTGCCACCCTATCCTGGTAGAAGGGCAGTGACACATAATTCTCGTGATGGTGCTAACCAATTTGCTCCAGACAGAGCTATTTCCATCACCTGTCCAATGAAGATATCTTTTCTTCCCTACTCCAGCTGATAGGTTATAGTGACAATGTTTACCATGGTCACTGGACTTACTTTTTCATTTCTGGGACAAAATATTTGACACATTAAAAGAGAAAAGGTTTATTCAACTCACAGAGGTTTCAGGCCATAGTTGAATGGCTTCAAGGAGGCTGACATGGCAGAGGGCATTGCAAAGCAGGAACTCGATGGTAGGACAGGCAGGCAGGAGCCTTCTTTCTTTCCCTTTGAATTCCACCCAGGCTGCTGCTGTACTTATTGGTGCCACCCAGGCTTCCCATCAACCACACCCAGAACAACACTAACCCAGTGGGATAATCCAGTTATTGCACCCTTAATCAGTATTCAAACCCATGGTCCACATTCACACACCCTAGACCCAGTCACCTCAGAAAAACCCTAACTACGAATGCATAAGGTTTGAGGCGACAGCTAGACGCAAGCCTAACCATTCCTTCTTGGTTCCACAAAGGCAATGGAAATAGTTGCCAGTGCATTTGCAAAGTGTGGGTTATTTAATATTAACTAACATAGGAGGGGTATCAAGTGAGCAAAAATGAAGTGATCCGGTTTGGGATCTACTTCACAATGCTTCTTCCAGGACAAGGTGAAAAGAAGGTTAGCCTTTTGGATACATCACCTATGGCTGGGGATAGAGCTCAGTGGCATAAGTGCTTGCCTGGCAAACACAAGGTCATGAGTTCAATTCCTGGTACCAAAAAAAGAAAAAAAAAGAATGCATAGATCATCTAGAAGAAGTACTAATACTTTTTTAAAGACACATTTTCATGGACACTGATGTTTCAAAACTTACTTAGGAAACTTCTTATTTCGTTTTGATCTAGTGCAGTGTCATTAAATACATACCCAGCTTACATTGCTAAACAAAATATCTGGCATCCAGCTTGAGTCTCTGCATTTCATTGCCTTCATATTTTTCTCCAGAAAAGAATGAGGGGGGAAAGGACTTGCTTTCCATTCTGTAATTTGTAACATACCATTGTATTGATTTATTTATGCAAATAAATAAAAAGTGTCAAAAGTGAATTGGTGCCACTACTCTAAGGAACAGAAAAAGAAATTGTATGCTTTATGGAACACTTCCTAATTTCAAAACTGGAAATCCCATATTATTCTATTACATTAAAAACAAAATACAACTCTAGAAAAATTGTTGAGAAAAGTTGTTTGTGCTTCTCCAAAACAGACTTTGTGAATCCATGTACCTTGAGCTGTAATTTTTAGAATACAATGGATTTTCATGAGATAAAGCTTCATCCAATCAAGAGTTATGTACTTGGGGATGACAAAACACTAGGCTTTAAGGACATCTTGGTAGAGATATACTCAAATTAGAAGTTATACATGCCCTGCTGAAGTTTTCAGTTAAAAAATTATCTAAGAATAACTATCATTTTGAGCAATTTAGAAAATATTACCATCAGGGTTTTATTTCAATTTTTAGTATTTAACGTTAGAGTAATTAGAAAGGAAATAAAAGTGTTAATTTAAGTAGAATGCCTAATAGTTACTGAAATCTTTGTGCTGAAAAATAATTAACATAAATTATTTTCACAATAGTACTATTGAGTAGTTCAGAAATTGTTAGTCTCATTATCAGATTAACAAAATGACATAGGAATTAGTTAAATTATCCAAATTGATGTAAAACTAGGTGAATGTTGGGACTTGAACTGATTTTTTTTTTTTAATTTCATGGACAATGTTTTTCCCTCTTCTACAGTGTGCTAAGAATGGATTCTTATATTATTATCATTATGATATTTTGACTATGGAATTACTTCTCTTGACTCAATACCTTTGTAAAGAATCTCTCTTATCAGCATCACAGGCTTCTCTTACTCCTAGATTACCAAATAATATGAAAAACAACTTGACTTTCTTCTTCATTATAAACACTAAATATAAGGAATAAAGGAAGAAAAAATGGGTTGATAATCAAAGGACACAGTCATATTGGCAGAATAATCACTTATTACTTTAGTAGAAACTGCTTGAAAATACCTCTCCTTTTTAATCTGCTGCAAATTCTGATTTACCACTCCAAATGCCACAAAATCCACTACTCAGAAACACAAGCTTTACTCAAGGTGAACAAATAACTACACTAAGCAAATGAAATTTGTGTTTCCAACAATTTGAACCTAAATCCAGGATTTTCAGTTCTGTTTAATCCTCTGAACAAGTCAGGATTTATTTCCCTTTTTTGTCTCATTTATAATCTGTTTATGCTTCTCATATCCAATGAGGCACAACTGGTACAGTTATCCAGACATCTATTATGTCACTGGGGGAAATGCAATACATACCCTGATGTGCATGTAATTGAAATAAAATGGGCCTTATGTTACTTTTTATGAACTATTCCCTTTGGATGTCCATGGGGAAAAAATTGGATATCTTAAGAATCCACTACTTTTATCTAACTTAGTTTCTCTGTTCAGTGAGACTGGGAGGTAATGAGTTAGGTAAGATGACATGCGAAACACTTCACTAAAATTTTTATGATAAAAGACAATTGGTGGAACCTATTCCAATAGTTTTCATCAGACATAGTTAAAGTAGAAATTTATATCATTCATTCTTGGCTTTGTAGTAGCCAAAAACAGTGCCCTGGTTAATCATTCCAATTTCAATAAATTATCTTTATGACAATGAGCGATGAACATATAGTGACTGAGATCCCAATAGTAAATTAAAATAAGATGACTCATAGACACAAAAATGAGCTCCTCTCTTTATGATATCAGACTTCTGAATGTATGTCCAACTCTGCTCATACACTGCTCATACACAGTGGTAAGCAACAGACTATCTTCTGCTTGAAAGACTTGTCATGTAATTCATCCAAAATTCCTCTCACAGTTGACCTGCCTGATGAAGAGATTGCCTAATTGTCTTACATGTGAGCTCTGTCTTAGATCAGGAGGTCATTTCAGGTAGTAAGTTTCATTTTGTCAAGATAAGCCTTGTGTATTTTGTTTAAATTTTTTTTTAGTTCTGTGCTATACCCTACATTCACTGTGTGGCAAGAGTTCCAAACTGGAAGAAGATCAGCGACTCTCTAAATAAGCAATTCAGAATCCATGAGACCATTTATTTTGCTAAACCAACATCTGTCTTTGATATTTTGCTTACTGTCCATTTACTGTCAGTATCATTGTTTTATTGGTCTATGTCATCTGCATCAAAGCTATTTTGTTGTCATTGCCTGGAAAAAATATGCTAGTGTTGCAGAATCTACAAAGGAGACAAATCTGTGCCCTGTTCATTTAAATGTCATAGTAGACTGACAAAGAAACGAAAACGTGAAGACATGAAACATACATGGTGGCAAAGAGCAAGGGAAATTCTTTCCAGGAAGTGAGGATGACAGCCTGAAATAAAGAAGGTCATTCACAAACTTCTGCGCCAGACAAATTCAAAACCTTGGCTTCACTGTTGTAAGAATTATTTTTAAACTCGAGTGTTTTTCTCATTTCCATATTTTGAAAAATATAAAATAATTTACAGTTCTTAGTTTTGCATATCACACATTTTTACAAACAGTGAATTTCATTCAGGCTACCGTGACTAAAATTACTTCAAACCTGTGTGTGGATAAACACAGCAATTAATCAACCAATGCTGGGAAAATCACACCTTAAAATATTTACGCACACATTTAACCTTTCAGTATCTGTGAATTCTGAAGTTAGTTGAGTCCCATGGGGAATTTCATTTATGCTATATTGTTACTAAATTGTTTTCTTAAATCCAAGTTACTCTAGTCAAGAATAAAGATAATGAAACCAGAGAGATAAAAGGCCTTTGTGACTTTTCCTTTTTAAGTTTCTTTATTTAGAAATGGAGGATAATAATTTCTGTATTAGCTTTCTTAGACTGAGACACAACACCTGACACCCATAATTTTAAAGGAGGAGAAGTGTATTTGGCTCAACATTCCAGGATAGTTAAATTCATAGTCAACTGGCTCCAAGGCTGAATCATCATCGTGGAAGGGCACTGAGGTACAAAATGCTTAGTACACGGTAACTAGGAAACACAGCAGAGAAACAGTGCCAGAGCGGAATAGGAAGGGGACAATATATAGCATGCAAAGTCATACTCCATGGCTACCCAGACATACCAGAAATGACCTGTACTAATTAATCTTCTAGGCAGCTCCCAAGCCAATCAAACTGACACAACTAAGCTTACCTACCAAGATACCTACATCAAAGTTGCTATTAGTCTAAAGTATAGTAATGAATACTTAGGCTATCATAAATAAGATAGTTTGCTCAGAAATTGCCTATTGCAGTTTCTCTGTAGACACATTTACTAAGAATCAGTGAGGAGAATTTGTATATATTCTACATAAAAATATTTGCCATGTGGATATTCATTTATTTCCAGTACCAGGTACTTGGTAAGAGTGTAAAGGTAAGGGCTGGGGATTTAGCTCAGCGGCACAGTGCCTGCCTGGCAAGCACAAGGTCATGAGCTCAGTTCCTGGTACTAGAAGAAAAACAAAACAAAACAAAACAGAGTGCAAAGTTATAAATATGAAAGTCATGTAATCCTTTGCCTTCAAAGAGCTCAAAGTCAAGATGTAGACAGATCTTTATACAACTAACAATAATGGAGGAAGTACTATATTAACATCAAGTGCTATGAGAACACATAGATTCATAATGACTCCAGAGTAAATAGTCACGAAAGGTTTCACTGAGGTGATGTTTCCAAATTCTTTAAGATGAACCGAAGATTTCCTAGGATTATGATGAGAAACTGGAGTTGAGGCCAAAGGATCCCATTGAGCAAAGGTATAAAGATTATTTAGGGGACATGAGTACTTGGTATAAGGATAAAACTGTAAATGAAAACAGATAATATAGGATTGTATAGGTGTAAGATTTCATCTCCATGGATCAAGCAACACAGAATATTTGGTTGTAACTTATAACATGATAGTTGTTACTTTAGTTATTGTTTTTAATATGTCAAAGAAGAAAGAGGAATTTTAAAAATAACATAACCTTCATACCCAGATTAGCACTTTTGGAAGTAAAAGCTCATTTACTCTAGTTAATAATATTTTATCACCAGGTACAGCGGCTCATGCCCATGACTTCAGTGCTCTGGAAGAGTGAGACAAGAAGATTGCGGGTGCAAGCCCACCTAGGCAATTTAGCTATTTAGTGAGACATCTCAAAATAATGAAAAAAACTACATTTCGAGTCTTTCTATATTTACTTAACAGGGGAAAAGGGAATATATCTGCTGTTACCAACAGCATATGTAAATTGTCTATATCATTTTTTAAAAATCAAGTTATTTCTACACTTTAGAAATTTATAATGACCATATTCATCAGACAGATTTTATAACTGTAAGTGATATATCATAGCTCCTCTTTTGTTCCCATTGCCCTTCCTTCCTTTCAACCATTCTTCCCCTCCTTCTTTACAAAGCCCTTTTTGATTTTATCTTTCTTTTTCTGTTTTCTCTTCCTTCCTCTCCCCCTCTCTCCCTAGTTCACTTTTCCTTTAGAACAATTTCTTCTCATTTCACAATGTCTATTGTACATTTTGGTTCTTATTACACTTTCAGATTCTCACACCAGAGAGATAATGTGATATTTTCACATGTGTAACTGATTTATTTCACATAAGAGTATGGTCTCAGGGTTCATCCATTTAGCTATAAATGTCTCAAGTGTATCCTTCTTCATGGCTGAGTACTACTCCATTGTATAAAACAACCACTTCTTTTTTATCTATTAATCAGTTGATGGGCATTTGAGTGGTTTCTAAGATTTAGGTATTACAAACTGTGCTGTTATGAGCATGTGTGCTCATATATCATTGTGGTTGATGCTTGTAATTCTTTTAGGAAGTTACTATATCAGGAAAATGGAATAGCTAGGTCAAATGAGACCTCTCATCCTACTTTTTGGAGGTGTCTCCACACTGATTTCCACAGCGACTGCACCAGTCTACATTTCCACCAACAATGGAGAAGTGTTCCTTTTCCCCCACAACCCCATCAGCATTTGTTATTGGTTAATTTCTTGAAAATAGTCATTCATTCTGGTGTGAGATGAAGTGTCAGTGTTCTTTTAATTTGCATTTCTTAAATGACCATGATGTTGAAAATTTTTCATATATTTATTCGCCATTTGTTCTTCTTTAATTTCATCTGTGACATACTGGTTGTTCATTAGGGTGTTATTTAATTTTTATGTGTTTTTGTTTTTCATTTGTCACTGATATTTGATTTCATTGCACTGTGGTCACATAATATGCATGGGAGAATTTCAGTTCCTTTGCATTTACTTGTGCATGTTCAGTGGGCTAATATGTGGCCTCTTTTGGAGAACATCCTACGCACATCTGAGAAGAATGTGTCTTGTGATGCTGTGGGTATGAACACTGTTGCTATCTACTAAGTCCATTTGTTCAGAGGTTTGGCTCATATCTGATACCTGCTAATATTTTTCTATTAGATTTATTTGTGACAGTGGGGTATTAAGGTCTTCAATTATAATTATTTTAGTGCTTATTTGATTTTCATTTCCATTAATATTTATTTTATATAGTTGGGTGCACCTGTATTTGGTTCATAAATATTTATGATTGCAGTTTTCTCTTAACAAGTATGTAGTGACCTTCTTTATCACTTTTGATCAGTCTTGGATTGAAGTTAATATTGTCTGCAATAGAACAGCTACCCCTGCTTTTTCTTGGATTCCTGTTGCATGAGATATTATTGTTTTCCACCCTCTGACTTTCAGTCTCTGACTTCCTTTTTGACTTAAATGTGTTTCTTGTATGCTGCATATTGTTAGCTCTTGTTTCTTGATCAATTCTACCAGTCTGTTTCTTTTGACTGGTGAATTGAGACCATTTACATTGATGGTCATAACTGCTTTGTATTGGCTTATTGCTATCACATTTTTCTGCTGCTGGTTTTCTTCTTTTCCCCTCTGTCTAATTGCTTGCCCTTCCTGGTGGATGCTTTCTTTTGGTGTTCTTGTTATTGTGGCTTTGTTATCTCTTTTTGGAATATCTTTTAGACCAATTTATAGAGCTGGTTTGGAGGTCATGAATTTCTTCAGTTGTTCTTTGTCATGGAATTGTCTTCTCCATTAACTCTGAAGGATAGTTTTGCAGTGTACATAAATCTTGGTTGGAAGTTGTTTTCTTTCAAGGATTGGTGTGATTCACTTCAAGTTCTCCTTGACTTAAGGGGAAGAGGAGTCTGCTCTGTTGAAAAACCTGCTGTGATTCTTATGGGCTTTCATTAATAAGTGATCTATTTCTTTTCTCTTAACAGTTTTAATGTTCTGTTCTTTGCTGAATTTCTGGAATCTTGATTATTCTATGCCTTGGTATAGATTAATTTTGCTCATGACTAATTGACACTTATCTGCCTGTCACATTCTTTTTCCATGCTTGCAAAGTTTTCTGCTATGACTTCTATGAACAGGATTTTTATATTTTTTGTGCCGACTCCTGCTTTTTTCATTGACTCCAATCAATTTTATGTTATTCTTTTTTGCATCCTTTTGCAGTTGTTGGATTGTTTTTTTCATGATCCCTTGTTATTTTTAAGAGATCTTTCTTTTCATAATTGCTAATCATGATCCTGTCTTGTATGTCTGACATTCTTCTGTTCTGTCTTCACTTTCAACATTCGGTTTTGCAATTTTTCCATGGGAGTTTTAATTCCCTGGTTATCTGTTTGAATCTGTTTCATGAATTCCTTTCTTTCCTATGTTGGGCATTCATGGTTTCCATTGTTTTCCTATGCTCTTCAATGACTTTTTTTTTTAATTCTACATCTAGTCTAGTTTAGTTAAGCAAGTTCTTCTTATGGTCATCATCTTTTTTTTTTTTTTTTTTTTTTTTTTTTTTACCTGAGAGATTATTTCTGATCTGATTTTCTTATACCATTATATATATTCATATATTTTTTTAACTTCTGCTTCTATCATTTCAGAAAATTCAAGTGAGTGGCTTCTAATGTCTTTTATCTCATTTCTCCAGGATTTATGCTAGGTGGGCTGGAAGTCTAGGATTGCATTTTGCTTCTGTATCTTGTCATTTTCTATTTTTTAATTTTAATTTGTCTTCTATGTTGATGCTTGTACTTTTCTTATGTTAGGCAGCTTTATCGCTCGTACTGAGGCTTCCCTGGGAAATAACTATTCCTCAGAGATGTCTTCTATGTGCGGCTGGTTCTTGGTCTTTGTATCTGTCCCCAAACCTACCTAAATCTGTTTGGCTCAGTACCCAGTGCTTTGGTATGGGATACTTGTAACTGGATGGCTATGACCCTATAAAATCACATTGTTGTTATACAGGGTGAACAATTGATTACAACAGGTATGCATCCTGGTTAAAGTAGTACAATTAGCGATAACAATATCATCAAGTACAGCCTAGATACTGGCAAACTGTGATAACTGCTGATTTGTTATCTCTAACCATAGCAATAATATTTATAGTGATATAACACCATCTAACATTAACAGGGAACTTGTATGAAGTGAGTTTCCCTTTGGTACAGTGATTTTATCCTGTGCGTAAGGGAAATTTAAGAGGGATAGGGGACAAAACAGAGTGATAACTGAAGAAAAATATAATAGAAGCAAGGCTGAAGGACAAAGGATGATCACTCAAACTCTGGGAAGTGGGAGAAGAGGACTGGAGAGAAAGAGTGAAGGGGAAAGCAAAAGAATATTGAGGCAAACCAAAAGGACAAAAGATAATGTTCATTCACATGAAAATATCAAAAGATCAGGAAAGATATTTGAGGAAATAGAAAAACAAGATGGACAAAACAAACAGTAAAAATAAAAAACCTGAACAAGGCCCCCCCAAAGGAAATAAAAACAATCTAATAAACAAAAAGAGAAAGACAAAAAAAAAGAGAAAGAAAAAAAATTCCTCCAGTGCTCAGTTCTGTGTTAGTGTCCTCCTCAGAGCCAGAATCTGTGCTGAGTAACCTCCCAGGTCTGCAGTAGGGTTACAGCTGGAGCAGAGCTGTTCTTGACCACACCACTGACTCCTCTCACATGTTGGTCATAGCAAGGGGGGAGTACCCTTGTCCAGCCTCCTGCCAAGGCTATGTGCCTGCTTGTGCCACTCATTGGAGAGCAAGGGGAGGATACCCTTGTCCCACTGCAAGCCGAGACCACTTGCCTGTTTGTGCCACTCAATGCAGCGCAGGGGTATGCTTCTAGCCCTTTGTAGGTAGGACTAAGATTGGCTTTTGGTGGCCTCTGAAGCACAGACTGAGTGTCTCCAGGTTCTACTTCTTAGCAAAATTACCTCCAGTGTGCTGTCCAATTCCTGGCAGTCAACTGTGAGTACATGGCCCTTCCTTCATTCCCCTCCAGGATGTTGGCAGTGAAGCAAACCAGGTGCTATTCTGCTGCTAGAGTTTAAGCCCTCAGCCCTTTGAAATAAAATGGTGACTCTGCCCACCCACTCCTGCTCCTCCATGTGACTGTGTGCTGGCACTCCACTCCCACTCTCACCAACCGATGACTCTATGGGCCACTTGGGAAACAGTGTCTCATGCTTTCACCATTTACTTTGGTCCCTCTCTGGGCTTCTGTCTTCTATATTGTGAGAACTTTGTCCTGGTGAAGTGGAGTTGCCAGCACTCACCACTCCACCATTTTTCTCACCTCTCCATAACCTTTATAAGAAAAGAAGATGTACAATTATTTGTGTTAAATAACTTCGATTAGGATTGTTTCATGGGAGGGAGACTCAAGGCCAGGCAATGAAATTATGAGGCAGATGATATAGCTCAGAACATGAGAATGTCTGTGTGAATGAACAGTTGAAAGTACACTTGAACAATGTTTAAAAGGAGAGCCCATTTTCTATGGGAAATAAGAGTGTGGGGAAAAATAAACTAATGTGGAATGAAATAATATATTTTCCTAGTTTGGGTAGAATAATTAAACATAACAGGAATACAATTAGGGAGAAAGAAAATATTTTGAAGCAAGATAATATATTTTCTTTAGTCCAGTGCAACACAAACATTTAGGTTGAACTGTTAAGGCAGGGGAGGGAATTTATATTGTTTGTGTTTATCAAAGTGTATCTAAAAGACATTGTGCCAGTAAGTCATCACTTTGTAAGACTTGTGTCTTGAATCAATGAGCATTTACATTTATTCAGCAGTCTGCAGGTCCATTGGGTAGTTTTGGTCATCTAAGTAGGAAGCTTTACTCATAGATTTTCACTTAGCTACTGGGCCAGACATAGGTGGGCTCTTCTAGGATTATCTCCCTGTGTGTGGAATTCAGCTGTGTCCTCAAGTGATGGCAGTGGCTTAGCTGTGCATCTCATTATTCAGAAGCCCAACCTGTATTTGTTCTCATGATAGCAAGTAAGCCTCCAATAAAATAAGAAAGAATGTAAATGGTTCCTTGAGTTTTTCTTTTTTTCCTTCTGGTACCAGGAATCCAACTCACAACCTTGTGCTTGCCAGGCAGGCACTGTGCCACTGACCTGAATCTCCAGCCCCTTGAAGTTTTTGGCCTAACCACCATGTTACTTCTGCCTTAAGTTATGAGATAAAAGAAATCATGATTCCAGCACAGAAACAAGAGATAAGAGCATAGAGTCTACCTCTTGAGGGGAAAAGCTTTGCAGCAAATTGCAAAATATATGGTAGATACAGGTTGGGTTTTTGAGGCCATTTTTATACCTGAATGATTGCAATTATTAAATGTATATTTAACCAGAAAAACTAGATGTTACAAAGGTCTAGTAAATAATCCTTCCCTTTAAGAAAAAAATCCCTGGTCTATTAATCATGTATACAAAACTCTCAGAGCACAGAAAGTTTGCTTAAAGGCCACCTGTAATTATTTGATGAGAACTATGTGATAAGGTAATTATGTAATTATGCATTAACTACTCAACTGAGGGGATGATTTGTGTTTATTTTACAATTTAGAATGGATCATGCATTTTAGAAATTTTTAACTGAAAGAAAGATACAGTTCATCATTACTTCAAATGGTATCACACTTTATCGTTAATTTTAAGTACTGCAAAATGATAAGAGACTTACCCAGTACTGCGTGTGAATGGAGCAAATAAATAACTAAGGGTAAACCAAACTAAGTCATCAAAAATGGGGAGCATCATATTTCAAACAACCAGACCTGCTCCAAAAGGGCATAGGCAGCATTCTAAACAAATACATGATTAAACTTAAGAAAGAAGACATAGGATACCAAAATGAATAAGCCCTGTGGGGGCTGCATGTCATAGATATGCAAAATCAGGAAGATTATTATATCTATGATAGATTAGATATAATACTTCTGAGTGAAAGTGGGTTATAATAATGGGAAGGGCAGAAGGGATGTAGAGGCAGGAGGACTCAAAAAAAGTAAGATATATATATGTGAGTGTGTGTGGGGCTTGGATTCAACCATTTAATCATTTTTCTTTGGGTTTATACAATTTTTAATCCACTGTTGTCTGTATATTGTCTTACTCTTTTATTTCATTTGTATTCTAAGGGCCATTTTTTCCTTCCAAGCTCATATGAAGACCTAATATTCAACCCAACTGAAGAAAGAAATTCTTTTAAACTAGTGGAACTAGAGACACCAAAAATATGAAAAAGGAAAAAGTTAAACTACAACTCAAAAGAAAAGAGATAAGGTGGAATTTAGAAAGAGAGCTTAGGAGTAGAGCAAAAGGAAATGAAAGGACAGCACCTTTTCCTCTGTGTGTACTGACTCCACATCTGTGCACAAACTGCTAGACTTTCGCTAGGCAAGCCCTGATGAGGAGAGCACAAGGTGCGTAGAGGTTCTGGCTGGAGACAAAGGAGCCTGGAGCAACTGCATCAGTTGGTGAGCAGAGTTTCCTGTGTTAGTCTACAATGCCTCTGCTTCTACAGTTACAAATGCAAATGAAAGATGTCCCTAGAAAATAAGGATAGGAAAGTGACACAATTTCAATTAGTGAGCACTGTATAAAATCGGCAGGGAAATAGAAAGGTGACAGTCCTTGATTATGGTCTGAGTGAATATGACGACATGGGCTTTGTTTAACAGAACACATGCACAATAGTGAAGTAATGCATAGGGAAGTTATTTCCTACCAAGACAGCTTTCTAGAAGGATTTTGAGTCAGGTTGCTTTCTTGCCTAACTATCAAGTTTCAGAGGGCTAAATCTTTCAGAGCAGAATGAGTTCAAAATGTTCACTAATACTTAGAAAGCTAAATGATTATTTGCTTTAAAATAATCAGGAACAATTCCAAATTGGACCATAGCAAATACCCAGCACAGTGCAAATTGGTCATAATATGTGAAAGCACAGCTGGCTCTCTGCAAGTTGAGGTGTTCTTCTCCACAGTAACCATACCCTAAGAAGATAGTTACACAGAGAGTTTGTAGTAGCTTCAGATGTTCTCTGCCTGGAGAATTACTAGAGATGGCATCTGAGCTTTATGCTGTGCTTTGCTTTTAAGAGTGACAATTCAGTACAATAATTGGCTCTTCCAATGTACATATTTTCTTTCCTTTTTTTCCCCCTTTTTTTGGTACCAGAAATTGAACTCAGGTCTTTGTGCTTGCCAGGCAGGCATTTGTACCACTGAGCTATAAACTGGTTCTAATTTGCATATTTTCTTTAGCTTGTTACTGTGCTCAATCAGAATACAGACTTGACGTCACAAAGTCTATGTCTCTTTCACTTTAAGATACATGTTTCTCTGGCATATATGATATATTGGTTATCTAGTTCAATTTTTAAAATATTTTATTTTTCAGTTGTACAAATATATAGGGCAGAGATATTGGGGAACAATTCCTTCCAATACCATATTTAGCCTATTCCTGTAAACAATTGTTAGCTGTACACATAGCAACACACGTAGAGCTTGAGTGGAAGCAACAGCCTGTTAATGTACCCTTTATTATAATATTTTTTAATTCCTTGTTCTGTTTCATGAGGGTGAAACCAGGGAATGGGGCAAAGAAAGGAACCCAAGAAAATCTTTACTGTGCCTGCCCTACTTTGAGAAATGATAGCAAAGGTTCCCTAGCGCACGGGGAGCCTCGGGTGGGGAGCGCCGGTCTTTTGGGGTCTTCGGAC